>NW_026020402.1:462650-547650 GCF_900185275.1 Solanum verrucosum
CAGGCTTTTAAATACCCCTTAACATCTTTGAAGTGAATTAAATACAACTCTGAATACCGACTCTTCCACAACGATAGCACTATTGGAGCATGATCATTCGCAATACACTAACATTTATTTGAATGCAGGTCACTAATGCAGTAGCTGGGAATACCAAAACCACTCACACATTCAGGGAGCAGAACAAAGTGGGGGACATACTGGCTAAATGGGCAGGACAATACATCCAGCAGCGGGAAGGACAGATTTTGGAAGCCCCACCACAATTATGCCTTCAAAGCATGGGAAGCCGACAAGAATGAGCTTTATTTTGATAGAATGGTAGTAGTAAACTAGTCCCAACGAGAGACAACGGGGATCCCCCTATTTCAAACTATGTAATGAAAACTGAAGTCCTGTGGGCTTCACCTTTAAGCTTTTTTATATAATTACTCTATTTCTATCAAAAATAAAAATAAAAATACAAACCCTGAAGAAATAGAACTACTACTCTCACCTGCCACATCATATATCATGTAAGCATCACAGTCAACAGTCCTGTAGCCACCATGTCATTAATTTTCAATCTTTTTTTTGCTTATTCACCTTTTCTCTTAAGCATTTTCTTAAAATTTATTACACTAATCAATTTAATTTAAAATACATTTTAAAATCAAAATTGCCCCATCTTCTTCCACCCTTCTCTTCTACCCCCCCCCCCCCCAACTCTTTCTTCTTTCTTGATTTTCACCATTTTCAACCTACACTAGCTTCTTTTTTTTTTCTCGAATTTACAGCCTTCAATAGTTGTTTTCTTCTTCAACATTCATCAAAAAAAAAAATAGCATACTTACTTTTTCTTCTTCGAACCCTCTCTCTCCACAAATCTACCCCTTGGAGAATAATATTTTTTGAAAGTTATTTTTTTCTTAACAACTCAAATGAAAAATGAAGGTTATGTAAGAAAGTTGATAGACCCACATTTTTTGCATCACAACTAATAGGATTCAAAATTGGTTACTTAAAATTCAATAAAGTTTACATTTACTAATATAAACTAGTGAACTTTCCGCGCTTCGCGCGGTTATAAAGAGTGATAAAAATTTGAAAATTTTATTAAATATAATATTGATGTAAGAGAAAATATTTGATTAGTACTTAGTATACTTCCAATAAAGTTATTAATTTTTTTACTATTTTGAACAAAAGAATTGCAATAAGAAATTCACATAAGATGCAAAATAAAGATAAACATATCAATAAAAATGCAACATCATTCTTAATTCCTTACTCATTAATAAATAGAAGGAAAAATATGAAATCAGTACACATATCTTTCGAGTTCTTGTGGACGTCCACTCCCACAAGCCGATCACCATTCTTCATCTTATTCTTCAAATCAAATTAAAATATGAATATAATAAGCACCGAAAATATAACAACCTAAAAACCTAATGTGATCTTCTATAAATTTTACAATGATTTTATTCACAGGGCTACAATATGAAATACCAAATAATATGATGAATATGACTATTAATTATTTTATAGGTCATAATAATAAAAAGTTGTGTGGAGTAATTAATGAAAAATAAAGACAAATTAAGTTTTACATTTAGCTATTCTAAAAATGTCTTTTAAATTTCTTTGCAATGCACATTTAATATAATTAATAGAGTTAAATATTTTTTAAATTCTTTTAATATAGCATATAAATAAAAAAAGAAATTTTAAAAAAAAGTTGTATTTCTTGACCAAAGAAAACTATCACCCTCACTTTTTCTCTTCCTAACTGTTTTGTGGTGATATAACTATTTAGCACAAGTCAATAAGTTACTAAAGATTTTAAAAGAAACATGTATATATCAAAATAATTTACAATCCTTCTAAAAATTAAACATCCACTTAATATATTTTAGCAAGAAGGAATATGACATATTAATAAAGTAAAAAGTTTAAAATTTATCTAATTAAGACTACCCGTCAATAAAAAAAATCCAAATCTTAACACAATTTTAAATATAAAGATCCTTATACTTGTTAAGTTTAAAATTATTAAGTACAAATTTAGTCAAGACTTCTTGTTAATTTGTTGATAAATTCATCTTAACTATTCTATTATAATGTAACAAAATAAGCTTATTCGTTTCTTAAAATTATTTGAACATATAGTTATTAGTTAACACATTTTTCATTTGGAAGTAAGTTTTAAACATATAATTAACACTTTTTCATTTTAAAATAAATTTTGAACCTGCAAGTAAAACATAATAGTTCGAATTCAACAATCAACATATTTTGAACAATATAATTAAAAAAATTAATATTATTTTCTAAAAAATTAAACCAAACCTCTAATATGTATGAATAATGAACTAATAAATCAATCAATTACAATATATGAGATAATTTTTCATTTGACATCTCTTTATTATCCAATAATTTTTTTTTTTTTATATATTTTCGGTGTTAGATGAAAATACTCAAATGACAAGATGCTTCTGTATGAACCTTTTCCATGTTTGCTCCTTCATACATGTCTCGACAATCACCAATATCACACCATGCCATGCTAACTTACAGAAACAATTACAATTTCTCATAAAAAAAAATATTAAATATTCTCTAATAATGTAACAACAATAACATATTTAATGTAATTTCACAAGTGAAATATGAAAAAAAATAGAGAGACAGAAAAGATGTGTCCTGAAATCCTTAGCTTGATAAAGCCTGCCGAATTCATTGAAAAACAAAAGAGAGGAAGGAAACATATGAACAATGCATTTGTATTTAATTTAATATAAATATCCATATTATGAACCTCATTTACAACAACCAAACAATTTCATAAAAATGTAAATCTCAATTTGCTGGAATAATTATTTGACAGTATGAAAGATGCCTCAATGTTTATTGTTATATACAATATAATCATCATATTTTTTGTTGATTATATAATTTAAATGAAATGAAAAAATAAATAAAAATTTCACAATAGTATAAACATAAAAATAGTAAGGAAGTTTAAGATTACCTTATGTCTCTCCAAAGTATTATTTTCTAATAGAAATATTGAAAAGCTAGAAAAGAAAATTGTGAAAAAAATCATGGCTTGATTTGAATTGGGGCTCCTTTTGCTACCATATTTAAAAGAATATTATAATAATTTTTAATTAATCTTAATAAATAACATTAATGAAGAATATGAAAGGATAATCAGTTTATACACAAATAGAATAAAGAGATGAATTTAATGAAATTGAAGATGGAATATAAGAAAATGATATAAATGACAATAATAAAAAAAAAAAGTTTATACTATTATTTTCTTGAAAGAACGTGAAAGAAAGAAAAGAAAGATAAGGGTTTTTTTTAAAAAATAGATAAAGAAATATAGAGGGTTTAAAAAAATAGATAAAAATATATATTATAATTAATTTTTTATTTTCCTTAAATGGTGATTCTCTTTATATACTCACAATATTTTCAATCATTATGTTAATAATAAAATTTGCAAATGATTTCATTGTTTCATCCCATAAATACGTAATTATTCTAAATGAAATTTATAATTTTTAATATTATAGAGAATGTCAAAAGTTTCAGATTAGGATATTAGAATATTTTTTTCCGGAAATGGGATCTTTCTTCCCGTTTCCAACTATACAATTAATAATTAGAATATTAAATGTGATTATAGAATGTTAATTAATCTTTCTCTTTCCTTAATTATAGTAAAATTGTAACTAAACGTTAATTGTAATCTTTCTCTTTCCTTAATTATAATACAATTGTAATTAAACCTTTATTATCCATAAATGATGATTTTCTTTCTATTCTTGCAATGCAATTAATGCTTAATATATTGAATGTAATATTAAATCATATTATATTTAGTGTGATGAAAAATTAAAAAAATTGAAAAAATAAATAAATAAGAATCTTGGCTTCTAAGAGGTGCCATATCAGCGGTTTCTCATTCAACTTTATATATATATATATATATATATATATATATATATATAGAGAGAGAGAGAGAGAGAGAGAGAGAGAGAGAGAGTGAACACACTCACTTCTCACTTTGCCACGTCAGCTCTTAGGGTGGTATTTAATCAGTTTGGAATTGTTAAGGGGGATATTTAAACGTTTGTATAGTTAAAATACTAAAGTAAGTTTTGCTGCCAAGTTTAGGGGGATTTTTATGTATTTTCTCTTTGAAGAACACCTTGTTGACCAACATTAATAAATCATATCAATATGATAGGATATGTGAACAAAATTAACAAAATAAGTTGAATGTTGCTAACACAAAGTCATGATAATTCAGTAGAATTCACGAGTTATCCAATAAGACTTGATTAAAAATAATATGTATGGACATTCAATTTTGGCCATCTACAATATAAATTAATCATCGAGTCTCTTCAATCCCAAACGATTTGAAATAATTAGTTTTTATAAAATTGAAAAAAATATTTTAATGTAATTTTAGTGTTTTTTATAATTTTAGTCTATGATTAGTACTCTGTTTGTTTTTCTCGTATAGCATGTTGATTCTTTAGTCCCTCATGAATTGTTAATGGTCCAGTTTTATTGTGTATCGATTTTGTTTTAGTTCTCTTAAAAAGCATGTGATTAGATTGGATCATTTTGGGATTTGATCAAGTTTGGTTTTGTCTTCTTCTATGATTTCAAGGAGTTATTTTCTTAAAAGACAAGATATCATAAGTTAAAGCCGAAATAGACATGGGTAGCATTCAAGTTGTGCGAGAACAGAAATCAACCCTACGAGACTAAGCTAACGTATATGAGAATCAAAAACGAAAGAGAAGACAACCAAGACTAGGAATAAACAATGAAGAAATAAAATGTGCAACCAGTGCACTCAAAATCACCACCAAACGAGCAAAACCAGACATAGATTTATCTAGCTTTATAGATACGAAATCTATACAATACCAAAGGAGCTTCATTCTCATGCTTACATCCCATAAATTTACAAGAAAACGATACTAAGAAAACAGTAAACGAGGAACCAAATACATTTAGCAGTAGAACGAACCTTTACCAAAATATAACAACCATATTGAAACGGAATACCAGAGGATGAAAAATTACCTTTCTGAGTTGCCGGAGACGACTCTACCACCACCACGTGAAAAGAAAATCGATGAAAGATTCAGGCAAAAGGAGAGCAGAGAGCTTAAGACGAGAACTCGAGATTCGAAATAGAGAATCGAAATTCTTCTTTATAACCCCTATATGACTGTATTCTTTTGCTTCTCTAACGTATTTTCTCCCTTTTTCAACAGTGAACGAAGAAAAGCATTTATAGTGGGATGATGCAATTATGAAAGAATAACAATGAAACACTGTAAGAAATTGATAAAGGGAAAGAGGTAAACTTGTAAGCTAAGCTATTTCTACTTCTAGCTAAACATATTGTCATTTCATAAAGAGAAGAGACAATTACAGAGCTTAAATAGCTAAAAGAAAGCTGGACCACTGCCACAGCTGGCAACTCCAGGACAAAACAAAAAATAACAAATAGGACCAGAAGTATCCTATTCCCACAATTAGCAGGACCTAAGTGTCCAATCCTAAACTGCTACAAGCCAACAGACAAAAGAGACTTAACTGAATAAATAAAACTAATAAACAATGCAGCCCTAACGACTTTAACGGCTAGGTACAACCTCACAAGCTGAGCGTACAACCACCTTAGCTTCAACTCCTCATTCTTGCATCATTCCTTCTTACTTAAAATATTCCTTATCCTCAAGGAATGAAATCAGGAAACCTCAACTTCATAGAATTGTAGTCTTCCCATGTAGCATCCTCTTTAGAAAGTTGAGACCATTGGACCAAGACTTGAGGACTGCCTTGTTTCCTCTCTTGATCATCCTTCTTTCAAGAATCTCTTGAGGCTGCATACATTGAGGATCGGCAATGTTGATTGTGGGTGGTTGATTAAAACTAGTAGGTACTGCATAGCAAGGCTTAAGCTGTGAAACATGAAAGGTATGGTGGATGGCTGCTTGAGGGGGAAGGAGTAGCTTGTAAGCTACTGGACCAACTTTTTGAAGAATTTGATAAGGTCCATAATACTTAGTTGATAACTTGGAGAAAGATTTGTTGGAGATAGAGAGCTGCCTGTAGGGTTGTATCTTGAGATAAACCCAATCTCCCTCACTAAATTGCCTATCCGTTCTGTGTTGATTTGCCAATGATGCCATTCTCTGTTGGGCTCTAGATATGTGAAACTTCAACAATTGAACCTTAAAATCCTTTGTAATGAGGCTCTTATCCACTTCTTCTTCTGATGCTTCGCCTGGGACATAAGGAATGTGTATGGGGGGTGGCCGACCATAGAGAGCTTCATAGGGAGTAGTTTGAATAGCTGAATGGAAGGTAGTATTATACCACCATTCTGCTAGTGACAAGTAGCTCGCCCAGTTCTTTTGACTATCACAACAAAAACATCTCAGAAATGTCTCCACAGTTCTGTTTAGAACCTCTGTCTGACCATCAGTTTGAGGATGGTAAGCTGTAGATGTGCTCAATGTGACCCCTTGCATAGAAAACAAGTCCTGCCAGACCTTGCTCATAAAGATTGGATCCCTATCACTAATGATGTTTTCGGGCATTCCATGGAGCTTATACACCTGATCCAGAAAGAGTTGAGCAACAGAAGCAGCAGTATATGGGTGACTAATGGCCAAGAAGTGTCCATACTTGGTGAGTCTGTCTACTACTACCAAGATAGTTGACTTCCCCTTAGACTTTGGGAGGCCATCAATGAAATCCATGCTTATACTAGACCAAGCTGTGCTAGGTATCTTAAGAGGTTGTAGGAGACCTGGATAGGCAGAACTATCATATTTACTTCTTTGGCAAGTAGCACACTGCCTAACGTACTTGGTCACCTCCTCCTTAAGCCCCTTCCAGTAGAATAAACTACTTATTCTCTTGTAAGTATTCTCTATCCCAAAGTGTCCACCAACTGGTTTCTCATGCCAGATCTGGATAATTTCTTGCTGCACAGATGAGTCATTTCCCACCACCAATTTGCCTTTTTTCCTGAGTTGTTGGTTTATAAAAGAGAACCCCTTTACGCCATCATTTGGATCATTTATCTTTGTCAAAATCTCTTGTAGAATAGGATCAGTTTCCCAGGTTTTCTTGATTTTCTCAAATAATTCTGTCACTACAGGAGTAATCATCATTACAGACACTTCTCCCAATTGAACTCGAGATAGTGAATCTGCTGCTTTGTTCTCCCGACCCTTTTTGTACTCTATCTCAAAATGAAACTGCATGAGTTTAGCAATCTATTTCATTTGAGCCCCTGTATGCAGCTTCTGATCCAACAAGAATTTCAAAGCCTTCTGGTCAGTTCTCACTATGAATTTCCTTCCCATAAGATATTGTGATTTGGTTACGGCCATCACCAACGCAAGGAGTTCTTTGTCATACACAGACAGCCCTTGATGTCGAGTAGACAACCCTTACTGAGATATGCAATTGGATGGCTTTCTTGCATCAACGCAGCACCAATTCCATAATCACATGCATCTGTTTCTACTATAAACACAGATGAATTATTAGGCAAGACCAAGACAGGAGCAGAAACCAAGGCCTCTTTCAATTTTTCAAAAGCTTGAGTAGCTTTATTAGACCACTGGAACCCCTCCTTCTTTAAGAGATCGGTTAGAGGCTTGCTGATCACCCCATAATGTCGAATGAATCTTCTATAGTAGCTTGTTAAACCCAAAAAACCTCTCATCTCCTTCACATTTTTAGGTGATGGCCAAGCCTTGACTGCTTCAATTTTCTTAGGATCTGTAGCAACCCCTTCAGCAGAAATTACATGACCCAAATATTCTACCTTGCTTGCCCCAAAAGAACACTTCGACTGTCTGACACATTGTCATGACCCGATTTCTCAAGTCATGATGGCACCTACTATAACCCACCAGCAGGTAAGTCAACCCGTAACCCGGAACAACAAGTAATGGGTCTAAGGGTAGAAATTAAACAAGAGTAGGAAAATAACAATATAAACAGGCGGAAGCAACCCAAAACATATATACAAATAAAGATCCCTCCCAGAACCTGGAAGTCACCAGTACAGAGCTACTACAAAATGAGTACAAGTCCCAAAACTGGACAACAGAGACTGGACTGTCTCGAAAGGAAGAAGACAAGTCTATATATACAGATGGAGACTGAAATAGTACAAAACGCCGTGTGCTCACCCCCGTCTCCAGATAAGTCTACTCCAAGCTCGATCAACGCTGGCTACTAGTGCTCGGACCTGCATCACAAAATAGATGCAGAGCGTAGCATGAGTACCAAAACAACAGGTACCCAGTAGGCATCATAGGCCGACTGAGCAAGATAAGCAAAAGTGAACTGAAATGCAAATAAAGGGTCACATCAAGTGCAAAGAGTAGTAAATGGGGGGTATGTACACGAGCGTACAGGCAACAAAGACAAGTAATCTAACTAACTCCGCCGGGCTCCCATAAACCCGACGGGTACGCTCGTGCACAATAAAAGAAACCACCTGCACGGACCCCCATAAGCCCGGCAGATGCATCGCAGTTAAAGTAAAATAATGGAGCTAGAAGGTCTATCACAATATTACCAATTTCCGGACTTTTAACTGAACCATTCCCAATCATATTCCAGATCTCATTACGTCCCGGACTTTAATCGGAATCTCTCCAACCTCCAAAACCTCAACCTACAGATGAGAGTAATCAAGACTAAACTGAAGCTTTAGTGAGGAATTGGGAATACACCACGTGCAAGCTGGACCACGGACTCGAACCGGGTACTATAGCTAATGAGTCAACCTATATGGGCTGGACCACGGACTCGAACCGGGTGTGTAGCCAAAGGTCGGGCACGGGTGGGCTGGACCACGGACTCGAACCGGGTACTGTAGCCAAAACCAGATCACAGGTAAGCTGGACCACGGACTCTAACCGGGTACTGTAGCTAAGCCTGGACATAAGTAAGCTGGACCACGGACTCTAACCGGGTACTGTAGCTAATAGAAAAGCAGGGCATTATGGATACAAGGTCATAAGCTGAGTTACCGACTATCAGACTCAAGTCTGCTATATCAGTCTACAAGGAGCTGACCGTCCGAAACGACGTCGGAAAAAGTTCTACTACCCAACGACATCCGAAATCTCGCAAGTCTATGGCAACACTAGTCTAAGCCTAGACTAAGGCCAAACATACTTCAAATCAATATTATCATATACACCACAAGATATGGATATTCAATAATATCAAGAGACATGCTGTCATAATCCAACACTTTCCCGAAATAAGGTCTAAGGCAGGAATTATAGAAATTTAGCATGCTCGACACCCGAACCCCTCCATACTCAAGCAAATCAATAAACAATTGCCTAAACATGCTCAATCTCACGAGAGAAAGCCATAGCCTACCTGAAAGCCGACCACGCGTGCTCCAACTCACGGTACCGGATCTTTTCCCCTCCGAACGGTCTCCAAATGCTTCCCCACTAACAAAAGGTTAATCACCTCGTCATTACGAATATATTGACACTAAAATTATATTTTTCGGAGACGGACCAAAAATCGGGTCTAAAACGGGATTGTGGGGCCCACAATTGGAATCTCGAAAACGAATCCGTGAAAACGTCCCAAATACCTTACTAAACTAATACCCCAAAATTTAGCACAAACAGATGCTTAAAACACCGCAAATCAGCCACAACAATTAAAATGGGCAGCCCCTTGATCACCAATTTCCGGAAAAACGAGACCCTTTCAACCCAAACAGATTATACCACGACGATCCTTGCGAAAAACTCTACAAGTTAGCCTCAAGAATGACTCAAAACGGACCTAAGATGATCAAGATCTCACATTTCAAAATTCAACAACAATTCAATCCGAAATCACCCTAGCAGTGGCTAAAATCGATTTTTACCTCAAACGAAGCCTCCCTCGCGTTTCTGAGATCACCGCTAGATTCCCCTCGAAATTCTCTTGAAGTTTGCCTTTTGAAGCACCTAATTTGGACTCAAAATGAAGGAGCAATCTTAAGTTGAAGTTGAAGGAAAAAAATGGACGAAATTCGTCCTAAATTCTGGAAATTTCCAGATTTCCACTCCGCTGCCACGTGGCGTCGCGTGGCTCTGCCACGTCACCGCCGCGTCAAAATTCTACAACCCTTCAAACTTAAATTTCGATGTTTCGGACTCGTTCGGAGTCGGAAAAATACAAACCTTATATGGAATCTGATTGGAAACGATATTTCGGACTCAACGGTGAAGGCGGAATTTCCATTTGGAGATGCTTCGATGAAAAGTGGGTCCCACACCCAGTATCGTTTTGAGCCAGATTCCACAACTGCCATCTAAAGCCTCGGGAAGTGAACAAAGGTCGTTCTAGACCAAAATCGATCTTCCGAAGCTAACCTAGCTGTCAGAATTTTCATCTGAGCACGACTTCCAAGAAGGTTGACCAAAGTCAACTTTTCAAGTTATAAAAATCTCCAAAACAGGGAAACGGGCCTAAAACCCAAACGAACGACCAGGCGACCGAACAGTCAGTGCCAGCAAGTCATAAATGACTTGGGGTCGCTACAGGAATGCTCTATACGAGGAAAAGAATTCTTTAATTTAAAAATGACCTGGAGGGTCATTACAATATCCACTACTAAAAGAACTTTCGTCCGCGAAAGAAAAGATCAAGAAGTACCTGAAGGCTCAAACAAGCCGGGAAACTGCTCTCGCATCTCCTGCTCGGTCTCCCAGGTAGCCTCCTCGACTGGACGATGCCTCCAACGGACCTTAACAACAGGAATGGCTCTCGAGCGCAATCTCCTCACATCTCTGGCTAGAATGGCAACTGGCTCCTCTACAAATGTCAAACGATCATCCAACTCGACTGCATCATACTGGAGCACATGGGACTCATCAGGAACATACCGCCGCAGCATCGAAACATGAAACACTGGGTGGATGGCTGAAAATACTGGAGGTAGGGCCAACTCATAAGCAACCTCCCCAACTGTCCGGAGTATCTCAAAAGGTCCAATGTACCTGGGGCTAAGCTTGCCCCGCCTCCCAAACCTCATCACGCCCTTCATGGGCGACACACGGAGGAATACCCGGTCACCAACAGAGAATCTCAAAGGTCGACGCCTCTGATCAGCATAACTCTGGTGCCTACTCTGAGCCGTCCTGAGCCTATCCTGAATCACCCTCACCTGATCCAGGGCCTCCTGAAGCAAATCTGTACCACGCGGCCTAGGCTCTGTAGACTCAAACCAACCCACTGGAGAGCGACAACGCCTACCATATAAGGCCTCGAATGGGGCCATCTGAATACTCGAGTGGTAGCTGTTGTTGTACGCAAACTCCGCCAAAGGCAAGAACTGGTCCCACTGACCTCCAAAATCCATAACACAGGCCCGCAACATATCCTCAAGGACCTGAATAGTACGCTCTGACTGACCATCCGTCTGTGGGTGAAATGTGTGCTAAGGTGGACACGGGTTCCCAACTCCTCCTGAAAAGCCCTCCAAAAGCTGGAAGTGAACTGTGAACCCCGATCTGAAATAATAGAAACAGGCACACCATGAAGACGAACTACCTCCCGAATATAGATACGAGCCAACCTCTCGGCACTGAAGGTAGTATGAACAGGAAGGAAGTGTGCTGACTTAGTCAACCGATCCACGATGACCCAAATGCTGTCAACACCTCTAGAAGTCCGAGGCAACCCCACAACGAAGTCCATAGTGATACGCTCCCACTTCCACTCCGGAATGGGTAATCTCTGGAACTCGCCACCAGGCCTCAAATGCTCGGCCTTTACCTGCTGGCAGCACAAGCAACGGGAAACAAAGTCAACAATATCTCTCCTCATGCCACTCCACCAGTAATGTTGCCTCAAATCACGATACATCTTCGCTGTGCCCGGATGGATAGAGTATCTAGACTCATGGGCCTCAGAAAGTATCAACTGTATCAAATCTCCAACTCTTGGAACACAGATGCGGCCGGCAAATTTCAACACTCCATCAGGATCTAAGGTAGCCTGACCACCATCACCCGCTAACACTCGATCTCTAAGGGCCACCAAAGTATCATCCTCAAACTGGCAACCACGGATCCTATCAAGCAAAGAAGACTGAACTCCCATAAAGGCCAAGACGCGTCTAGAATCTGAGATATCCAACCGAACCATGCTATTAGCTAAGGACTGAATGTCCAAAGCTAAGGGTCGCTCCTCAACAGATAAGAAGGCTAGACTACCCATACTCACTGCCTTCCGGCTCAAGGCGTCTGCTACCACATTCGCCTTGCCCGGATGATAGAGAATAGAGAGGTCGTAGTCCTTCAGGAGCTCAATCCAACGACGCTGCCTCGAATTAAGGTCCCTCTGGCTCATGATGTACTGAAGACTCCTGTGATCAGTATAGATCTCGCATCGAACTCCATACAGGTAATGCCTCCAAATCTTAAGCGCAAAAACCACCGCCGCCAACTCTAAGTCATGAGTGGGGTAGTTGCGCTCGTGCGACTTAAGCTGCCTCGACGCATAAGCAATAACGCGGCCCTGCTGCATCAGTACACAACCCAAACCAATGCCGGATGCGTCACAATAAACAGTAAACCCCTCGCCCTCAACTGGAAGAGTCAATATAGAGCGGTGGTAAGCAACTCCTTAAGCCTCAGAAAGCTCCTCTCACACTCCTCCGACCACACAAACGGAACATCCTGGCGAGTCAACCGAGTCAAAGGCGCTGCTATAGTAGAAAATCCCTCAACAAAACGCCTATAGTAGCCTGCCAATCCGACGAAGCTACGAATCTCAGTCACAGAGGTGGGCCTGTGCCAATCACGAATAGCCTCAATCTTCGTCGGATCAACCCTAATACCCTCCTTGGACACCACGTGCCCCAAGAAGGCTACAGACTCAAGCCAAAACTCGCACTTTGAGAACTTGGCATAAAGCCGCTGATCTCTCAAAGTCTGGAGCACTATCCTCAAATGCTGCTCATGCTCACTCCGGCTCCGCGAGTATACCAGTATGTCATCAATGAAGACAATGACAAATAAATCAAGGTATGGCCTGAACACACGTGTCATCAAGTCCATGAAGGCGGCAGGGGCGTTAGTCAACCCAAAAGACATCACAAGGAACTCATAGTGGCCATAACGAGTCCTAAATGCGGTCTTAGGGATGTCCGCTGCCCTAATCCTCAGCTGATGGTACCCGGACCTCAAATCAATCTTAGAAAACACGGCGGCACCCTGAAGCTGATCAAACAAATCATCAATACGAGGCATGGGGTAACGGTTCTTCACCGTCACCTTGTTCAGCTGCCTGTAGTCAATACACAATCGCATAGTACCGTCCTTCTTCTTTACGAAGAGGACTGGGGCACCCCAAGGCGATACACTAGGCCGAATGAATCCCTTATCTAAGAGATCCTGAATCTGAACACTGAGCTCCTTGAGCTCTACGGGGGCCATACGGTACGGTGGTATAGAAATGGGCTTAGTGCCCGGCTCTACTTCAATAGAAAAGTCAATGTCACGATCAGGAGGGAGACCAGGCAGATCGGCAGGAAACACATCTGTAAACTCTCGAACAATAGGTACTGAATCAACGGTAGGACCCTCCCTACTAACATCTCTAACATAAGCTAAATAAGCCAAACACCCGCTAGCCATCAACCTCTGGGCCCGAACAAAAGATATCACCCCAACTGGCGTGCGACTACAAGAGCCCTGCCACACCGCTGGTGGAATACCAGGCATGGCTAAAGTAACGGTCTTAGCGTAGCAATCCAAGACCGCATGGTGGGGAGATAACCAATCCATACCCAAAATCAAATCAAAATCCACCATATCAAGCAAAATAAGATCAACCCTAGTATCTCGCCTCTGAATAGTCACCACACAGGATCTAAATACCTGATCCACTACTAAAGAATCACCTACTGGGGTTGAAACACGCAACGGCTCAACCAATAGCTCTGGGATCATACTCAATCGAGGAGCACAATAAACAGATATATAGGAATAAGTAGAGCCTGGATCAAATAAGGCGGATGCGGGCTGATGGCATAATAACACTGTACCTGTGATCACATCGTCCGAGGTCTCAGCATCTGCTCTAGCTGGAGCTGCATAAAAGTGGGTCCTGGACTCCCCTACCCTGTGCATCGGCTCTGCCCCCTAATCTGCCTCCTCGGGGACCACCCCGTATACCCTGGTGACCACCCCTACGGTCCTGTCCCTGGCCTCTGCCTCTAGCTGGAGGTGCTGGCGCATGCCTAGCTGCCTGTGGAGCGGGTAAGGCTAACCTGCGATGGGGACACTCGCGGGCCCAATGATCTAACTCCCCACACTCATAACACCCCTGGGACTGTCGACTGAGAGCTGGAGGTCGGCTACCCCTGGCCAGAAGAACCCATCTGTGAACTATCTCGGCCCCGACTAGGACCGGCACTAAAACCAATATGGCGGTGCTGATCACCCTCCGATGCCTGGAGAGAAGCCTGGAAGGGGCTACTAGACTGACCCGACTGAAACCTCTGCTGAGATCTATCATAAGACTCTCGGGGTCTGAAACGGCGCCTATCATGGCTATCCTCCTGTCTAGCTCTCTTGCCGCTGCCCCCTTGGGCCTCGCGACGGAGCTGCTCGATAGTGCGGGCATGGTCCACTACATCCAGAAATGAGCGGCCCGCTGAGACTAAAGACTGAGTCTCAATCCGCAACTGTAGTCTCAAACCCCGAACAAAACAACGAACCCTCTCCTCCTCAGTAGGTAATATCATGGCGGCATGCCTGGAGAGCTCGTGGAATCGGGCCTCATACTCTGATACTGTCATGGAGCCCTGCTCTAACCGAGCAAACTGATCTCTGAGCTGATCTCTGATGCTCCTGGGAATAAATCGGGCCAAGAAGGCCTCTGAAAACTCAGTCCATGTGACCGGTGGAGACCCAGCTGGCCTGGTCTCTAAGTATGTACGCCACCACTGCCTGGCGGGACCGTCTAACTGGTAAGCGGTGAAGTCTGCTCCTCTTGACTCCACTAAACCCAAAGTCTGTAGCCGCTCACGGCAAGTAACTAGAAACTCGTGGGCATCCTCCCCCACTGCCCCAGAAAACCTCGGCGGTGATAGTCTAAGGAACACCCCGAGCATCTTCTGCTCCCGTAGTGGCATGACGCCCTCCACATCGTCAGGCTGAACAACCGGTGCCGCTAGCTGCTGAACAACCGGTACCGCTGGTGTAGGCTGGCTCTGCGGTACTGGAACGGCTGGAGCTGGGGCCTACTGCATACCCCCAATGGCAGCTAGTATCTGTACGAGCATCACTTGTATATCTGGAGCTGCCACAGGCTCGGGCGGTGGCTGGGCTGGTCCCGGGCCCGATCGGCTGCTGCTGTGCTGGAGCTGCTGGTGGCTCTATCACCGGCTCCGGAGTTTGCTCTCGGTCCTGGGTGGTGCTGTAGCTCTGGCACGACCTCGAGGTCGGCCTCTACCCCTAGCTGGGGCCCTACCACGCGTGCGAGCCATCCCTATAAAAGAGTGGTACAAGTAAGATTTTCAGAAACCGATAAGACAAACAATGCACGACAGTGATACAAAAGCGACACATTCCTAAAGACATCTGTAGCCTCCCGAAGATAAGTAACGGACGTCTCCGTACCGATCTGCAGGACTCTACTAGACATTAGCTCTGTACAAGTGAGACCGACGAACCTGGGCTTTGATACCAATTTGTCACGATCCGATTTCTCAAGTCATGATGGCACCTACTATAACCCACCAGCATACGTCAACCCGTAACCCGGAACAACAAGTAATGGGTCTAAGGGTAGAAATTAAACAAGAGTAGGAAAATAACAATATAAACAGGCGGAAGCAACCCAAAACATATATACAAATAAAGATCCCTCCCAGAACCTGGAAGTCACCAGTACAGAGCTACTACAAAATGAGTACAAGTCCCAAAACTGGACAACAGAGACTGGACTGTCTCGAAAGGAAAAGACAAGTCTATATGTACAGATGGAGACTGAAATAGTACAAAACGCCGTGTGCTCACCCGTCTCCAGATAAGTCTACTCCAAGCTCGATTAACGCTGGCTACTAGTGCTCGGACCTGCATCACAAAATAGATGCAGAGCGTAGCATGAGTACCAAAACAACAGGTACCCAGTAGGCATCATAGGCCGACTGAGCAAGATAAGCAAAAGTGAACTGAAATGCAAATAAAGGGTCACATCAAGTGCAAAGAGTAGTAAATGGGGGTATGTACACGAGCATACAGGCAACAAAGACAAGTAATCTAACTAACTCCGTCGGGCTCCCATAAACTCGACGGGTACGCTCGTGCACAATAAAAGAAACCACCTGCACGGACCCCCATAAGCCCGGTAGATGCATCGGCAGTTAAAGTAAAATAATGGAGCTAGAAGGTCTATCACAATATTACCAATTTCTGGACTTTTAACTGAACCATTCCCAATCATATTCCAGGATCTCATTACGTCCCGGACTTTAATCGGAATCTCTCCAACCTCCAAAACCTCAACCTACAGATGAGAGTAATCAAGACTAAACTGAAGCTTTAGTGAGGAATTGGGAATACACCACGTGCAAGCTGGACCACGGACTCGAACCGGGTACTATAGCTAATGAGTCAACCTATATGGGCTGGACCACGGACTCGAACCGGGTGCTGTAGACCAAAGGTCGGGCACGGGTGGGTTGGACCACAGACTCGAACTGGGTACTGTAGCCAAAACCAGATCACATGTAAGCTGGACCACGGACTCTAATCGGGTACTGTAGCTAAGCCTGGACATAAGTAAGCTGGACCACGGACTCTAACCGGGTACTGTAGCTAATAGAAAAGCAGGGCATTATGGATACAAGGTCATAAGCTGAGTTACCGACTATCAGACTCAAGTCTGCTATATCAGTCTACAAGGAGCTGACCGTCCGAAACGACGTCGAAAAAGTTCTACTACACAACGACATCCAAAATCTCGCTAGTCTATGGCAACACTAGTCTAAGCCTAGACTAAGTCCAAACATACTTCAAATCAATATTATCATATACACCACAAGATATGGATATTCAATAATATCAAGAGACATGCTGTCATAATCCAACACTTTCCCGAAATAAGGTCTAAGGCAGGAATTATAGAAATTTAGCATGCTCGACACCCGAACCCCTCCATACTCAAGCAAATCAATAAACAAATGCCTAAACATGCTCAATCTCACGAGGGAAAGCCATAGCCTACCTGAAAGCCGACCACGCGTGCTCCAACTCATGGTACCAGATCTTTTCCCCTCCGAACGGTCTCCAAATGCTTCCCCACTAACAAAAGGTTAATCACCTCGTCATTACGAATATATTGACACTAAAATTATATTTTTCGGAGACGGACCAAAAATCGGGTCTAAAATGGGATTGTGGGGCCCACAATTGGAATCTCGAAAACGAATCCGTGAAAACGTCCCAAATATCTTACTAAACTAATACCCCAAAATTTAGCACAAACAGATGCTTAAAACACCGCAAATCAGCCACAACAATTAAAATGGGCAGCCCCTTGATCACCAATTTCTTGAAAAACGAGACCCTTCCAACCCAAACAGATTATACCACGACGATCCTTGCGAAAAACTCTACAAGTTAGCCTCAAGAACGACTCAAAACGGACCTAAGATGATCAAGATCTCACATTTCAAAATTCAACAACAATTCAATCCGGAAATCACCCTGGCAGTGGCTAAAATCGATTCCTTACCTCAAACGAAGCCTCCTCTCGCATTTCTGAGATCACCGCTAGATTCCCCTCGAAATTCTCTTGAAGTTTGCGTTTTGAAGCACCTAATTTGGACTCAAAATGAAGGAGCAATCTTATGTTGAAGTTGAGGGAAAAAAAAGGACGAAATTCGTCCTAAATTCTGGAAATTTCCAGATTTCCACTCCTCTACCACGTGGCATCGCGTGGCTCTGCCACGTCACCGCCGCGTCAAAATTCTACAACCCTTCAAATTTAAATTTCGATGTTTCGGACTCGTTCGGAGTCGGAAAAATACAAACCATATATGGAATCTGATTGGAAACGATATTTCGGACTCAACGGTGAAGGCGGAATTTCCATTTGGAGATTGAGTCGATGAAAAGTGGGTCCCACACCCAGTATCGTTTTGAGCCATATTCCACAACTGCCATCTAAAGCCTCGGGAAGTGAACAAAGGTCGTTCTAGACCAAACTCGATCTTCCGAAGCTAACCTAGCTGTCAGAATTTTCATCTGAGCACGTCTTCCAAGAAGGTTGACCAAAGTCAACTTTTCAAGTTATAAAAATCTCCAAAACAGGGAAACGGGCCTAAAACCCAAACGAACGACCAGGCGACCGAACAGTCAGTGCCAGCAAGTCATAAATGACTTGGGGTCGCTACAGGAATACTCTATACGAGGGAAAGAATTCTTTAATTTAAAAATGACCTGGAGGGTCATTACACACATAGCTTGTGTTTAACCAATAACTCAAAAGCGATTTTAAGATGTTCCAAGTGTTCAGACAAGCTTTTGCTGAATACAAGGATATCATCAAAAAATACCAATATAAATTTTCTGAGATGTTCTTTAAAGACATGGTTCATGAGGCTTTGGAAGGATGATGGAGCATTAGTAAAACCGAATGGCATTACCAAGTACTCATAATGTCCCTCATGAGTTTTAAAAGCAGTCTTGATAATATCTTCCTTAGCCATTCTTATCTGGTGATAACCCGATTTGAGATCTATCTTAAAATAGATCTGTGATCCACCTAACTCTTCCAAGAGTTCTTCAATGATGGGGATTGAGAATTTGTCTTTTATCGTGACCTTGTTGAGGCCCCTATAATCCACACAGAGTCTCCAACTTCCATCCTTCTTTCCAACCAGCACAACAAGTGAAGCATATGGACTAAAACTAGGTTGTATTATGCCTTGCTCCAGCATATCCTGCACCAATTTCTCGATGACATCTTTCTGAGTGGAAGAGTATCTATACGGCCTCATATTGATAAGATTGTTATCTGCTTCCAAGGGAATCCTGTGATCAAAAGGCCCTCTAGATGGAGGCAACCCCTTTGGATCAACAAACAGTTGATGATACTCTTTAGAAAGAGACTGGATAGCTAAAGGAATGGACATCTCCCATTCCTCGCGTTCTTCTTCCACAGGCATTACCCTGATCATTAACAATTGTCCACCAGCCTTAGACAACTTATCCAACCTCTTAGCTTGTACAATTCTGACTTTATCCACAGAGCCCTTGAGAATACACTATTGCCCTTTATAATGGTATCCCAAGGTCAGTTTCTGAAAGTTTAATTTCAAGTCTCCCAGTGGAAGCAACCATTGAACTCCCAGTATTAAGTCACAAGACCTCAAGGGTATTAGTAAAAATTCATCTGAATACGTCAAACCTTGCATCACCCAAGAGAAAGCCTTGCAAATCTCATTTGTTTGTCTGTCATGGCCATCAGTTACATTGATAGCATAAGGTTTGACAATCTGGATGTCACATCTGAGTTCTTTGGCCAGCTCCTCATCCATGAAGTTGTGTGAGCTCCCAGGGTCAATCAGAATGTGCAATGTTCTTTTCCGGCAACATCCTTCAACCCTTAAGGTGTTGAATGTAGGAATGTCATGAAGAGCATGAACATAAATCTCACAAACCTCTCCTTGTTCCTCTTCAGCATCTACATCAATGATAGGTTCTTCAAGCCCTTCTTCCTTATCTTCCTCAATTTCCTCGTCCACCTCCAACAAATATAATGACTTGGAGCTTCCACATTTATGACCAGGGAAGAACTTCTCGTCACAAAAAAAGCATAGCCCCTTCTGTCTCCTTTCATTCATCTCAGCTGGAGTTAGCCTCTTGCTGTTGCTTCTATTTAAATTGACAGATGTATCTCTCTTGGTTGGACCAACGTCCCTTTTATTAGTAGCTCCTCTTGGGAAAGAACTGAAAGAGCCTCCCTTATTTTGAAAGTTGCTACCACCATACGAAGGGTGTCTGGTCAATTTCAGTTGAGCATACACCTGAGCTTCTGTGTTCCTAGCCAGTTGGTAAGCTTGTGGAAGAGAAAGAGGCTTGTGGTTCTTGACAGTGTACCCTATCTCCGGTTTTAATCCTGTGATAAATCCACTTATAGCATATTCAGGCAGTATGGTTAGTCTAGTCATGATTTTGTCAAACTCATTCCGGTAATCCTTAACATTACCAGTTTGCTTCACCAATTTCAGCTCAGCCATAGGGTCCTCAAATTCAGCCCCAAATCTATCTGTAAGAGCAAACAAATACTCTTCCCAAGTAGGATAAGGAAGGTGTTGCCTACTTCTTAAATAAGCTAAATGCCATTCTATGGCAAGACCATCAAAATGCAACATAGTTATCTTAACCTTTTGATTATATGGAATTTCATCAAGCGAAAAGAATTGATCTACCTTGCACAACCAAGATCTGAGATCTGAGCCATTAAACCTTGGAAACTCAATTTTTGATAGTTTGGACATGTTGCTCATGAAATGGCCAGTAGCTTGTTGAAATCCTCCTTGGTACCCCATTTGAGCTTGTCCATGGCCTCCACTCGTTGGAATCTGATGTTGAGCTCTTCCTTGTGAATCCTGACCAGTGAATTCGAATCCCATACCTTGATTTTGAGGCGTGGCTCCCCCTATGGGTGATTGCAACTGATGCAGAGACCCCATCCCCATTTGATAACCACCAGGAGTCACCATGTTAGGATTTCCACCAGCCTGTGAAGCAGAGACCCAAGCCATAGGGTGGCCTGAAGGAGTATATATCTCACCCCCATCTACTTCTTCAACAGTTTTGCCTTTGTCCTTCTCCTTCACAGCATCAAGAGTTTGTTTCAGCTCAGAGAATGTCTTCTCATAGTGTGCTTCTATTTGATTCTGTCTAACTGTGAAGTTAGCCATCTCCATGGTCATCCTATCAAGCATATTTTTGATTTCTTTCATATCAGCCATTTTTAAATCTCCCACAGAGCTCAAGAAAGTGCTCTGATACCAAATTATGCAATTATAAAAGAATAACAATGAAACACTATAAGAAATTGATAAAGGGAAAGAGGTAAACTTGTAAGCTAAGCTATTTCTACTTCTAGCTAAACATATTGTCATTTCATAAAGAGAAGAGACAATTACAGAGCTTAAATAGCTAAAAGAAAGCTGGACCGCTGCCACAACTGGCAACTCCAGGACAAAACAGAAAATAACAAATAGGACCAGAAGTATCCTATTCCCACAATTAGCAGGACCTAAGTGTCCAATCCTAAACTTCTACAAGCCAACAGACAAAAGAGACTTAACTGAATAAATAAAACTAATAAACAATGCAGCCCTAACGACTTTAACGACTAGGTACAACCTCACAAGCTGAGCGTACAACCACCTTAGCTTCAACTCCTCATTCTTGCATCATGGGAGAACGGAATCGATTTGAATTCGAAATTCGAATTCCAAGATTGACAGCCAAGAATTCAAACGGTCTAATTTCAAGAGAATAAGGAACGAGTGGTGAGATTTCGACACCTAGCCATTGTCACAACGGTCTTGTACGCGCGATTGATGGGCTGAATCGCGAAGAAGAAGGTGAGTACGGATGGATTGTCTTTTGCACGCGAGGAAGAAGAATGGGGTCGTTTTTTTTGTACTGGGTCGAGTTAATTGACTCTTATTGGAATGGGTCTTTGGGTTCTGGGTGTTGCTGGAAATAATTGGGTATTGGGTTGCTGGCTTTGGCCCAAAAATGGGTTTAAGGTGAGGTAGAAAAGAGGTTAGATTGGAAATTGAGAATTTGGCTCAATTGATTGCAATTATAGTCAATTAAATTTAAAAATATAACCAAATTGAACTAATTACTTAAATTCGGCTAAATCTTAAATAAGATTAATTAACAACCTTCTTAAACTTAATGAAATGAAATAATTAACTTAATGAAATGAAATAATTAACTTAATGAAAAACTAGATAATTTTAAAATTATAACCATAATTTAAACTAAAGTAAATTAATAAAATAATTAACTAAAAAATGTAAAATCTTTTGAGATGATTTTCAAATATTTATAAAATATACTAATTATATAAAAACATATTTATCATTTAAAATATTATAAAAATGACTAAAATTACTTTAAATATCTTGAATTTTATATAAACTAACTATTTCGTATAAGCTAACCAATTTGTGAAATTAAAAAAACTCTTACGTAAGTTACGTCAATTTTTCCAGGCAGAAAATAAAGTCTTTTCCATTCTTACTAATTATTGAATCAATGTCTCAATGTGATGCAACTCTTTTCATTTTAGATGGGGAAAAAATATCTCATTCGATTTTGAAATAAATTATTATTCTTGTTCAATGAGCACCCCAAGTTTTGGGATCCTTTACCTGTTGAATATGTTTTAAAACATAAAAAAATAAAAAAGGAAGTTGAAAATTCATTAATCATTAAATGTGAAAATATAATAATTAAATTAAGAGAAATGAGTATTTCAAAAATGAACTGACGATGTAATTTTGTTGTCCATTGTCAATAATCTCTATATTTAATTGTTTGAAAGTAGAGGTAAGATTAGTATACATGGTAGTGATGTATGTCTAATAGTGTAGTTTATCCTTGAAAATATTCGATTCAATCTTTTTCCAAATCTTATATTTCGATTCTCGAAACATTGAATAATTTAATAATATTAATGCTATAACAAAAATAACTTTTAGTTGTAATAAAATACATATTAATAAAGAGTGCTAAAATATTTATCGGCATTTTAGTAATTGTTATTGGATCCAATGTCACTATAGACTTTAAAGACATTTACAAAGAGTATTAGTTGTCACTAAAGAAACATATTCAATTTTAATTAAACTATTATCGTTAATTAATTATTATTAAAGATTATTTTTGAGGACCATCGACAGAAAATTAGAAACTTGTCATGAAAACTTAGGCAAACTTTTGTATGCCTTTGACTTAAAAGGTTAAAGGGAAGTTGAATAATTGATTATTTTACTTGTTTTTTTTCTTTGATTTGAGAGATTTTATGGACATATTATACGATTCTTTGAACATTTAAAATTAAAATTGATAGTTTCGTGCAAGTAATCTGAAAATAGACAATGATGGTTCAATCTAATAAAAAATAAAAGAGATCATTTGTTGGTGATTGAGGCACAATTGTGAAGTAATACACAAATTTTTATTACCGCATTAACAAGTCATTAATAAAGTGAAAGCTTGTTGGTGATTGAGGCACAATTGTGAAGTAATACACAAATTTTTATTACCGCATTAACAAGTCATTAATAAAGTGAAAGCGAAAGCTCATAAAAAATGGCAAAAAATATAAATAAGAAATAAAATAATATCAAAACAAGTTTCAAGCCTACTGAACACACTAGGTCATTCGGGTAAACTTTGATCAATCATTAGTCAAAAGTCAAAGCCCCTTTTAACAACAAGTCAACGCGTTTTCTTATTTAAAAATTTGAACTATTTTTTTCATCATCAATGACAATAAGTGAGAAATATTTTTTATTAAAGCATAATAGAATATTTCATATTCGTTCCATTTTTCATTTGTTCTTATTATATCCAACAATTACATCTACAATAATAATAAAAATATATCCCGTGAAATTAATACAAATGGAAAAGAATTTATATATTTACGAGAGAAAGAAACAAATACTAAATTCAAACCTCAACATTAGTGTTCTTATTCCGTTTATAGTTGAGGTCGATATTCATTTGTCAACTTCTGATTAAATTAATAGTATATGACAGCAGTCACGTGGACTCATCAAATTAGAAGAAAATTAGATTACTCTTCTAAAGAATCCAATTATTTTACCAAAAAATATCTGCTGGACAGAGTAAAAGTAAACAAAAAGGAAAAGAATACAATTAAAGAAAATCCCAATAAAATAATAATTTTTTTTCTTGAAATCCTATTATAATGCCATGGCTTTGAAGTCTGATAAGTTTTTTAGGAGGCATTCATTTGATGGTATGCCCAAATTTTTTCCTTTTTTCTTGAATTTCCTTCATTGGGTATTCTCAAGATTTGATTTTTATTTATTGTAGCATTGAAAACAAGGAAACCCAATTGTGTAAAGAGTGAGAAAGCAGAAATGGGGAAGTCAGTGAAGTTTGAAGGTATAAGTGAGGAATTGCAGAAGATAATAGATGCTAATATGGACAAAGTGGGAGCAAGACGTCATGCTAGGGATGCTTTTAAGGATATTCAGTTGTCAATTGATCATTGTCTCTTTAAGGTACTGCTTAGTTGATTGAAGAATTAACCTAAATATTCATCCGCCTGACTGATTAAGCTAATAATAGATGTGTATAATCTATGTATACCGGCTAGAAAAGTAAACAGTAAATTTGTCTGACTATTTGTGTAGACATCCCTATTTGATGGTTTTAGTAGAAAAAGATTCATTGTCAGCTTTAAAGATTGGATTTTGATTGCTTCTGACTTGATAAACTGGATATAAGAGAATTCATTTGGTCACACTGCTAGTTTGAGATTGATTGAGGCATGTATATTTTACTTGTCAAAATGATGTTTGGGATTGAGATTTAGTTAATTGATTGATTAGTTGACTGAACAGATTGTCTTGTGTTGATGAAAGTAGAAAGTGTATCTTACTTGGGACTAAGAGATTGATTATTGTCAACTTCAAAGGGATTGACATAGTTGTGTGGAACCTAAAATCTTGCTCTATAGACTGCAATCCTGCTTAAATTTCCACCCTTTTCATTATAGGATTGTATAACATGCATATTACACCAAGATTATATGAAGCATCTACAGATAGATCATCTCGAAGAGAGGGGATTTAAGTTGTTCACTATTCATTCAACGCATAAGTTCATGTTTGACCTTTAGATTCAAGGGCATAACAAGACCGACCGTTCCCTATTTCTGTCATTAGTTGATTAAAACAGCAGTAATACATTTTACTGATTGAAAAAGCAGCAGTACTACAGTTTTTTCCTAATCAAAGGGCAGAAAAATCAAAGTTTTACTAGCTCAAAAAGACCTTTAAGAAAATTGCCTTAACCCAGTTAACTATCCAATGAAAATCAAGTGGTTTCTGTTCTCTTTTCTTCTTTCAATTCTTAAAATAATGAAAGGACACTTGTGGTTGATGTATTCTGAGGAATGGTATCATTTGTGTGATAAAAAAATTGTTTAAGTATGTGCATCGAGTTATGACAGTTGAGACTTTATAAACACTTCTTCAACTTTCTAATTTTTCAGCGACTGCAGATAGTGCTAATGAGAAACTGAATCCTTTTAGAAAGTGTCATGTTTCTTACGTGTTCTTAATCTGATTTAATGATTCTTTATTTGCTTTCACACAGATGCCACATGCTAGATTGAAGATGAAGGAGGTAAACCTTTTCTCTTACATCCTCATTTTCCAGTCTTGAAAATTCAAGTTATTCTGGAAGCATCCTATTTCTCTTCTAAAACAAAATGATCTCTTGTGTAATTACTTCTGCCTGTACTTTTTCTTTTCATCTTTTCTGTTTGAATTCTTGATGAAGCTAATATGACATCTCATAGTTACTTCAATGCCTTTTCTAGCGCAGCAAGATTTTTTTTGTGTGCAACAATATCTTTAACACTTATAACTTACAACAACAACATACCCAATGTGATCCTACAAGTGGGGTATGGGGTAGTGGTGTGTATGCAGCCTTACCCTGCCTTGAGGCTCAAGTAAAGCAATACAAAAATCAAGTATGTAAAGCAATTAATACCTAAAACTTATCTTAAGAAAATTGGACCTTGCCATGAAAGAATCTTATAAAATTGTGAATTAGAATATGACAAGATACAGTCATCTTTTTTTCTCTAATAGTCAAGAAGGTTTTATTTTCTTAAGATTATGGGGGACCATGCAGTATGAAATTAATTTCAGGACATCAAATGAAACTTGATTTCCAATCATTTAAATGTATTTATTCTGTCATGTGAATGAAATATGTATCGCTGTACAAATTTAAAGGGGAAAGAAGAGAGTAACTGTGGAAAGATCTGTTTGGTTAAAGAGTTCTAATTTTTGTGAAACAAATTGAATGAAGGCGGTAATTATCTCAACTTTTTCAATAAGGAATGAAGGGGATAGTTTGAGAAAGCTCACTTAATTCACCTGAACTATGCACTATGACTGGATATTGTCTTCCTTTTCCTAGTAGTGCCAAGCAAATGAGAAGAGTCTAAATATATGGTAATTTATAGCATCTAATATTAGCATTTTGGTATAATATTCATGATTTGTTATGTATTTTACTTTACATAGTTCTGTGAAATTTGGTGGCGCAGTCATATGAGGTTAATTCTCGAGGACTAGAGATCTTCTCTAAAAGTTGGCTTCCAGAGACAATCCCCCCCAAAGCCATGGTATACTTCTGTCATGGTTATGGT
The DNA here is from genome assembly GCF_900185275.1 of Solanum verrucosum. Classification (NCBI taxonomy): domain Eukaryota; kingdom Viridiplantae; phylum Streptophyta; class Magnoliopsida; order Solanales; family Solanaceae; genus Solanum; species Solanum verrucosum. The sequence continues at coordinate 489,204 of NW_026020402.1, forward strand.
GATACATGCACATTTTTTGTTGAAGGTTTGTGATTGGCAAACACGTATTAAGTCTCAGACTAGTATTCCTTGGGAGATTGTTCCTGAAACTTGTCTTTCTTCTTAGGCATTGCAAGAAAACTAGCATCTTCCGGTTATGGAGTATTTGCCATGGATTATCCTGGATTTGGTCTTTCAGAAGGTCTTCATGGCTATATACCAAGTTTTGACAAGTTAGTTGATGATGTCATTGAGCATTACTCGAAGGCGAAAGGTACAACTTGCCCCAGTGAACTTATTTATCACCTTTTTCATCTCATGGATTCTTTTGATAGGTCCGAGACTCTGGTAAAATGTAGAAGCCAGAATTAATTAGTTAAGGAAAAGATATACCAACTAAAGATGATGAATGCAAAAGCTAAGATTCGAACGCATGAAAAGACAAAAGACAATATTTAAATCAAACATTCAGTTGGAAGAGTATCCTACTGAGCTAAGCAATGGATGAGCTTAAAGTGTCTTGCTAATGGAGTAAACATTCATCTGTTTGATTGAACTTCTGGCACTTTCTTTCTAAAAAAAATGTTGTGTTCAGCTTATTATGGTCATAAATGAATAGTCAATTTTGTCAAGAAGAAAGATTGAGAGAGTGAACTATTTAAAAAATGCATGTTGTGATTTTGTTCCTTGTAGAATGAAAAAAGGCCTCAAAGTTTGACAGTGTATGTAACTGTGCGACAAACTAAAAGATCATATCCTATTACTATTCCAAATCAAATTTGAACTCACAAATTCATTATTTATTCATAACTTCGAGTATCACTCATGGTGCTAAGTTACCTCATCCTTCTTCATTTTTGTCAAGTAATGTTGATGACTAGGGCATTAAATGATGAACAGCAGATCCCCCGTGTGTTCCTTCCACATTCTAAAATGTTTTAGGGTATGAAGAAGTCTGTCATGTACACCAATTAAACACCCTCCCTTGTTATTCTATATTTCTGCTCCTACTTTGACATTAGGTATGTAATTAATGAGTAAATTTGAAAATATACTTAGAAATAAGAGGGCCCAAATTGGACAGAGGCGAAGCCACGGTCACAGAAGGGGTTCAACTGAATCCCCTTCGCCAAAAAATTGTACTATATATGCAGCTATATAAAAAGTCTTCTTTATGTGCATATATATAAATTGTTGAATCCCCTAGACACAAGAGAGCATTTCTTTAGATAAGCAAGAATTATATTGAGAAAACCTAGAGAGGAGTTTAAGTAAACACTACGGGAACAGAGGGAGAACTTTTTTGGCAGTTGAATGAAACCAAATTAGTGTCAGTCATTCGAGTTGATCTTCTAAGTATTAACAGGGGCTTTGAACATTGGGCATGCTGACAATGTTGGAACATGGTCATTATTGGTCAAGTCCCATTATGATGTGACATCTCCTAAGGCAATCGGATAGTGAAATAGAATAGATTCATCTTTCATACCAGAGAAGTTAGATTTTTAGGTATGCCATATGCAGGGTGTTGCTCATTTCTGGAGATGGGGGAATTATAACACAGATGTCGTCCTACATTGGACAAAAACATAAAAACTTAGGCTGTATTAACCAAGTTCTTAAATCTGATGTCTCCATGAATGTATTATACCTAATACAACTCTCTCCAGGCAAATGACATCTCATATACGTCTGGGCAAGAGGTCCCAAAATCAAGTAGTGGAAAATAACCTAATTACATCTTATTCGACTTGACACACTACTGAAAAAGCAATTGACAGTTAAATGCTGGCTGCAGAAAATCCAGAGATATGCAACCTACCAAGCTTCCTATTTGGGCAATCAATGGGTGGAGCAGTAGCTCTGATGGTGCACATGAAGCAACCTGATGCATGGAACGGCGCTGTTCTTCTCGCACCGATGTGCAAAGTAAGTTTCTGGAGACTATTCTCAATTTTAATTGATGTTATCGTCTTAATTAGATCCATAGTTTTGATTGATGAATGGTATTGTTGTACAGATTGCAGATGACATGGTACCACCATGGTTAGTTACACAAATTCTAGTGGGCATAGCAAAATTTCTTCCAAAGCAAAAGCTAGTTCCGCAGCAGGATCTAGCAGAGTTAGCATTCAGAGATGTGAAGAAGAGAGAGCAGGTATGTGGTCTTTCTATTCTGTAACGGCTCTTAGACATATGTCAATTTTAGGACGGGAAGAGTACATGATATTAGAGGTTAGTAGTACAAGAGTCGTTTAGAAATTTATAGTCGTCATTAGCTCTCTCACTCACCTGAAAAAAGGTTTTTGCATAAGGGGGCTTTCAATATGAAATGCTTGATTTATTGAACATAATAATTACAATCACCGGCTTCAACATGTTTATATCTCGTGGGATTTCATGTTATAATGTACTCTCTACTGTTTTCTTCTGCATGCAGGCTGCTTATAATGTCATTGCTTACAAGCACAAACCCCGTCTACAAACTGCAGTGGAGTTATTGAATACCACCCAAGAATTAGAGAAGCAACTAGATAAGGTGTCATGTGTTTTTATTTTCTGTTTATCGTAGTATATACTATCATCATATTTACTGTTTATTAGTGATTGGACCTTGTGCCTTTGAATGCCAGTAAGTGTATGATTGGAAACTTGAAACTCAATTGTCCTCGCTGCATATCTTTGTTGGTGTTGCTAACTGTTTCTGGTCATTATACCTGCCACTAGTTTTGACTTTGTAATTCATTCAAGATGGTGCATCTTTTGCTGCTCTTGTAGTCCTGAAAGAGTTCAAGCCCATTTAGCTTGACAAATATTGTAGAAAAGTGTCCTTCAGAATTTTCCTTTCTGAAAACGAGAGGGATGCATGAATTGGGGATTAATAGGAGAAAGCGGATATCTAAACAATAACTAACAGTTTTACGATTTTGTAGGTCTATCTGCCATTGCTAATATTGCATGGAGAGAATGATAGAGTGACTGATCCATCCATCAGCAAAGCATTGTACGAGAAGGCAAGTAGTTCGGACAAGAAACTGATCCTTTATAAGGATGCGTATCATTCTTTGCTCGAGGGTGAGCCGGATGAGATGATACTTAAAGTTCTTGGTGACATAATTTCTTGGTTGGATGAGCATACTTCCTAGTAATTACTTCTCCAATTTTTATTTTTTTCATTTTTGTTCTGCCCATTTTTTCATGGATTAGGAAGGCAAGGGATAGAGCTGAAGTAAGAAACTAAGATTTAACCTGATGTACTTCCTGCCCCTCTATTTTTTTTTTCAACTTATTATTTTGTAAAGAAAAAATATTGAAGATTTGAATGTTCTATATGATATAAAAAGCAATGCTTCTATCTTTGTTGTTTGAAATATTGTGCTTCAAAAGTGTGTAAAAAACTTGATTTCAACAAACAAACAAAAAAATTGAATTAGAAGGGCGTGCTTTAGTTGGATTGACAGACGTGTGATCAAGATGAGAATAACGAATAGACGCCTCAAGAGGTTAACAAATAAAAAAAAGGAAAGTGAACTACCAAAAATTTATTGTGTCCAAATGCACATAGAAGTATACGTGGTCAAACATGTAATATACTAATTACTAAACCAAAAGGTTTATGATTAGCAAATATCTAATTCTACTTTTTGACTATAATTAAATGCAAGTGTGCAAAATGAGTTTGAATATTGTGTTTCTAACTAGCAATTGCAATAAATCATAGCATCATATTACTATATATAATAAGTGGGAATATCTACTACTTAGCACATGACAAGTGTTGGATGATATGTGCTTAGATAGTGTTGTACATTCTTCTTTTATGGTTGTACCTTTAAAATTTATATTATTGGACAATTTAACACCATTAATTATCTACCTCATTTGGGCCCATTTATATATATATATATAAAATAAGCCATAATGCAAAATATTTTTATAGTATTTAGTTACATTGTAACTATCTTATTAGCTTCCAACCAAAATGAGTACTTCTTTTAAATAATAAATATGTCATTGTATGAGCTATATATTACTCATTCCTTTTAAATTTGTTAATCTGATTTTGATCTGACACATAGTTTACGAAAGTAAATTAGATTTTGAGAAAAAACATTAAATGATATTTGAAGTTGTTCTAGATTTTCAAAAAGACACCTTAACTTTGCGTGCGTCCTATTACCCCACAAAACATTCAAAATCACAATAAATACACATTTTTTACACAATATTTCCACTTTGGACAAAAATATTCTTCGAATGTGCAATTTCTTAAAAACAAAAAGTCGGACCCATTATTGATGTATTGAAGGATGCTTTGGTAATTTCCTATGATGAATTCGTTTTGTTTGTTTCTTTTAAATTTATTTTACTATACTAAATAATTGTATAAAATATTATGAATCACGATAATTAATTACTTAAATATTTAAAAGATATAAAAATATATAAAAGATCTGATTGACTCTTCAAATTTTACCGGTGACACATAAATTGGGACAAATGAAATAATATATATTATTTGAAAATTTCTTAGAAAGTACTATAAATTACAGTAATTAACAGCTAGAAATATTTCAAAGACAAAAAAAATTGATTGAATCTCAAAATTTTTTTAGTACTACATAAATTGAGAAAGAAGAAATGACCTATATTATTTGAAAATGACGTAAAAGTATTACAAATCATACAATAAGAATTAACAATTTAAAATTTTAAAAGACTTTAATGCTTTATACTTATTCTAATTCCACTTTGGACAAAAATATCCTCCCAATATGCATATTTTTTTAAACAAAAAGTGGGACCCATTATTGATGTATTGAAGGATGCTTTGGTAATTTTCCTATGATGAATTCATTTTGTTTGTTGTTTAATTTTTTTAAAAATAATTGTATAAAATATTATAAATCACAATAATTATTTACTTAAATATTCAAAAGATATAAAAATATGTAAAAGATCTGATTAACTCTTCAAATTTTATCGGTGACACATAAATTGGACAAATGAAATCATATATATTATTTGAAAATTACTTAGAAAGTACAATAATTTACACTAATTAACAATAGAATATTTTAAAGACAAAAAAAATTGATTGAATCTCAAAATTTTATTAGTACCACATAAATTGAGAAAGAAGAAATAACCTTTATTATTTGAAAATTGCGTAAAAGATATTACAAATCATACATAAATAATTATCAATTTAGATAATGATAAGGGGTAAACTATCCATTGATTTCATAAAGTGCACAAGTATTGTAGGACATTCCAAAATAGTATAATAGACAATAATTATTGGACGGATGAAGTAGGATTAAGTCTTTCTTTTAGTACTTTTCTCACATTAATTAATTTCTCTCAGCATTCAATTAGTGAATCTTTAGTAGAATTAATTACAATATTTTTTACTTAATACAATAAAAGTTCAAATAAGATTAACATAAAGAAAAAATAAAAAAATCCTAAAAATCTATCAATATATTAAACAACATACAACATATATAACAAACGTTCTAATAAGATTAACAAAAAGGAAAAAAAAACAAAATTCTTAAAAATCATCAACAAACTACATACAAAATAAAAAGAAAGCTATTCCAACAAAAGAATACATAAAGTTAAAATGAACTTTAAGAATTCTAGCATCTTAAGCATATTGAGGCAAACATTTTAATTTAATGTCATTTCTCTCCAAAGAAAGAAAGGCATTGAGTATTTTAATTTAATGTAAAATTGAATTTTTTGGGGTTATGAATATAAAAGGTTTGAAAGTTATGAATATTATTAATACTAATTAAAAGTATAATTTATGAAAATGAAGAAGTGTGAGTTATGAAAATAACTTTTAAAAATAATATCATTGAGAAAAATTCAAAAAAGGAGAAAAAAGAAAAATGACAATGAAGGTCATAGCGAGCGCCACATCACCGTTTAATGTAGCTCTACTGATAATTGTGAAGAAAGCATATTAATGGATTAAAAATCAAAAAGAGGTAATTAAATCCTAAAATATTATAAAGACATCTATAAAATTTGGTTGAAGCTCAAAATCTATTAGTGCCATATAAATTAGGATAGAGATAATAACATATATTATTTGAAATAACATGAAACGTACTATAAATCACACAATAATTAGCAACTTCAAAATTTAAAGGACATACAAAAAATTTGATCAACTCTCAAAATTCTACTAATGTCACATAGTTTGGGATAGAAAAAGTAACATATACGTAAAATGTACTATAATTCATAATAATTAATTAACTTCACAATCTAAAAGACATATACAAAATTTGCTTGACTTTCGAAATTCTATCAATGACACATAAATTGGGACAAAGAGAATATTGAAAATTACATATAAAGTATTATTAACCACAATAATCAACAACTTAAAATTTAAAGAACATACAAAAAAATTGTTTGGCCGTTAAAATTTTATTAATGTCACATAAATTAAAATAAAAAATAAAAATATATGTTGGGCCCGTGCTAGCACGGGCTACTGTAACTAGTATTATTATAAGTGGGAAGGTGCTTAATCTAAAGTTGGATTATGAAATTGTCCTTCAACTTTTTAATTATCATTATCATATTATTATTATTATTATTATTATTAATTATTATTATTCTACAAGTGTGAAATCATTAAAGTTGAATGACTTTTTAACTCTTTAAGAAATCACCATTAAAGTTGAATGACTTTTTAACTCTTCAAGAAATCACGATTAAAGTTGAATGATTTTTAACTCTTCAAGAAATCACTATACCTATTAAGTCTCTTACACATTGTCTTCTAATGACAATACTGTACATTTGAATTTGGTTTAGAGAGCATAAAGCTCTTATCATATGTTCTTTCAAGCATTTCTTTACATTTAGTTTTTTCAGTTTTTGCTATCATTCAAATTATATTATTAAATTGTTGTTCAAATGTTGGATCTCTCCCATGAAAGTATACTGCTAAAATTTTGTTTTATGAACTTATGATGTAATTTTTTAATCTCAGGTATAAATCAAAGGTGATGCTTTTGCAGACCGTTGAATATACCTTTTAGTAAAAATTGTGCCAATACAAATGAGGTATGCGGCATGTCTCTCCAACAATTTTGCAATTTTTTGCATGAGTAATTTTTAATAAATTTGATTAACATTTGATTATTGTATTTTTAATTAGATTTTAATAACTTAATGCATGTGTATTTTACAAAGTAGAGCCTCCTTGATAGCTTTAGTTTGACAATGACTTATTGGAATTATATTTTGCTTTAGTCTCCTGGCTTTCGAGGTAAAAAGGATAACTAATGCTTCTCCCTCAACAACATCGAGCAAAAGAAAACGAGAAAATCTCTAAAGAAGACATATTCACAAATGAGGTAATTTAATTTAATATGAAGGAGTACTTCAAAGTCAAATATGAACAACATTAAAATGTATCTTACTAAATATGAAAAAAGAATAACAATCTTAAAGAGAAAAATATATAATAGAAATTGAATTCGAATATAACAAGTAGTAAAAGAGATTATTAGTTAGTGGTTAACAAATTTTCACTCCTGACATGTTACCAATTCTAAAAAGTAAAAATAAAAAATCACTCATGACTCCACTAATATTTACATATTATAACTCAAAATAATTATAGATAAAAAATTTATTATCATAAAAATAAAGAACAAACGTGCAATGCACGTTACCATGAACTAGTAAATTAAATAAAAGTAAATAACAATGATTCAAATTCACTTGGGTTTTTATTAAGGGAAAAGACTCAAATATGTCAAACAAGAAAAAAAAATCATTTTTGTCATCACTTAGTTTGACTGATATATGTCATTGTCGTTTGAGAAAAAAGCTTGTCCATGCCATTATTTTTTAACTCCGATTTTGTAGAATCATTTTTTTACCTCAACAAGACCCCAAACAACACTTAACACTTTTCAATTGGGGTTTGGATCAAATGTACTTTTTTTTTGCTTCTTCTTGCTCAAGAACCCACCAAGAACATCAAGCCTCCCAAACTTTCAACCTCTTCGATTCTTCACGAAATCACCTCAAATTCTAGAGTAGCTTCCCTCCGAGTTAGATACCAAATTAAAACTCAATATCTTTTGACCTCGAATCTACCCTAATTCAACAAGACCCACTTAAAAAATTTCAAAGTTTCAAGACTTCAACATCCTTTAACAATATAATTTTCTCCACAACTCCAAATCACTTGAAATTTTGAATATAGTTTCAAAAAACACTAGGGAACAAAAACAATAACAGAAACACGAATCAAAACAGATTTTCAAAATTTTGGGATTGGTTTTTGTTTTATTTTTTGGAATGTTTTTTTAAATGCGGGTGAGTTCTTTTAACTCCATAAATGATTTTAGAATTTTGGCTTTTTTTAAAAAAATAAAAAATAATTTTGAGGTGATTTCGTGAAGAACTGAAGAAGTAGAAATTTTGGATGTTTTTTATGTTCTTTATGTGTTCTTGAGTAAAAAGAAGCAAAAAGAGTACCTTTGATCCAAAATCCCAAGTGAAAAGTGTTAAAAGTTGTTTGGGGTTGGGGTAAAGTGAATTGCAAAAACAATGTTAAAAAATAATTGCAGATGATTTTTTTCTCAAACGACAATGGCATAGACGAGTCAAACTTTAACGGATGACATAAATTAGTCTTTTCTCAAAGTTCGATGGCATATTTGAGCATTTTTTCTTTTATCAATGACTTGAGAAATCCCAGGCTCTACTTGGACTATGAATTCATGCAAAGTATTTTCCACTTTAAAATCTAAATGATTATCAAGTTACTGACTCACGAGGTTAATAATATGATTATGATCTTTCGAACCTCTAACCACCTATCACAATTGATAATCTAACTACATCATTAAGCAGGGATAAATTTAATCAATTATGGAGCATTAAGCTTTCTTCTCGTTCCTGAATCAAACAAGATAAATTAGGTATATATCCGTCATAAATACAAATCAATCCTAGTTTTCAACAAAGAATGATCTTGCCTCTTGTATTCCAGTCCTATCTCTCAATTCCTCTCTAGAGTTCAAGAAAGGATAATAAATGTATTCTAATGACGATCAAGCATTAAAATAGTAAAATCAAAACACAAGAATAAGTTTTAATAATAACCAATCTTTATCTATAATTTAAATACTAAACAATCATTCGTAGCTAGGGGTGTTCACGGTTTGGATAAAAACCGATCCAAACCGAAAAATTGAACCAAATCGATAAAATAAAATCGATTTTATTTGTGTTTGGTTTGGTTTGGTTTTAGATTTTTGAAAACCGATAGCATTTGGTTTGGTTATGGTTTTATTCGAAAAAAATCAAAGAAATAACCGAATCAAACCGATGAATTATATACATATATTTTATTAATATACATACTTAATATATTGTTTTTATAATCAACTTTAAAGATTTTATACATATTTTCATTAAAATTTCTTTATAATTTAGTTATTGAAAGCAAAAATATCCAAGATGAAACATTTATCTTATTGATTTCATGTATATGAGTGTCTAGGTCAATTCTTTGTGGGACTTGAAATGTTATTGGCTCTTCCTTCTAGGCCAATATAGTGAATTTTAAAGCTTTATTGATAATAAATTTAGTGATCGAAAGTTCAGTAATTTAACGCATACTAACTATTTTTCATTTTGAATGGATTGTTGTCACTTTTTTCACATTTTGAATGAATTGTTTCTTTTATTTTTGTGTATGGTTAATAACAGAACCAAACCAAACCGAAACCGATAACCACCAAACCGGCAAATGTATATTATATTTGATTTGGTTTGATTTTGATAATTTAAAAACCGATTAAGTTGATTTGATTTTGATTTTGACCAATAACCGATCCAAATAAACCCGTGAACACCCCTATTCGTAGCTATAATCCTAAAAATATAAAATTTAGCCACTACTCAGTGTGAACGAAGTAAAAACAAGTCCGACAAGGCACCAATATTATATGTGCATGTGCGCCTGATGAAAAGGTTATAAATAGGTGTAAAGGAGCACAGGAGTAAGTGCTTAAACAACTTTCCGTCCAAGAGAGGTGTGTGGTCGGATTTGGCAAATTCTCAACTAACATCTCATCCCAAAATGCAATATATTACATTTAGTGATATAATGACCTCATTTCTTTATTTGCACCAAACTTTTTGTTGCTTCTAAAGCTAAAAATAAATTATACTTTTTGTTGCTTCTAAACAACTAGCTCTCCTCCTATTCTTCTTATTATTGTTGCAACTAATAAAGTATGTACTTCTCTTCTTCTACCCAAATTTCACTCAAGGTATGCTCTTTCTTTCTTTCTTTCTGCTTCTATGTCTTACTCTCTGTTTCTGTTTTTTTTTTCTAGCTCTGATATGTTTTTTGTCTCCCAAAAGCCTCCACAGTCATCCACTGTTTCTTGCTAGGTATTGATATTTGGTTGAGTTGTTTGATCAGTTTATAAACTTGACCGAACCCCCTCATGATCCTTTAGGAAGATATTGCTAACCCACAAGTTTGTGGTTATTCCCACTGAAGAATAGTCCGTGGTTATTACCATAGATATTTTGATTGAAGAAAAGAAAAAGTAGTAATCTTTTAATATAGAAAAATTAGGAAGTCACCATACATTTTCATTGGTTCGGTAGGAAATGAGTGGGAAAATCATGTTCTATATCAAAAATTTCTCAATGATTCGCAGTGGGAAACACTTTTGTTTCTAGTAAAGACGTGGAAATAGCCTCTTTTCAAAATACAAGGAGAAGTGTGTATATATGCCCCAACTCTTTCCCTCTGCTGGCACTAGCAGAAGTCCTTTGTGCACAGGGTAAGCTCTTAGGTTGACATTATTGAGCTACAGGCAACCAGAAACGGGAATTTACGCTAACTTCTTCGTTGGAAGAGATGTTGTGGGCAAAGGGCACAAAGCTAGGTCTCTACTCCTTCATGAGGAAGAAGAGCACTTTGTCATCTAAACAAACGTGCACGTGCTATGGTGTGAAATCCAATATCTTCATCTTCGATTACTTGTTGCAACACATTTCTGCTCCAAGACTTTCCCTCAACATATCTATAAGCAGGGAGTCTGCATTCACTATTAAGCCTACATAGATGTGGAGATATTTGAAGATTGAGGCATGCTAGTGTCTCAAGGCCTAGCAAAATGAAGGTGCTTTAGATCAATGTGAGGTCTAGCACACCTTTCGGAATAGGACTACAAAGAAACAAGGTTTTGCAATGCATTGAACCCGAACAAGTTGGAGGCTACAACGAAATTCAACTGCTTTTCAGGCAGTCATTTTTGTTTACCAATCTAGAATTTCATTTCCTGAAATTAACCATTACTTGTTGCAGATGAACTGCTGGGCACCAGTCTTGGTTTCAAAAGTCCCTCTGAATACCCAGAGAAACCAGACTGCTTCTCTTGCTCTTAGAGAAATGAAGTCTGACCTTTTAAGTCAACGTATTGGTGGATTTGGAACCAAGCTTAGCAGTGGAGGGAGTTCTCTGGGAGGATCAAGAATCATTACTCAACTAAATCTTCAAAGAACTCTTTCGCGAAGAAAAAGTCCTACGGTGTCTGCTTGCTGTAATTACTTACAAACTCCATTCTTTGTAATAAATTATCTTTTGTTTTGAATGTTCATGACAAAGTAGTTTTAAATGTGTGCTTAATTGAGTTATTGCTGCAGTTGAGATTTATTGTCTCATTGATTGCCATTTTTTTGTTTATTTGAAGAACAAAATTGTTTTAAAAGCTAATCTTCTGTACAGTTTAGCTTCTGGTTTTGGCAGACTTTTATGCCAACTAATTACATTGGTCAAGCTTTTAGTTAAGTTTCTATGTTCTTTTGTAGGGGTGCCAAGTTCAGAAGTTGCATCTACTGCTTTCACAGTGGGAACAGCAGCAGTTCTTCCGTTTTATACCGTCATGGTTGTGGCTCCTAAAGCTGAACTTGTAAGATTTCTAAAGTACTGTCAATCTGAACTCCTAAAGCAATATCTTTTCCAGTGTACTGAAGATCAAACTTTATACTCAAATCATTGATTCAAAGGTCTTCTTAAATTAAACACTTACCAGCTTCAGACAAAGTAGAACAGTTGGGGCACAACGTCAGTCCTTATCTTATGTATATTTTAGTCATTGCTTTATTTCAAAGAGAAGTTGTAACTGAACATATTTTCAAATGCAGACCAGAAAAGCGATGAAAAGCAGCATACCCTACATTGTGCTTGGACTTCTGTATGCATATCTATTATATCTCTCCTGGACACCAGATACAATTCGGCTGATGTTTGCTAGTAAATACTGGCTTCCAGAGGTCTGTGCTCAACTACATAATAATTTGTCAAAACTGCATAATCGGGATCTTAACACTTCCTTTCATTCAGCTGTCTGGTATAGCTAAGATGTTCTCCAATGAAGTGACATTAGCTTCTGCATGGATTCATCTGTTGGCCATAGATCTTTTTGCTGCAAGGTCAATCTCTAGGCATCTTATCTTTGTTGGGCTATGCCCCTTTGTTTTTTTGTTTTTTTTGGGTATAACATGAGGAGGATGCCACTGTTAGACATCTCACTTAGAGTATTTCACTTGAAACAGACAGGTTTATCATGATGGATTGCAGAATGATATCGAAACCCGCCATTCTGTCTCTCTGTGCTTGCTGTTTTGCCCTGTTGGAATTCTTACCCACTGCATCACCAAAGCTCTAACTAGTAGCCCAGAAAAGAAACAGCATAGGACTCATTAACCGATGTTTTAGGTCTTCTTATGTTATCCGTAAATGATCAGCCAGCATGTGACTTATCAGCTAAGTGTAAAGGTTTTCAGTCAATGAATACATAAGCTGTTTCAATAACTTGTTTCTAAGATGGATGAATGTACAAGATTTCTTCCTTTAGTTCCACTCCAAACTTCTGATTTACTTCATCCTTAACTAAGCCTATGAGCTCAAGCATGTCTTGAGAAGTTGCAGAACCACAATTTATGAAAAAGTTGGCATGCTTGTTTGAGACCATGGCTCCACCAACTCTCAACCCTTTCAACCCACTTTTCTCTATCAATTCTGCAGCAGAAACACCCATAGAAGATGGATTTCGGAAAACTGAACCAGCACTTCTCTGCCCCAAAGGTTGTGTCCTCCATCTTCTGCAAAGAAACCATCTTTATTGTGGTTGAAAATGACAATATGTTTCAAAATAAGAACATCACATTAGAAACAATTACCTAGCCAAGTATTCTTGTTGCATTTCTCGTGCAGTTTTGGAGAAATTTAGCCGGAATGTAACTGCAGTAATGGATGCCAAGTCTTTCATTTCTTGAAATGGTGATAATCTATAGCCAAAATTTAACTCTCTTCTTTTCAGCATCCTTGATTCGCCTTCATTTGTGATGATCTCTATGCTATCAATAGCAGCAGCTGTTTCCTTTCATAATCAATGTCAAAAAGAAAATTAGTAGAAAAAGAAGGATGCACTCTCAGTATCATATTTGAAAATCAATGTAATCTCACAAGTGGGGTTTTGGGAGGGTAGAGTATACGCAGACCTTAGTCCTACCTCGTGGAGCTAGAGAGGTTGTTTCCGAAATACCCTCCCCTCAAGTATATCAAATCAAAATAGTCATGAACTAGGAAATACGGCAATGAGGAAAACATGACAACTAACATGGAAAGCAATACAAAGCATACAGAAAAAAGAACAATAACAACAACACATAAAGAAACTTTTAAGTTTTTTTTTAAAAAGTGCTAATTTACCTGCCCATTTGCTCCGGCATTCATGTACGCAGCTCCACCAACAGTCCCAGGAACACCAGCAGCAAATTCAAGCCCTGAAAACCCTTCATTTGCAGACACAACTCCAAAGCGATTAAATGGGTATCCACTTCCGACCCGGTATACTCCAGATTCTATCTTCTCCAAGAACTCAATTCGATTGAGAATAACGCAGCCATCAAAACCCATGTCATCAAACAAACAATTCGAGCCTTTACCCAAGATCATAAATCTCATGGATTGCTCATTACAATACCTGCATTGAATAATTAGGGCAGATTTTAAACTACGAGTCAATCAATCGATTATGATTCAATCTGCCAAAGTTGTGGGATAAAGAAATGGAACCTGACAGCCGAAACAAGTTGGGTTGGGTCAAAGACTTGAACGAAGTAATTACAAGGGCCTCCAATTCCCCATGTGGTAAGATCACTGAGTAGCTTCTTCCTGCGAATAAACTGGAACCCAGTTGAGTTTTGAGCTGGTTCTTGCTTGTTGAAGCTGCAGCTACTTCTGCTCTGAACATGACAAGAATGTAACTTTCTTGGTGGTTTTAGAGGGAGTTGATAGTTTGTCATATGTGACGCCATTGGAGAGGGCTTTATTTGGTGCTCATTGCGAATTTTCGGTTTGGGGTTTTCATGCTCTTTCTGATGGCAGATTAAAGAGAAGAGTTAGGTCGGGTGGGGATGCTATGATATGGCAAGCCGGTTTTAAAAATATTATTTATATGGGATAAGACGCAGGTTATCCAAAATCTCAATAACACCTCTAAACTTAATGTATTTTTGTGCTTTTATTATGCTGGCATATAACCTTACGAGACTGCACTGTTATCAGGCGCGTGGAGCACCTGACTTATTACTTTTTCCCTTTATGTTTACCATAACTTTGTGGAGCACCTGACTTATATATTCCTTTATGTCCAGCTAAAGGCAGAAAGACAACAAGGAAAAAGGTACATTTTCTGGTGGTGCTGTCTTTGCAATCAAAGTTTTCGATATGCAATGGCAACAGGGTTTAAGAAATTTCGATTCAGGATGTGAAATTTTGAGCAATGTAAGACACAGGAACTTGCTCAAATGTGGATTTTACAGTGATTGTGCTGGAGTACATGCCTAATGGAAGCTTAGACAAGAGATTATACTCTGATGAAAATTGCTTGAGCCTGGTTGAAACTCAATATATATAATGATCGATGTAGCACTAGCCATCAGGGGCGAATTTAAGGGTAAAAATTGGGTCACTCGAACCCGTGGTCATCCCACAAAACTCGATATATTATGTGTATAATTTTTAAAATATAGTAAATATTAAATAAAGGAACCCATGATCACAAATGATTGGATGGCTCACTGGTTCAAGGGTTGGTTTTTGATTGTGAGGTTGAGGGTTCAATTCCTAGAGAGGACCTCTTTTTAAAATCAATTAAAAAGCACCATTGTTTGTTATTTTTTTGAAAAAAAACCATTTTCTTTTTATAAAGTGTACTTTTTAAATTTCTTGAGATGCGAAATTGCATATATATATTTTTTATAAATGGTTTCTTTTAATAATTCTTTTTCAATCAATAATTCATATAAAAATGCATTTAATTTTTCTTGTGACATAATACTCGAGATTTATCAAACTTCTAATAATTTTTTCCTTTAATATTATTTTTTCCCGAAAATCGTATTTAATAGTTTTCTTATGAAAAACCTATAATCTATTATTGCTATATTAAATGAGGCCCTCAAATTTGTGAGACTAAAATGGTTGCCCTTTTCTTAAGGGGCAGAGTCACCCCTGACAATGGTGCACCCGTCTTTTTGAAATCTTGAATTCGCCTCTGCTAGCCATAGAATATCTTCATCATATGATTATACATCACACATTGTGAACTGTGATCTGAAGCCGGCTAACGTGCTTCTTGATCAGGATCTGACTGCTCATGTTGCAGATTTTGGAATTGCAAAAATGTTTGCACAAGAAGGAAACATTGCTCAAACCAAGACTCTCGGAACTATTGGTTATATTGCTCCAGGTACATATGATAATGGGATGGAATGTATGCGTCCACTTAGTTACGATAGGACCAGGTCCTTAACACGATTACAATAACAGAAAGCAAATAAGTACTGAAAGTAAAGATGGTACACACAACTTTACGTGGAAACCTCATTGCTCAAGGGAGTAAAACTACGACATGTTCTCACAGTACTTTTCAAACTGCTTTTACTATACTTCACAAGCCAAAGTAAAACTCAGTTTACAACACACACGAGATTGACCTACTAATCTCTATCTTGAGTAATACACTATCACTCAATGAGCCAAAGCAATGCCTGCATTGCCCACTATACTAACTCAACTGATTAATATGGACTTTGAAGTAAGACACTAAGTTGCCCACAACTAAGTTCTTACAATAATTCACCCAAGTTTGAAACGTTTCTATCACAAGCGAAAAGATTCCTACAATATACACATAAATACAAGCAATCAAAGTAACAACCGATTCAGGAAGAAATAATGCAATCTATTAGGTCCCTTGCTGTTTTGAAGCTTGAATGTCTCTCTTTGAATGAATGAGTGATTTGTTGTTTGTAATGTTGAATTTATCAACGATGAAGAGTTATTGACCGATGTACAAACAACCTCGTCCTTTCTGATTGGTGTCGTACACTGACGACCTCACTAAACTCTAACGCAACAGCTTGCCAGTTATATAACATATGGTCCTAGACAAGCATACTCTGCAGAGGATCGGGTCCCTGCACTTATGAGGAGATCATCAAAACATCTGGGAGCATAAAGACTTATCAATTTCCCTCTTTTTGATGATGACAAACAGCCTACAAGCAGCCTCACATGAGTGTTAAGCATTCATTCAAAAATACATTAATTCCCCCTATCATAGTTCCCTTTATCACTGTTCTTTCCTCTTAGTTCAGGTCCCTTCTAATTTCACAACAGTTCACCAAAAATTCCCCCTTTTGACATCATTGAAAAGGAATAACAGTAAACATATGTGAGTTTTATGCAAAACATTAAGAACTCAGGGTCATAGGCCACACAAAATATGCACATGTAAGCATAAAAAGAATATCAAAGCATACTGAACAGGGCATAATAGGAACTAGCATTAGATCAAAAAAGTTGACCACATGAGTTAGCCTAGGACGGAGAGGGAAAGGGAATAAGGGTTCGCATTAGCAAGGACATTCGCTCATTTGCAGCCTCATGTGCCTGAATGACTTGCTTGTTGAGAGCTTTGACTTCCTCACTGAGTGAGGCATTTGTCTTCAGCAACTGCTCATTCTCAGCTCTCAACTTCTGCACCACTTGTTCATCCACATCACTGGTACCGGGTCCCTTCGAGACAGACTTCTGCAACTTAGATTTTAGTTGCGCAATCTCAACCTCCTTATCATTCAAGATCACAGTGAGGTCAGTCAACTCTTGTTTGAGAGAGGTTTGTTGCTCTAGAAGATCCGCTACTTGAGACTTACCTTAGCTTTCCCTTCAACACATTCACACTCCAGAAGAGTAACAACAGTAAACATTTGCTTGACGGTACCTGGTACTCCTCGTCCAAGAGGTACTTCGAAATGTTTGAACATATAGTTGAGCAAATAGCCATAAGGGATGCAATGTTTGACTGACTTCCAAGTCATCACCCTGTGCATATGTTCAAGCATTAAAGCAGGAAGATTGATCTTATCGAGTTCATTCAGCTTTTCCATGAGAAATAGGTTGGCAGCAGATGCTACAGTTCTCTTCTCTATCCTTAGTACCAGTACCTTATTGATGAACTCAAAGAATAGTTGGTATTCCCCCTTCAGAAACTTCTTTGGCAAACCAGCTCTCTTAATATCCCCCTTCTTTGTAGCATGTTTAGTGAACTCACTTAAGGGTTTGCATCCTTTAATGGACCAGATCCCCTTCATGGGCAAACGCAGAATAATCCCCAGATTTTCCTCATCTAGAAGGCTTTTGACATTGTTGACAGTAGTCTTGATTCCTCCATCATCTAGAAGCTCGATCTTATAGTAGAATTCACGCATTTCAGGTTCAAACAAGTATGGTGTGGGGGGTTCAAATAAATGATCCCAGCTTTACAAGGAAACTGAATTAAAAAGAGTGGACATTCTTGGTTCTGTAAGAATCTCAGGATCGAAGACTCTACCGTTTAGCACCTTTTGGTTCTCCATCTCTGCTATACGTGCTTTCATGGTCATCTCATTTTCTTCTACTAGCTTTTGAACACGAGGACCTGGTACCTTGATTGGTTTTGATTGCTTAGTAGCCTATTTACTCACTCTCTTTACAGGAGATTTCTTCGTTGATTTCTGAACCTCATTTGATTTGACTCTCTCAGCCTCTGCATCATTTCTTCTCTTTGCCACATACACAACAACATCATCAGATTTTGTATCACTGGACCCAACAGGCAAAAGAGTTGATATGGGTTCTTCAGGTTGATGACCTTTCCTTCTTTTCTTCCTAGCCCTTTCTTTCTGAATCACATTTGCTGCTATGACACTTCCCATGACCTTCTGCATCCCACTCCTGGTGCCATACCTCTTCTTGTCTCCATTTGTGTGGGATGCAACCATATTTTCTTTCCCTTTTCTCTTTCTCTTATTTGCAGACTTAGCAGACTCATTGTTGAGGTCAATGTCAGGAACAATGTTGACTGCCTCTAGATCTGGGTCACTTGTTGTTAAGGTGTTGGCTCCTCGAACCCCTTTCCTGCTCCATTTCAAAGGAACTTCTTCTTCCTCATCTTCTTCACTTTCAACGTCGAATGACTTAGGCGTTTGGTCAAACACTGTGTGGGACCTATTCCGGCGACGTCATCTCTTGGTCCAATAGAGTTGGCTGAGCATCACCTCTGTGGGAAGCCAAGCTTTGTACAACCACAATTTCTGTTGTTGCTGCCAGAATGTTTGACTCAGGACCTTTCCCTCAGGAAAATCTCCATCGAATAATCTCTAGACATAGTAGAAGATGCTGCCCTAGAAAAAACTTCTACTTCTTTAGTGGGAGGGTCAACACTTAGTTTCACAACAAATTTGGCTTCTGAGTTTTGAGATTTCTCACAAGATAGAACTAGCGTCAAGGAACAAGGTAAAATCTCCCTAGAAGGAAGTGCAGTTTAAGCCACCACTTCAGTAGGAGGTGTGGTGGATTCGCCCATCTCACCAACTTCACAAACTGGTGTTGAAGGAGATTCTACTGGGGAGGAATGGAGAAATTGAAAGAACATGGATTTTCAATTTCTAGGGGAACATAAAGCTTTGAAGATGACGAAAAGTTTGACATTTTGATGATAAGAAGGAGACGATTTAAAAATAAAGTCGTGAATCACAAAAGAAGATTAGAAAGAGAATAGGGTGTTTGGATTCACTAACAAAGCTATGTATTTAAACACAAAGGGTATCGGGTCCCTGAAAAGTTGCAACTCTTGGATTTAAAGTGAAAAGATGTCTGAAACTGACGCAATGAATAGGTAGGGCACATGTGGTAGTGACCGTTGACAGACATACAGTGTAGCAAAAGTGATACTAACCTTGTGCGGACCAGGTCCCATTTAGTATATAGCCTTGCATGTATGGTTAGATCTTTCTTTTAACTAACATGCCATGAGTGTGTACCTGCAGTAAGGTACCAAAAGTGAATTCTCAAATGATGAGCATTACAACAAGTATAGATATCTGTCTTCCTTAACATAATCAAACTGGAAGATTTTGTGTAAACTTGTTATGGAATCAAATTATCTTGTGCATCCCCAACCTCAGTCTGTTTTTAATAAAGCATTCTTTACTTAGGGGCTTTGAAAAGATATCATCCAATTGGTCTTTTGTCTTGCAAAAACTCATCATCACATTTTGCTTCTCAATATTATCCCTTAGAAAGTGATGCCTCACATCTATGTGTTTTGTGCTCTTATGCTGAACAGGGTTCTTGGCCATGTTCATTGCACTGGTGTTGTCACATATTAGAAGAATAGTAATTGTGAGAACACCAAAGTCTGCCAGTTGCTGCTTGATCGATAGGAGCTGAGCACTACATGATGCATCAGCCACCTACTCTACTTCAGTTGTAGACAGTGCCACTGAATTTTGCTTCTTAGTCCCCCAAGAAATCAGTGACGATCCTAGGAAGTGTGCCATGCCTAATGTACTTTTTCGATCAACAAGAAAACCTGCATAATCAGCATTAGCATAACTAATTAGATCAAAAGAGTCACCAGTGTCTTGAGTTCCCTTCAAATATCTCAGAATACGTTTGGAAGTCTTCAAGTGTGATTCATTTGGTGCTGCTTGAAACCTAGCACACATCCCTACACTAAAGACTATGTCATGCCTGCTTTCATTGAGATACAGAAGTGACCCAATAATTCCCCTGTACATAGTCTGATTAACCTCAACTCCATCTTCATCCAGATCAAGTTTCACACTCGTGCTCATAGGAGTATCAAGGACTTTTGCCTTAAGTAGATTGAACTTTTTGAGCAGTTCTTTTATATATTTCTCTTGACATATAGATGTGCCCTGAGAAGACTGTTTGATCTACAGTCCTAGGAAGAAAGTAAGCTCCCCCATCATGCTCATTTCAAATTCACTACTCATCAAATCAGCAAACTCTTTGCAAAGAGAATTTGATGTAGCTCCAAAGATGATGTCATCTACATATACTTGCACAATCAACAACTCATTACCTCTGGATTTTAGGAACAAAGTATTATCAATTTGACCTCCTTTGAACCCATTTGCAAGGAGGAATTTCGACAGGCGCTCATACCACGCTCTGGGAGCTTGCTTAAGACCATACAGAGCTTTATTTGTTTAACATACTCCTCTTCTTTCAAATTCCCATTCAAGAAGGCACTCTTGACATTCATTTGAAATAGTTTAAACTCCATGTAGGCAGCAAAAGCTATTAAGATTCTAACTATAGGAGTGAAGGTCTCATCATAGTAAATTCCTTCATCCTAATTATATCCTTGCACCATAAGTCTTGACTTGTTTCTGGTAATGATCCCATGCTCATCAAGTTTGTTTCTAAAGACCTACCTAGTCCTAATAATGGTTTTGTTGAGAGGTCTGGGGACCAGGTGTCATACTTTGCTTCTCTCAAACTGATGAAGTTATTCCTCAATTGATGTCACCCAATTTGCATCCTGTAAAGCCTCTTTGATATTTTTAGGCTCAATGGTTGATATGAATGATGAATATGCAACTAGATTTCTTGTTTTGGATCTAGTTTGTATTTCGGAGTCCAGAGGTGAGATGAGATTGTCCAGTGGATGTGAAGATTGATGTTTCCATCCGGACTTTCTAGTTATCTCTTTTTCAAAATCAGCAACAGATTTTTCTTCTTCACATTCTGGATTTTGAGAAAATGCCTCCTAAGCTGAATCAGAGGGACTAGGTTCTTTTGTGAGTTCTACACCATTTTCCATTGCAACTTGTTTGCTTCTAGGATTTTGGATTGCCTTGTCCTGTTTTCCCTTGATCAGCTCCTCCAATTCAGGGTCTTCTTTGTGTTCATCATTGCTCTTATCATTAGACTCATCAAATATCACATGCATTATTTCTTCAACACATAGAGTTCTTTTTTGTTAAAAACTCTATATGCCTTGTTGGTAGAAGAGTACACGACGAACACCCCTTCATCATTCCTGGCATCAAACTTGCCATGATCATCCTTTCCATTATTCAGTATAAAGCATTTACAACCAAATGGCTTCAAATGAGCAATTGAAGGCTTCCTGTCATTCAACAACTCATAAAGTGTTTTCTTGATCATGGACCTGATAAGACACTTAGTTGTAACATAACAGGCTGTGTTGACTGCTTCTGCCCAAAAATTCATTGTTAAGCCTGAGTCAATCAACATGGTTCTAGCAATGTCCACTAATGTTCTATTCTTCCTTTCAACAACTCCATTTTGCTGGGGAGTTCTTCGCGCAGATAAGTTATGATGGATTTCATTTTCAGCATAAAAGCCTTTAATTTGAGAGTTTTCAAACTCTGCTCCATGGTCATATCTGATGCTGGCTATTTTGAAGATGACCTTTTGTTGAATTGCTTTGGCGAAGGTGATCAGAAGTCTGACAGTCTCGTCCTTAGACCGCAAAAACATGTTCTAGGTGAACCTGGAGAAATCATCAACAACTACCATAATATACTTATTACCTCATCTGCTTTGAACTCTGACATGTCCACATAGATCCATGTGGAGAAGTTCTACGGGTCTGGTTGTGCTCACACCTTTCTTGGTTTTGAAGGATGATCTAGTTTGTTTTCCTTTTGCACAAGCATCACAAACTTTATCATCAGGGAACTTCAGCTTTGGCAATCCACGGACCAGGTCCCCTGCAACAAGCTTGTTCAGCAAGGATGTACTCATATGACCTAATCACCTATGCCATAGATTTGCGTTGTCAGCTTGACCACTTGGGCAAGAAAGATTATCCCCTTCTACCGAGTTAAGATCTGCAACATACATATTTTTTACTCTTTTGGCAGATATAACAACTTTGTTAGTTCCACAGTTAAGAACCAAACACCTATCAGACATGAACTTAACTTCATTTCCCTTGTCGCAAATTTGGGATACACTCAAGAGATTGTATTTCAAGCCATCCACATAATGTACATTGTCTATGAAATGATCAGTTGTTCTTCCTATCTTGCCAATTCCAAGAATGAAACCCTTCTTTCCATCACCAAACGACACACCACCACCCTGGTGTGCTTCCAAAAAGAGGAAGTTTAGAGTATCTCCAGTCATGTGCCTTGAGCATCCACTTTCCATCTACCAACACTGACTTTCTTTTACTCCTCTCAGGACCTCACATTTTTCTTTTAGATGACTATTTCTTCCATAATGGGTACACAAAATATTATTAGAGATAGACACATATTTACTGTGGGGATTATAGAGAGGTTCTATCTGTCTATAACCTAACCCCTTTTTGCTGTTGAACTTCTGATTTGCTAAGTTAGAGAGTATCTTAGATGAATCAGACCATTTTAGGGAGTGGTTTAACTCTTCTTTGATCTTACAAAGATCCTTCGCTAGTTGAGAGTTCCTTTCAAGGGAGGCAACTAACTTAGACTCTGAGGTCTTAAGTTTTCCTTATAGCTTAACCTCAAAGTTATTGAGTTTTCGCTTTCCAACCTCAGAGGTACCAGGTTTCTCGTTGGGTTGCAGACTACCAGACTCTAGGATACTTATCCTAACACTCATTTCAGACATCTAAGAGTTAAGAACTGAGTTTTCATCCTCACATAAACTTGGTTTTTCACTTATCATCAAATTTTCAAAAGTTAATTCATCAACTGAGTCAATTAGTACAACAACAAGTTTTCTCAATATTTTAATGGGAAGAGTGTCTAGGTCATTTTTTAGATCGAAAAGGGCTACCTCATTCAAATCCTCTTCATCATCAGATTTTGCCATTAGTGAGAAAATGGAATTGAACATAGTTCCATCATCTTTGACAATCATCATAGAGATATCTTCATGACTGTCTGCCTCTTCCTCGAATTCGCTGGATGCGGTTCCCCATACTTCCAAGGCTTTCTTCACTAGTTGATTAGCATGAGCCTTTCATTTGGCATGGTCTAGGACCTGGTCCCTTCTTCGAGGTCTGAAGTCCTGAGTTTCCTGCTTCTGACTAGGATAGTCCCTCATAAAATGACCAGGCTTTCCACATTTATGATAAAGATCATTTGAATTTGCTACTTTGCTGGTCGAAACCTTCTTTTGAAAGCCTCTGTGCTTTTTGATAATCTTCTGGAACCTTCTAGTGACGTATGCCATTTCATTCTCCTCCTCAATCCCATCGTTTGAAGATGTTTTCAAAGCCACTGATTTCTCCATCTTTCCCTCATTCATGTTTGATCTATGTTGTTTGTTCAGCTCATAGGTTTGGAGATTTCCAATCATTTCATCCATGGCGAGCATCTTAAGATCTTTTGCTTCGGTTATATCATTCACTTTGCTCTCCCTGGAAGCACTTTGAGAATCTTTCGAACTTGTTTGCTTAGTGGAATAGGTTCACCAAGACATCTCAGCTCGTTGGTTATAGAGGTGAATCTTGAGTTCATCTCGTGAATGGTTTCACCTTTCTTCATACATAAATTCTTGTATTGAGTCGTAAGCATATCGACATTTCACTCCTTCACTTGTGTCGTTCCCTCATAGGTTGTTTGGAGACAGTCCCATATTTCATTGGTTGTCTCGCAAGCAGAAATTATGTTGTACTCATTTCAGCCGATTCCACATACCAGAATCTTCTTCGCTTTATAGTTATTTTCTATCTTCCTGTCCGTTTCGTTGTACTCCTTTCTGGTTTTGATAACCGTCTTAATAAACTCACTATCTTTCACTTCTGTTGTGGGAATGTAAGGTCCACACGAGATTGACCTACTAATCTCTATCTTGAGTAATACACTATCACTAAATGAGCCAAAGTAATGCCTGTATTGCCCACTATACTAACCCAACAAATTAATATAGACTTTGAAGTAAGACACTAAGTTGTCCACAACTAAGTTCTTACAATAATTCACCAAAGTTTGAAATGTTTCTATCACAAGTGAAACGATTCCTACAATCTACGCAAAAATACAAGAAATCAAAGTAACATCTGATTCAGGAAGCAATAATACAATCTATTAGGTCCCTTGCTGTTTTGAAGCGTGCATGTCTCTATTTGAATGAATGAGTGATTTGTTGTTTATAATGTTGAATTTATCAACCATGAAGAGTTATTGACCGATGTACAAAAAACCTCATCCTTTCTAATGGTGTGGTACACTAACGACCTCACCAAACTCTGACGCGACAGTTTGCCAACTGTATAGCATATGGTCCTGAACGAGCATACTATGCAGAGGACCGGGTCCCTGCAATAGTGAGGAGATCATCAAAACATATTGGAGCATAAACACTTATCATAATGTCTTGAACATGCTATGCTTATTACTTTTTCCCTTTATGTTTACCATAACTTTGTTTTTCATCCCCACTGTAATACTCTATCCGTTTCAATTTGTTTGTCTTACTTTCTTTTATAATTCGTTTCAAAAAGAATATCTTTTTCCTTTTTTGGGTAACACTTTAATTCTAACTTTCCACGTGACATTTTTTAAGCCCACAAGATTTAAATGTCTTTGTTACTTTCTTAAACTCCGTGGCAAGTCAATATCAGAAAAAATTTAATATGGTTGAGGCCCAACCAACAATAGTTGTGTGAGGTTCCATTCAAATTTTGACACTTGGATTTGTGGGCCCCATTTTAACACCACACACTCTCTCACCTTCATTTTTTCAAATTCCTCCATTTTCCTCATAATAAGTATTTTACCTCTCTTTTTTTAATAGTCTTAAATTTTTATTTTTCAAAAGTCAAATAGAAATATCGAAATTAATATCAATTCAAGTTTTAGCCTTTTTTTTCCCGTGATTGCTAATATGATTAAAAAATTGAACTCCATTATAATTATAGTCTTCTTTTCTTGATTTATATACTTTTTTGGTTGATTTTTTTTTAGAATTTTAGCTTAAATTTCAATAATAAGTGCAACACCAAGTACAAAAACTTTCTAAAAAAAATAGAAGAACGAGTGATTTTAGAATATTTATAGGTATGCTCTCACTGACTCATTGGTGAGCTTATTTTCGGTATAATTTTTAAAAAAAAAATTATTTCTGATTGATGATAGTTGAATTAACTAATAATGAATAATTAAAGGACAAAAAACAAGTGATTTTGAAGATAAAATCAATTTTTAAAATCATCATAATAAAATTACAAATCAAACTAGAAAGTGAAAAAATAGAATTAAATTTATATAAAGGTAACTAGATTACAAATAAAAAGAGTAAAAATTTAATTTTACACAACACACCCACACACTCTATATATATAAACCAAAACTGATTATGTCCAACTTTTTAAAAAATAATAAGAAAATAAATTGAAGTAAAAGAAATATTTAATTTGACTAAATTTTTATTTAGTTCGATTTTCGATATTCAGTGAATACTTCTTAATACAAATATAAAGTGTGTGTGAATTTCTCATTCAAAATTTATCTTTTAAATGTATCCTAGGAATTTGATTCAATTTTTTGAGATGTAAAATAAGAAATTTAAAAGATTTTTTTTCTAAGGCTACGAGGAATAATTATATTTTAGTTGAATTGGTTGAGAGGTGGAAATTTTTTAAATTGATTTAGCTGAGGGACATAAATGATTAATGGGACAGCAAGAGCTAATCAAGTTACTAATTAACAAAGAGCACAAAGAGTTGGAAAAATAACTGTGAAAAAGAGAGGAATATTGAACAAGGAGCTAAAATATTTTGGAGGGAAAAGAGGGGAAATTGGGAAAAAATAAGGTGAGAGAGTGTGTGGTGTTAAAATGGGACCACAAATCCAAGTGTCAAATATTAAATGGAGCCTCACACAACATTGTTGGTTGGGCCTCAACCATATTAAAAATTTTCGTCAATATCGGACAAACAAATTGAAATGGAGTGAGTAATTGTTTTCTCATAGAAGATTTACATAATCAAGAAACTTCTACTTTTATGATAGTTGAATAGCAACATTTTGACTTAAAAGGCTAAAGGGAAGTTGAATTATTGATTATTTTACTTCTTTTTCTTCTTTGATTTGAAAGATTGTATGGACATCTGATATGATTCTTTGAACATTTAAAATTAAAATTGATAGTTTCGTTTAAGCAATCTGAAAATTAAAAATTAAAGAAATCATTTTTTGGTAATTGAGGCACAAGTGTATTAACAAGTCATCATAAAAGCAAATAAGTAAAAGCTCCTAAGAAGTGATAAAAAATATAAATAAGAAATAAAATAGTATTAAAACATGTTGTGAGTGGCAAAACAAGTTGTCAATAAACAGAACTTGTTGCATTTATAGTTGAGGTCCATATTCTGATTAAATTAATACTATATGACAGCAGTACGTAGGCTCATCAAATTAGAGAGCTGTAAAGAATATTAGATTACTCTTGTAGAGAATCCAATCATTTTATCCAAAAAAAAAAAAACTACTGGACAGAGGAAAAGTAAACAAAAAGGAAAAAACTACAATTAAATAAATTTTCTTGAAATCGTATTATAATGTCATGGATTTGAACTTTGATGCCCAACAAGTTTTCCAGGAGGCATTCATTTTATGGTATTCTCGAGATTTGATTTTTATTTGTTGTAGCATTGAAAACAAGGACACCCAATTGTGTAAGGAGTGAGAAAGCATAAATGGGGAAGTCAGTGAAGTTTGAAGGTGTAAGTGAGGAATTGCAGAAGATAATAGATGCTAATATGGACAAAGTGGGAGCAAGACGTCTTGCTAGGGATGCTTTTAAGGATATTCAATTGTCAATTGATCATTGTCTCTTTAAGGTACTGCTTAGTTGATTGAAGAATTAACCTAAATATTCATCCGCCTGACTGATTAAGCTAATAATAGATGTGTATAATCTATGTATAACGGCTAGAAAAGTAAACAGTAAATATATTTCTGTAGAGATCCCTATTTGATGTTTTTAGTTGAAAATGACTCATTGTCAGCTTCAAAGATTGAATTTTGATTGCTTTTGACTTAATGGACTGGATATAAGAGAATTCATATGGCCACACAACTAGTTTGGGATTGAGGCATAACTACTTATCAAGAAAAGCTTTTGTGATTGTGGAATAGATATTTTACTTGTCAAAATTATGTTTGGGATTGAGATTTAGTTAATTGATTGATTAGTTGACTGAACAGATTGTCTTCTGTTGATGTAAGTAAAAAGTGTTCCTTACTTAGATTGATTATTGCCAACTTCAAAGGGATTGACATAGTTATGTGGAACCTCAAATCTTGCTCTATATACTGCAATCCTGCTTAAATTTCCCCCATTTTCTTGATAGGATTGTATGTTGAAGATAAGAATCAGCTCAATACAATAAAAACTTCTCTATCAATCAGCTGTAGAAAGAAAGAAGAAATGAAAAAGAAGAGGAAAAATCTAGTGTCTTTAGACAAAAGGGAAAGTAATCGATCAATCCTAGGAAACAATATATGGACTACAGCTCAGCCATGTGGAGGAAATCAAACCATTCAAACAAATTTCAGATGGATGCAATCTAACCTGTCTGATAAAAACAGACACAAGTTTGGTGTGGCACGTGAGAAGCACACTATCTCAGCATAGAAGGAATATAATTAGTTATTTTGTTACAGAATAATCCATGAGATTATGACAAGTGTACAGTTAAGATATTTGTCTATATTTTTATCTTTTATTTTTTTTGTACAAAAGCTTGTATAAAGGATAACTTGAGTATCAATAAAATCACACAGAATTTTCCACACACTCTTCTTAATTTATTTTCATGGTATCAGAGCAGTGAGCCCGACCCTTCTCTTCTCTATCGTTCTCTTCCTTTTCCAAGCTTTTGAGAAACAATGCCTTCTGGAACAAATACTGTTGAACCTGCTACTACTCCAGCTCCCACTGTTGTAGATTCAAGTCACCCATTTTACCTTCATCCATCATATTCTCCTAGATTGACCATTGTCAACAGTGTGTTTGATGGTAAAGGTTTTCCTGGATGGAGGAGATCCATTCTTATTGCTCTCTCGGCCAAGAGAAAACTTGGTTTCATTAATGGAACTTGCAAAGTTCCAGCTACTACTGCTTCAGATATCCCACAATGGTCATGTTGCAATGACATGGTCACTTCATGGTTGTTGAACTCCTTGTCCAAGGAGATCGGTGATAGTGTTATTTACTCAGCAACATCAAATGAGCTCTAGGAAAGACTTGAACAAAGGTTTGGTAAGTCAAATGGTACCAAACTTTTTCACCCGCAAAAGGATTTAAATGGTTTAGTTCAAGGAAATTCTGATGTCTCAACTTATTTCACTAAGTTAAAACGTTTATAGGATGAATTAGATGCTTTAAATTCTGATGTTGTGTGTTCTTGCACATGTCTTTGTGATGGGAAATCAAAGATCTCTAAATCTTAGCAAGATCAAAGGTTGATTCAATTCTTAATGGGACTAAACGATGTTTATGCTCAAGCTAGAGGCAATATCCTTATGCTGAACCCTTTACCTGGTATAGATCATGCTTATTCCCTCCTCTTACAAGATGAAAACCAGCGTGAAATATATGTCAATGCTCATAATTTTTCTGATTCCTCTGCTTTTATGGTAACCAATCAAGGAAAGCAATATCCTAGATTTGGAAATCCTAATTCCAGGCTTCCTCATATCAACCAACACCAACAAAATTTTAGATCTTTTTCTAATCCCAAACCTGCTTCCTTTCCTTTGAAATCTGGTCAGATAATGCCTAAATTTAAGTCAGAAAAACAAAATTCAATCCTAATGTTACTTGTGCTTATTGTGGGAAATCGGGACACGTCATGGACAACTGCCATAGATTACATAGATATCCAAATGGTTTTGAGTTTACCAAAAATAGAAATTCAACCCATCATGTAATAGGCAATGCAACTTTCAGTAATCACACTGGGCGGAAACAATTCACTCCTCACTTTAATGAGGGACTCAACCCTTCTCTCCACGCTTCTAGTGAAGGTAGTTCAACTCAATGTCCACCATTCACTGTAGGACAGTAGGCTGAGATAACAAGAATGTTCAGGGAATTGCAGAGCTCTGCATCTGGTCCTAATGCTGAAGTAAATGCAAATGCAGTGGCTGGTACCATATTTAAATATTCAAAAACATGTTTTTTAGTTTTTAATTCTCCTACTTGGATTATTGATTCAGGGGCATCAGAACATATGTGTTTCGATTCTTCTTTCTTTTCTTCTATCACCCTTCTTCCCATTCCTATGATTATTAGTCTGCCTAACTCTTTCAAGGTCAGTGTTACTCACATAGGGAGTGTTTCTCTTCTTCCAAATCTTATGCTCAATAATGTGCTTCATGTTCCTGCTTTTAAATACGACATTCTTTCTATTCATAGGTTGTGTCATCAAATTAGTTGCAACATTTTATTTACTCCTATTGGCTGTCTATTGCAGGACCCTTTAATGAAAAATCAGGTAGCTTTTGGTGAAGTTAAGGAGGGGTTATATATTTTGAAGCCATCAGTTTCTAGTCCTAGTTTTACTTCCAATCATATTTCCAATCATGTTTCTTTTCCAGTTTCTGTTAATGTCATTCCTATTGTAAGCCTTTGGCATTTGAGACTTGGGCATTTGCCCTGTTCAGCAATGAAGCATTTGAATTTTATTAAGCACTCTTCAGATTCTGATTTTATTTGTCATATTTGTCCTCAAGCAAAGCAAACAAGATCCTCTTTTCCAGTTAGCACAATCAAAACTAAGAGATTGTTTGATTTAATTCATGTCGATACTTGGGGTCCTTACAAACATTCCACTTACAATGGTTACAAATATTTCCTTACTATAGTAGATGACTATAGTATAGGAACTTGGAATTTTCTTTTTTCTACAAAGAGTAATCTTTTTTCCAACTTTAAAATCTTTCTTTGCGATGGTTGAGAGGCAATTTAACACAAAGGTTAAATGCATTAGGTCTGACAATGCTTTAGAATTAGGAAAAGGGACATGTGAAGCTTTATATCTGCAGAACCATGGTATCATCCATCAACAAAGTTGTGTTGCCACCCCACAACAAAATGGGGTGGTGGAGAGAAAACATAGACACCTTTTAGAAACTGCTAGGGGTTTATATTTTCAGTCCAAAGTGCCTATAACCTATTGGGGGGAGTGCGTACTTACAGCAACACATTTGATTAATATACTACCTTCTAAAGTTCTAAATGGAAGACTCCTTATGAACCTCTTTTCAATCAGCCCCCTCTTTATACTTTTTTGAGAACCTTCGGAAGTTTATGCTTTGTTTCTACTTTGTCTCATGGTAGGAGCAAATTTGATCCTAGAGCAACCAAGTGCGTTTTCTTAGGATATCCACAACATCAGAAAGGTTTCAAAGTCATGGATTTAGCCACCAAAAGAGTTTTTGTTTCTAGGGATGTTGTTTTCCATGTACATTGTTTCCCTTTTGCTGATCCTCTTTCTATTCCTTCACCTTCTATCTTTCCCATTCCTACTCCTCTTTTTGATGAAGATGTTACCTCCATCCCATCTCCAATCTCCCTCCCATTGTTGATCTCTCTCCAACTAGCTCTTTTTCTCCTTCACAACCTATACTTACTCCACCTAGAAAGTTAGAAAGAGTCTCCCAAAAACCTGGTTATTTAAAAGATTTTATTTGTAATAGTGTTTTCTTAACCAATTTGACTGATTCTTCTCCTGCTATCCCTTCTCAACCTCCAATTTTTTCCTTCACCAGTCTTTCTATTCCTAACCAGCAGCTTTTTCATTCTCTCAATATTTCTTCTGAACCTACCAGTTACTCTGAAGCTGCTGCCCATCCAGGTTGGCAGGCAGCCATGGATGCTGAGATTTCCGCTTTGCAACAAATTAGACTTGGTGTAATGACCCTCATGGTCATTTTTGTGTCTTGCATTCTGTGTGTCATTTAGAGCGTTTCTGTAGCGACCCCAAGTCATTTATGACTTGCTGGGACTGACAGTTCGGTCACCTGATCGTTTATTTGGTTATGGTGTGAGTTTTAGTGTTTTGGAGCTTATGAACCTTGAATGAATATTTTTGATCAAAAGTTTCAGAAGATGACATTGGAATCCAATTCTGACGATTCCATCAGCTCCAGAAGGGTCATTTTAGGCTTTTAGCAAGGTCGGCATGACTCTCAAGGTTTTCAGTGTGAGTCGGTGCGATTAAGCGTTTTAGCCTTTTAAATTTGACTTTGGTCAATAATCTTGGAAAACGCGCTCAGATGAAAATTTCGTCAGCGTGGTTAGCTCTGTAATGTCAAGTTTGGTCTAGATTGACCTTTCTTTTGTGTCTCGAGGTTTTTGATATTTTTCGGAGCTCTTTTGTAGTTTTTGACTTAAAAGGACATTTGTAAGTGAGACCCACTTTTTATTGAGATGACCTTTGATGGAAATTTTGACTGTGTTGTTGAGTCCGAAATATCGAATTTGGTATGTTTGCATATCTCGTTTGCGTGCACGGGGTTCCGAACGAGTTCGAAGCACCCCGTTGGAGTTTTTAGTTTTTGGAAAATTGCAGAAATATTTGCTATAAATGCAGAAAATCAGCAACATTTCCCAAACTTCAAACCCTCATAACTCTCTCATCTCTCAACCGATTTGAGCGATTCAAAAGGCAAAGTTGTAGATTTTTTGAGGACAACGCGTTGATGAGCTCGGATAGTGATTTGGGGTCTCCGTTTGAGGTAATTTTCGTAAAACACCTGCTGCCACGACCCTTTTGTGAGCTTGATTTTGGAAGATTTTGAGACTTGTTTTCTCAGCCATTCTAAGTTCGATTTCAGTGATTTTTGAGGCTATCTTGAGTGGTTTTTCGAGGAGAACGTCGTGGAGTTGTTGCATTTCACTGTAGACCTCCAGTTTCTAGTAAATACACTGATTCAACTGCTGTTCCATTTCTAGTTTTTGAGTAAATTTAGGTTTTAGTTACATGTTGATATTGTGTTGTTCCCGAGCCCCGAATTGTGTCCCA
Organism: Solanum verrucosum; assembly: GCF_900185275.1. Lineage (NCBI taxonomy): Eukaryota > Viridiplantae > Streptophyta > Magnoliopsida > Solanales > Solanaceae > Solanum > Solanum verrucosum. The sequence goes on from NW_026020402.1 coordinate 521,615, forward strand.
TTTTGGGACATGAGCTGGGGTAACTGGTTAGGACCCACTTTTGGGGTTAATTTTGGAATTTTCTGTGTGGGTCCCACTTTCTCCATTTTTACCTCGAAATTGGTCTGTCTCCGTTTATTATGATTTTGGTGTCTAACCGACCGTAATAACATTATGACTCTATTTTTTATAGCGGGGCAACGTTTCGAGGACGTTCAGAAAGGGAAAGCTCCGGAGAAGTGATTTTGGAGCGCGTGTGATCGGCTTACAGGTAGGCGACGATTTCCCTCTCTTATATTGAGCTTGAGAGTGTAAATGCATGTTGATTAGTTGGGATATGGGTTGGTAGTGATTGAATCATGCATAGGTGTATGGAAATCATTTTTTCGGCCTATTTCGAGAATTATCGGGTAATTGTGAGCATGCTTTGTATTATTAATTGACCCTCTTTGCTATGTGGAGTGCTTGCATGTTTAATTTACTATTTGTTGAAGCATTTGGGCCTTAGTTTAGGTTTGACTAGGGCTTGCCTTAGAAATACATGATTCAGATTCGATAGGCCTTAGTTTTGTCCCGACGTCGCTCGATCGACTTAGATCCCTGTAGACTGGTGTAGCAGACTTGAGCCTGATAGTTTAGGCCTTAGCTAGGCGATATGTTTGCTCCGATGATAGTTATCCTTATTTCCCCGATGTTACAGCTTCAAGAGTTACGTCGGCGACACTAGTTCTGCTTCGTGATTTGAATTTGATTTTCGATTTGGTTCCAAGGACTTTCATTAATTGGCTAGGTGTGGACGGCGATCCACGAACATTAATGAGAATAGATCGATTGAGACTTTTTCAGCAGCTACAGTGGCACCGTTATAGAGCATCCAGTTAGAGTTCCGACCTCTATTACCTAAATATTTATATAGAGCATCCGGTTAGAGTTCCGGCTTCTATTACCCAAATACTTATATAGAGCATCTGGTTAGAGTTTCGGCCTCAATTGCCCAGATACTTATATAGAGCATCCGGTTAGAGTTCCGGCCTCTATTGCCTAAATACTTATATAGAGCATACGGTTAGAGTTCCGGCTTCTATTGCCCAAATACCTATATAGAGCATCCGGTTAGAGTTCCGGCCTCTTATACTTGTTACTTGTGATTGGTTACTTGGGTACTTCTGCTGAGCATCCGGTTCGAGGTCCGGCCTTCGTATTGTCAGATTCTACTAATTAGGGTTGAGGTTCTGGTTCGATGTTCTTCGTTCTTGGGTTCTTATATGTAATTCTCTTTAGTTTTAGTTATTCTGTGTACTCGTCGGGCTTATGGGGGTCCGTTCGGGTTTTTTTTTAACTTACGCACGAGTGCACCTTCTGGGCTTATGGGGGTCCAGTTAGGTGTAGTTAGCTTATAGATTACTTTAGTTAGTTCTTTGTACACTCGTGTGCATTCCTTTGTTAGTTAGATTTTTGTTCTTTACCTTGATTTGTGTATTCCTTTTTTTCATATTGCCTTTACTTTTCAAGTTCAGTCGGTCTATGATGCCTACTGGGTACCTGTTGTTTTGGTACTCATGCTACGTTCTCCATCTGTTTCGTTATGCAGGTCCGTGCACTAGTAGCCAGTGTTGATCGAGCTTGAAGCAGTCTGATCCGGAGACGGGGGTGAGCACATGGTGTTTTGTACTATTTCAGTCTCCATCTGTATATATAGACTTGTCTTTTTCCTTTTGAGACAGTCCAGTCTCTGTTGTCCACTTTTGGGACTTGTACTCATTTTGTTAGTAGCTCTGTACTAGTGACTTCCAGGTTCTGGGAGGGACCTTTAATTGTATATATGTTTTTGGTTTGCTTCCGCTTGTTTATATTGTTATTTGCCTACTCTTGTTTAGTTTCTAACCTCAGACCCATTATATGTTGTTCCGGGTTACGGGTTGGCTTACCTACTGGTGGATTATAGTAGGTGTCATCATGATTTGAGAAATCGGGTCGTGACAAGTTGGTATCAGAGCCCCAGGTTTATCGATCTCACTTGTACAAAACTAACGTCTAATAGAGTCCTGCAAATCGGTGCGAAGACGTCTGTAACTTAACTTCGGGAGGCTACAGGATTTACTTAGGAAAATTTCCTCTTTTGTTTCGCTTTCGTGCATCGCGTGTCTTATTGGTTTCTGGAAATCTCAATTGTTTCACTCTTTCGCAGGATGGCTTGCTCGCGAGGTGGCGCGGCCAGCAGGGTTGGTGCACCCGGGACTGCAGGCAGAGCCTCAGCTTGGGGTAGACGCCGACCCCGAGGTCGAGGCAGAGCCGTAGCACCAGCCCGAAATAGGGAGGAGGAGCCTCATGCAACATACGTACTTCCACACCCGGTGGCGCCGGGCCCAGCCCAGCCCAGCCACCACCTGCACCAGCTGCAGCTGCAGCTCCTGATCTTCATGCTCTGCTGACTCAGATACTAACAAGTATTGGGGAGATACGACAGGCACCAACCCCAGCAGCACCAGCACCAGCCCCAGCAGTAGCAGCACCAGTTCCAGCGCCGCAGGGTCAGCCTGCCGCAGCGGTACCAGAGGTTCAGCCGCCACCAATTCATGTGGTTGTCGTGTCAGACTTAAAGGACGGGGAGATACCACTGCGCGAGCAGAAAATGCTCGGGATATTCCAAAGGTTGGCACCGCCGATATTCTAAGGGCGATTGGGGAGGATGCCCACGAGTTCCAGCTCACTTGTCAGAAGCAGTTACAGTCATTAGGCCTCTTGGAGTCGAGAGGAGCTGACTTCACCGCTTATCAGTTTCGTGGGCCAGCCAGGCAGTGGTGGCGCTCGTATCGAGAGTCCAGGCCAGCTGGATCGCCTCCTGTATATTGGAGTAAGTTCTCAGAGGCTTTCTTAGCCCGGTTCATGCCACAGAGCGTCAGGGATAGGCTTCGTGATCAGTTCTCCAGATTGGAGCAGGGCCCTATGACCATCTCAGAGTACGAGACGAGATTCCATGAGTTGTCTCGACATGGTACCATGATCCTACCCATGGAAGAGGAGAGAGTTCGTTGCTTTGTACGTGGGTTGCGGTACCGTCTAAGGGTCGACACAGAGAATTTGGTCTCGACCGACCGTTTATTTCTTGATGTGGTCGACCATGCCCGATCCATAGAGCATATTCATCGCGAGGCCCAAAGGGGGAGCGATAAGAGGGCACGCTACCAGGGCAGCTACAACGGGTCCCATACTAGAGGGAGAGACTCTTATGATAAGCCTCGCTAGAGGTTCCAGCAGGGTCAGTCCAGTCGGCCTGTTCAGGCAGCATTACCTGCTTCTGAGAGAGGCCAGCATCAGCAGAGTTGTCCTAGTATGGGCCAGAGTTCGAGGGGATCAGATTCCCTCCCTCCCTACCGTTGTCGGGTTACTTCAGGACGTTCAGCTTCGGGGTGTTTAATTGCGGTGCGCTTAAGCATTGGTCCAGAGGGTGCCCTTGGCGAGGGCGATGAGCGATTGTACCAGCTCCCTTTGCACCTAGACCAGTTTCAACAGTGTCCCCTCCAGCTAGAGGTGGTGATCAGGGCCAGGATCGTCGAGACAGCCGATAGGGTACCCGAGGCGGAGCTCGGGGAGACAGGTTAGGTAGTAGATCAGATGCATCGGGCAGAGGTGCTCAGGGCCATTTCTATGCAGCCCCTGCGAGGGCCGCGGTTGAGGCATCTGACGATGTCATTACAGGTACACTTTTATTATGCCATCAGCCTGCTACAGTATTATTTGATCCCGGGTCCATATTTTCGTATATATCTGTTTATTTTGCTCCCTGATTGGGTATGAGGTACGAGTCTTTGGCAGAGCCGATTCATGTTTCGACCCCGATGGGTGAGTCTTTAGTAGTGGATCGGTATTGTGATCTTGCTTAGTGACTATCCAGGGTTATGATACTAGAGTTGATCTTATTTTGCTAGATATGGCTGATTTCGATGTGATTCTGGGCATGGACTGGTTATCCCCTTACCATGCGGTCTTGGATTGCTACGCCAAGACTGTTACCTTACCGACGGGGATCATCTCTTTTATGCGAGCTAGGCGGTTGGTTGCTTCTGGGTGTTTAGCTTATTTAGCTTATGTGCGAGATGTGAGTTGGGAGGGCCCTTCATTTGACTCAGTTCATGTGGTTAGAGAGTTTGCAGATGTGTTCCCTACAGACCTACCTGGCTTAACCCCAGAGCGTGACATTGATTTTGCCATAGATTTGGAGCCCAACACCCGTCTTATTTCTATTCCGCCTTACCGGATGGCTTCTGCAAAGCTCAGAGATCTCAGTGTTCAGTTAGAGGATCTCTTAGGTAAGGGGTTTATCCGTCTGAATGTGTCGCATTGGGGTGCTCCTGTTCTGTTTGTGAAGAAGAAGGACGGGACTATGAGGATGTGCATTGACTACAAGTAGCTGAATAAGGTGACGGTGAAGAACCGTTATCCCATGCCTCGTATCGATAATTTGTTTGATCAGCTTCAGGGTGCCGCCGTGTTTTGTAAGATTGATTTGAGGTTCGGGTACCATCAGCTGAGGATTAGGGCAGCGGACATCCCTAAGACTGCATTTAGGACTCGTTACGGCCACTATGAGTTCCTAGTGATGTCTTTTGGGTTGAGTAATGCCCCTGCTGCTTTCATGGACTTGATGACACGTGTGTTTAGGTCATACCTTGATTTGTTTGTTATCGTCTTCATTGATGACATATTGGGTAACTGGTCCGGCCTCCGTACTGTCAGATAAATACACTGATTCAACTGCTGTCCCATTTCTAGTTTTTGAGATAATTTGGGTTTTAGTTGCATGTTGATATTGTGTTATTCCCGAGCCCCGAATTGTGTCCCATTTTGGGATATTGTGATCTTGCTTGGTGACTATCCAAGGTTATGATACTAGAGTTGATCTTATTTTGTTAGATATGGTTGATTTCGATGTGATTCTGGGCATGGACTGGTTAACCCCTTACCATGCGGTCTTGGATTGCTACGCCAAGACTGTTACCTTACCGATGCCTGGTATTCCCCCAGTGTTGTGGCAGGGTGCTTATAGTAACACACCGATGGGGATCATCTCTTTTATGCGAGCTAGGCGATTGGTTGCTTCTGGGTGTTTAGCTTATTTAGCCTATGTGTGAGATGTGAGTTGGGAGGGCCCTTCATTTGACTCAGTTCCTGTGGTTAGAGAGTTTGCAGATGTGTTCCCTACAGACCTACCTGGCTTAACCTCAGAGCGTGACATTGATTTTGCCATAGATTTGGAGCCCGACACCCGTCTTATTTCTATTCCGCCTTACCGGATGGCTCCTGCAAAGCTCAGGGATCTCAGTGTTCAGTTAAAGGATCTCTTAGGTAAGGGGTTTATCCGTCTGAGTGTGTCGCCTTGGGGTGCTCCTGTTCTGTTTGTGAAGAAGAAGGACGGGACTATGAGGATGTGCATTGACTACAGGTAGCTGAACAAGGTGACGGTGAAGAACCGTTATCCCATGCCTCGTATCGATAATTTGTTTGATCATCTTCAGGGTGCCGCCATGTTTTGTAAGATTGATTTGAGGTCTGGGTACCATCAGCTGAGGATTAGGGCAGCGGACATCCCTAAGACCACATTTAGGACTCGTTACGGCCACTATGAGTTCCTAGTGATGTCTTTTGGGTTGAGTAATGCCCATGCTGCCTTCATGGACTTGATGACACGTGTGTTCAGGCCATACCTTGATTTGTTTCTTATCGTCTTCATTAATGACATATTGGTATACTCGCGGAGCCGGAGTGAGCATTAGCAGCATTTAAGGATAGTGCTCTAGACTTTGAGAGACCATCGACTTTATGCCAAGTTTTCAAAGTGCGGGTTTTGGCTTGAGTCTGTAGCCTTCTTGGGGCACGTGGTGTTCAAGGAGGGTATTAGGGTTGATCCGGCGAAGATTGAGGTTATTCGTGATTAGCACAGGCCCATTCTGTTACCGAGGTTCGTAGCTTTGTCGGGTTAGCGAGTTACTACAGACACTTTGTTGAGGGTTTTTCTACTATTGTAGCCCCTTGACCGATTGACTCGTGTTGATGTTCCCTTTGTTTGGTCAGAGGAGTGTGAGCCGAGCTTTTTGAAGCTCAAGGAGTTATTGACCACCGCTCCTATATTGACTCTTCCAGTTGAGGGTGAGGGATTCAAATTTATTATGACGCATCCGGTGTTGGTTTGGGTTGTGTATTGATGCAGCAGGGCCGGGTTATTGCTTATGCATCGAGGCAGCTTAAGATTCATGAGCGCAACTACCCCACCCATGACTTGGAGTTGGCGGCGGTAGTTTTTGCACTTAAGATTTGGAGCACTACTTGTATGGAGTTCGATGTAGATCTATACCGATCATAGGAGTCTTCAGTACATCATGAGCCAAGGGACCTTAATTCGAGGCAACGTCGTTGGATTGAGCTCCTAAAGGATTACGACCTCTCTATTCTCTATCATCCGGGCAAGGCGAATTGGTAGTGGACGCCTTGAGCCGGAAGGCAGTGAGTATGGGTAGTCTAGCCTTCTTATCTATTGAGGAGCGACCCTTAGCTTTGGACATTCAGTCCTTAGCTAATAGCATGGTTCGGTTGGATATCTTAGATTCTAGAGCGTCTTGGCCTTTTGGGAGTTCAGTCTTCTTTGCTTGATAGGATCCGTGGTTGCCAGTTTGAGGATATACCTTGGTGGCCCTTAGAGATCGAGTGTTAGCGGGTGATGGTGGTCAGGCTACCTTAGATCCTGATGGAGTGTTGAAATTCGCCGCCGCATCTGTGTTCCGAGAGTTGGAGATTTGATATAGTTGATACTTTCTGAGGCCCATGAGTCTAGATACTCTATCCATCCGGGCACAGCGAAGATGTATCGTGATTTGAGGCAGCATTACTGGTGGAGTGGCATGAGGAGAGATATTGCTGACTTTGTTTCCCGTTGCTTGTGCTGCCAGCAGGTAAAGGCCAGAGCATTTGAGGCCTGGTGGCGATTTCCAGAGATTACCTATTCCAGAGTGGAAGTGGGAGCGTATCACTATGGACTTCGTTGTGGGGTTGCCTCGAACTTCTAGAGGTGTTGACAGCATTTGGGTCATCGTGGATCGATTGACCAAGTCAGCACACTTCCTTCCTGTTCATACTACCTTCAGTGCTGAGAGGTTGGTCGTATCTATATTCGGGAGGTAGTTCGTCTTCATGGTGTGCCTGTTTCTATCATTTCAGATCGGGGTTCACACTTCACTTCCAGCTTTTGGAGGGCTTTTCAGGAGGAGTTGGGAACCCGTATCCACCTTAGCACAGCATTTCACCCACAGACGGATGGTCAGTCAGAGCGTACTATTAGGTCCTTGAGGATATGTTGCGGGCCTGTGTTATGGATTTTGGAGGTCAGTGGGACCAGTTCTGCCTTTGGCGGAGTTTGCGTACAACAACAGCTACCACTCTAGTATTCAGATGGCCCCATTCGAGGCCTTATATGGTAGGCGTTGTCGCTCTCCAGTTGGTTGGTTTGAGTCTACAGAGCCTAGGCCGCGTGGTACAGATTTGCTTCAGGAGGCCCTGGATTAGGTGAGGGTGATTCAGGATAGGCTCAGGACGGCTCAGAGTAGGCACCAGAGTTATGCAGATCAGAGGCGTCGACCTTTGAGATTCTCTGTTGGTGATCGGGTATTCCTCCGTGTGTGCCCATGAAGGGCGTGATGAGGTTTGGGAGGCGGGGCAAGCTTAGCCCCAGGTACATTGGGCCTTTTGAGATACTCCGGACAGTTGGAGAGGTTGCTTATGATTGGCCCTACCTCCAGATTTTCAGCCATCCACCCAGTGTTTCATGTTTCGATGCTACGGCGGTATGTTCCTGATGAGTCTCATGTCCTCCAGTATGATGCAGTCGAGTTGGATGATCGTTTGACATTTGTAGAGGAGCCGGTTGCCATTCTAGCCAGAGATGTGAAGAGATTACGCTCGAGAGCCATTCCTATTGTTAAGGTCCATTGGAAGGACATCGTCCGTCGAGGAGGCTACCTGGGAGACCGAGCAAAGATGCGAAGAGCAGTTTCCCGGCTTGTTTGAATCTTCAGGTACTTTTTGATCCTTTTTTCGCGGACGAAAGTCCTTTTTAGTAGTGGATATTGTAATGACCCTCTGGTCATTTTGTGTCTTGCATTCTGTGTGTCATTTAGAGCGTTCTGTAGCGACCCCAAGTCATTTATGACTGCTGGGACTGACAGTTCGGTCACCTGATCGTTCATTTGGTTATGGTGTGAGTTTTTAGTGTTTTGGAGCTTATGAACCTTGAACGAACATTTTCGATCAAAAGTTCGAGAAGATGACATTGAAATCCAATTCTGACGATTCCATCAGCTCCAGAAGGGTCATTTTAGGCTTGTAGCATGGTCGCATGACTCTCGAGGTTTTCAGTGTGAGTCCGTGCGATTAGGCGTTTTAGCTTTGAAATTTGGCTTAAGGTTGACTTGGTCAACATTCTTGGAAAACGCGCTCAGATGAAAATTCGTCAGCGCGATTAGCTCCAAATGTCAAGTTTGGTCTAGATTGACCTTTCTTTTGCGTCTCGGAGGTTTTCGATATTTTTCCGGAGCTCTTTTGTAGTTTTTGACTTAAAAGGGCATTTGGAAGTGGGACCCACTGTTTATTGAGATGACCTTTGATGGAAATTTGACTGCGCTGTTGAGTCCGGAATATCGAATTTGGTATGTTTGCATATCTCATTTGCGTGCACGGGGTTCCGAACGAGTTCGGAGCACCCTGTCGGAGTTTTAAGTTTTTGGAAATTGCAGAAATATCTGCTATAAATGCAGAAAATCAGCAACATTTTCCCAAACTTCAAACCCTCATAACTCTCTCATCTCTCAACCGATTTGGGCGATTCCAAAAGGCAAAGTTGTGAGATTTTTCGAGGACAACGCGTTGATGAGCTCGGATAGTGATTTGGGGTCCCCGTTTGAGGTAATTTTCGTAAAACACCTGCTGCCACGACCCTTTTGTGAGCTTGATTTTGGGAAGATTTTGAGATTTGTTTTCTCAACCATTCTAGGTTCCGATTTCAGTGATTTTTGAAACTATCTTGAGTGGTTTTTCGAGGAGAACGTCGTGGTGTTGTTGCATTTCACTGTAGACCTCCAGTTCTGGTAAATACACTGATTCAACTGCTGTCCCATTTCTAGTTTTTGAGAAAATTTGGGTTTTAGTTGCATGTTGATATTGTGTTGTTCCCGAGCCTCGATTTGTGTCCCATTTTGGGACATGAGCTGGGGTAACTGGTTAGGACCCACTTTTGGGGTTAATTTTAGAATTTCCTGCGTGGGTCCCACTTTTCGCGTTTTGACCCCGAAATTGGTCCGTCTCCGTTTATTGTGATTTTGGTGTCTAAACGACCGTAATAACGTTATGACTCTATTTTTTATAGCGGGGCAGCGTTTCGAGGACGTTCGGAAAGGGAAAGCTCCGAAGAAGTGATTTTGGAGCGCGTGTGATCCGCTTACAGGTAGGCTACGGTTTCCCTCTCTTATATTGAGCTGAGAGTGTAAATGCATGTGATTAGTTGGGATATGGGTTGGTAGTGATTGAATCATGCATAGGTGTTTGGAAATCATGTTTTCGGCCTATTTCGAGAATTATCGGGTAACTGTGAGCATGCTTTGTATTATTAATTGACCCTCCTCGCTATGTGGAGTGCTTGCATGCTTAATTTACTATTTGTTGAAGCATTTGGGCCTTAGTTTAGGTTTGACTAGGGCTTGCCTTAGAAATACATGATTCAGATTCGATAGGCCTTAGTTTTGTCCCGACGTCGCTCGATCGACTTAGATCCCTGTAGACTGGTGTAGCAGACTTGAGCATGATAGTTTGGGCCTTAGCTAGGCAATATGTTTGCTCTGATGATAGTTATCCTTATTTCCCCAATGTTACAACTTCAAGAGTTACATCGGCGACACTAGTTCTGCTTCGCGATTTGAATTTGATTTTCGATTCGGTTCCAAGGACTTTCATTAATTGGCTAGGTGTGAACGGCGATCCACGGACATTTATGAGAATAGATCGATTGGGACTTTTTCAGCAGCTACAGTGGCACCGTTATAGAGCATCCGGTTAGAGTTCCGTCTCTATTGCCCAAATACTTATATAGAGCATCCGGTCAGAGTTCTGACCTCTATTGCCCAAATACTTATATAGAGCATCCGGTTAGAGTTTCGGCCTCTATTGCCCAGATACTTATATAGAGCATCCGGTTAGAGTTCCGGCCTCTATTGCCTAAATACTTAAATAGAGCATCCGATTAGAGTTCCGGTCTCTATTGCCCAAATACTTATATAGAGCATCCGGTTAAAGTTCCGACCTCTTATACTTGTTACTTGTGATTGGTTACTTGGGTATTTTTGTTGAGCATCTGGTTCGAGGTCCGGCCTCCGTACTGTCAGATTCTACTAATTAGGGTTGAGGTTCTGGTTCGATGTTCTTCGTTCTTGGGTTCTTATATGCAATTCTCTTTAGTTTTAGTTATTCTGTGTACTCGTCGGGCTTATGGGGGTCCGTTCGAATTTTTATTTAACTTGCGCACGAGTGTACCTTCTGGGCTTATGGGGGCCCAGTTAGGTGTAGTTAGTTTATAGATTACTTTAATTAGTTCTTTGTACACTCGTGTGCATTCCTTTGTTAGTTAGAATTTTGTTCTTGACCTCGATTTGTGTATTCCTTCTTTTCATATTGCCTTTACTTTTCAAGTTCAGTCGGCCTATGATGCCTACTGGGTACATGTTGTTTTGGTACTCATGCTACGCTCTGCATCTGTTTCGTGATGCAGGTCCGGGCACTAGTAGTCAGCGTTGATCGAGCTTAAAGCAGTCTGATCCGGAGACGGGGGTGAGTACACGGTGTTTTGTACTATTTCAGTCTCCATCTGTATATATAGACTTGTCTTTTTTCTTTCGAGACAGTCCAGTCTCTGTTGTCCACTTTTGGGACTTGTACTCATTTTGTTAGTAGCTCTGTACTAGTGACTTCCAGGTTCTGGGAGGGATCTTTATTTGTATATATGTTTTTGGTTTTCTTCCGCCTGTTTATATTGTTATTTGCCTACTCTTGTTTAGTTTCTACCCTCAGACCCATTACTTGTTGTTCCGGGTTACGGGTTGACTTACCTACTGGTGGGTTATAGTAGGTGTCATCATGACTTGAGAAATCGGGTCGTGACACTTTGGATGTAGTCCCTCTACCTTTGGGAAAGAAAGTTTTACCTTGCAAATGGGTATATAAGATCAAGTTTCTTTCAGATGTCTCTATAGAAAGGCTGAAAGCTCGTTTAGTTGTAAGGGGGGACATTCAAAAACAAGGTGTTGATTTCAATGAAACTTTCTCCCCTGTTGTCAAAATGACGACAATAAGGTGTGTATTAGTTGTTGCTATCAAGAAGAATTGGACGGTATCTCAATTAGATGTGAACAACGCTTTCTTGCACGGATCCTTAGAGAAAGAGGTTTACATGAAATTTCCTCCCGGCCTCATTCCTCCTTCATCTAATCATGTTTGCCTACTCAAGAAGTTCCTCTACGGTTTGAAGCAAGCCTCTCGTCAATGGTACTCTCGGCTAGCCTGGGCTTTAAGGTACAAAGGCTACACTGCCTCTCTAAATGACTACTCTCTATTTTTCAAAGTCAATGGGCATGTGATCTTTATATTAGCAGTGTATGTTGATGATATTTTATTAATAGGCAATGATGTTACTGAAATTGCAGCAGTCAAGTCATTTCTTCACTCAAAGTTTTGCATTAAGGATCTTGGGGACATTCATTATTTTCTTGGATTGGAAATCATTCGGGAATCTCAAGGGTATATTATCAGCCAAAGGAAATTTGCTACTGATCTCTTACAAGAATTTGATTGTTCTCATGTGCCTAAGTTCACTTCCCCTCTTGATTCTATCAAATTGCAGGCAGATTTTGATGCACCTTTGGATGATCCTACTTTATATAGACATTTAGTGGGAAAACCCAATTACCTGACTCACACTAGACCGGATCTGGCTTTTGTTGTCCTAAAACTCAGTCAATATATGCAGACTCCTTGTTCATCTCATTTTTCTGCTTCCCTCAGGGTACTGCATTATCTCCAGTTGGATCCCGGCCAAGGTATTCTCTTATCTTCCGACCCTTCTTTCTTTCTTTTGGCTTTTTGTGACACCGATTGGGGATCTTGCTCGGATACAAGGCGATCTGTAAGTGGATTTTTCATCACATTTGGGGGTTCTCCCATCTCGTAGAAATCGAAGAAGCAAGCTTCAATTTCACTGTCTTCAGCCGAAGCAGAGTATCGATTCATGCGGGAAGTCACCGCTGAACTCACTTGGCTTATTCGCCTCCTTGAAGACCTCTTTGTTACTCCATTGTTACCAGTTCCTCTTCACTGTGACAGTCAGGCGGCTATTCACATTGCCCGAAATCCCGTTTTCTATGAACGGACGAAACATGTGGACCTTGACTGTCACTTTGTGCGTCAACAATATATCTCTGGATTAATTTCATTACAGTTCGTTCCCTCCACAGCTCAGCTCGCTGATATTTTCACCAAACCACTTTCCGGCGCCTCTCATCATCAGATTTTGTCCAAGTTGGGGGTTTTGTCTCTCCCCTCCAACTTGAGGGGGATGTTGAAGATAAGAATCAACTCAATCCAATAAAAGCTTCTCTATCAATCAGCTGTAGAAAGAAAGAAGAAATGAAAAAGAAGAAGAAAAATCTAGTGTCTTCAGACAAAAGGGAAAGTAATCGATCAATCCTAGGAAACAATATATGGACTACAGCTCAGCCACGTGGAGGAAATCAAACCATTCAAACAAATTCCATATGGATGCAGTCTAAGTTGTTTGATCAAAACAGACACAAGTTTGTTAGTGGCACGTGAGAAGCACACTATCTCAGCATAGAAGGAATATAATTAGTTATTTTGTTACAGAATAATCCATGAGATTATGACAAGTGTACAGTTAAGATATTTGTCTATATTTTTATCTTTTATTTTTTATGTACAAAAGCTTGTATAAAGGATAACTTGAGTATCAATAAAATCACACAGAATTTTCCACACACTCTTCTTAATGTATTTCATTGTATAACTTGCATATTACACCGAGATTATATGAAGCATCTACAAATAGATCATTTCGAATAGAAGGGATTTAAGTTGTTCACTATTCATTCAAAGCATAAGTTCATGTTTGACCTTTAGATTCAAGGGCATAACAAGACTGACCATTCCCTATTTCTGTCATTAGTCGATTAAAACAGCAGTAATACATTTTACTGATTGAAAGCAGCAGTATTGCATTTTTTCCTAATCTAAGGGCAGAAAAATCAAAGCTTTACTAACTCAAAAACACCTTTATGTAAATTTTCTTAACCCAGTTTACTATCCAATGGAAATCAAGTGGTTTCAGTTCTCTTTTCCTCTTTCAATTCTTAAAATAATGAAAGACACTTGTGGTTGATATATTCTGAGCTGTATCATTTGTGTGATAAAAAATTTGTTTACGTATGTGCAATGGAGTTATGACAGTTGAGACTTTATAAACACTTCTTCAACTTTCTAATTTTTCTTCGACTGCAGATAGTGGTCATGAGGAACTGAATCCTTTTAGAAAGTGTCATGTTACTTACTTGTTCTTAATTTGATTTGATGATTCTTGATTTGCTTTCCCGCAGATGCCACATGCTGGATTGAAGATGAAGGAGGTACACCTTTTTTCTGACATCCTCATTTTCCACTCTTGAAAATTCAAGTTCTTCTTGAAGCATCCTATTTCTTTTCTAAAACAAAATGATCTCTTGTGTAATTACTTCTGCATGTACTTTCTTGCAGAGTGAGATTATGAACTTGCCTTCTTTTCATCTTTTTTCTTTGAATTCTAGATGAAGTTAATATGACATCTCATAGTTACTTCAATGCCTTTTCTAGTGCAGCAAGATTTTCTTTGTGTGCAACGATATCTTTAACACTTGTAACTTACAACAAAAACATACCCAATGTGATCCTATAAGTGGGGTATGGGGGAGTGGTGTGTATGCAGCCTTACCTTGCCTTGAGAAGGTAGAGAGGTTGTCTCCGATAGACCCTCGGGCCTCGGCTCAAGCAATTAATACCTATAACTTTATCTTAAGAAAATTGGACCTTGACATCAAAGAATCTTATAAAATTGTGAATTAGAATATGACAAAATACAGTCATCTTTTTTCTCATATAGTCAAGAAGGTTTTATTTTTTTAAGATTATGGAGGACCATGCAGTATGAAATTAATTTCAGGACATCAAATGAAACTTGGTTTCCAATCACTTCAAATGTAGTTATTCTATCATGTGAATGAAATATATATCGCTATACAAATTTAAAGGGGAAAGAAGAGAGTAACTCTAGAAAGATTTGTTTGGTTAAAGAGTTCTAATTTTTGTGAAACAAATTGAATAAAGGCGGTAGTTATCTCAACTTTTTCAATATGGAATGAAGGGGATAGTTTGAGAAAGATGACCTAATTCACCTGAACTATGCACTATGACTGGATATTGTCTTTCTTTTCCTAGTAGTGCCAAGCAAATGAGAAGAGTCTAAATATATGGTAATTTATAGCATCTAATATTAGCATTTTGGTATAATATTCATGATTTGTTATGTGTTTTACTTTACATAGTTCTGTGAAATTTGGTGGCACAGTCATATGAGGTTAATTCTCGAGGACTAGATATCTTCTCTAAAAGTTGGCTTCCAGAGACAATCCCCCCCAAAGCCATGGTATACTTCTGTCATGGTTATGGTGATACATGCACATTTTTTGTTGAAGGTTTGTGGTTGGCAAACACGTATTAAGTCTCAGACTAGTATTTCTTGGGAGATTGTTCCTGAAACTTGTCTTTCTTCTTAGGCATTGCAAGAAAACTAGCATCTTCCGGTTATGGAGTATTTGCCATGGATTATCCTGGATTTGGTCTTTCAGAAGGTCTTCATGGCTATATACCAAGTTTTGACAAGTTAGTTGATGATGTCATTGAGCATTACTCGAAGGCGAAAGGTACAACTTGTCCCAGTGAACTTATTTATCATCTTTTTCATCTCATGGATTCTTTTGATAGGTCCGAGACTCTGGTAAAATGTAGAAGCCAGAATTAATTAGTTAAGGAAAAGATATACCAACTAAAGATGATGAATGCAAAAGCTAAGATTCGAACGCATGAAAAGACAAAAGACAATATTTAAATCAAACATTCAGTAGGAAGAGACTATCCTACTGAGCTAAGCAATGTTGTGTTCAGCTTATTATGGTCATAAATGAATAGTCAATTTTGTCAAGAAGAAAGATTGAGAGAGTGAACTAATTAAAAAATGCATGTTGTGATTTAGTTCCTTGTAGAATGAAAAAAGGCCTCAAAGTTTGACAGTGTATGTAACTGTGCGACAAACTAATAGATCATATCCTATTACTGTTCCAAATCAAATTTGAACTCACAAATTCATTATTTATTCATAACATGGAGTATAACTCATGGTGCTAAGTTACCTCATCCTTCTTCATTTTTGTCAAGCAATGTTGATGACTAGGGCATTAAATGATGAACAGCAGATCCCCCGTGTGTTCCTTCCACATTCTAAAATGTTTAGGGTATGAAGAAGACACCCTCCCTTGTTATTCAATATTTCTGCTCGTACTTTGACACTAGGTATGTAATTAATGAGTAAATTTGAAAATATACTTAGAATTATGAGGGCCCAAATTGGACAGAGGCGAAGTCACGGTTACAGAAGGGATTCAACTGAATGCCCTTCGCCAAAAAATTGTACTATATATGCAGCTATATAAAAAGTCTTCTTTATGTGCATATATATAAATTGTTGAATCCCCTAGACACAAGAGAGCATTTCTTTAGATAAGCAAGAATTATATTGAGAAAACCTAGAGAGGAGTTTAAGTAAACACTACGGGAACAGAGGGAGAACTTTTTTGGCAGTTGAATGAAACCAAATTAGTGTCAGTCATTAGAGTTGATCTTCTAAGTAATAGCAGGGGCTTTGAACATTGGGCATGCTGACAATGTTGGAACATGGTCATTATTGGTCAAGTCCCATTATGATGTGACATCTCCTAAGGCAATCAGATAGTGAAATAATCTTTCATACCAGAGAAGTTAGATTTTTAGGTATGCCATATGCAGGGTGTTGCTCATTTCTGGAGATGGGGGAATTATAACACAGATGTCGTCCTACATTGGACAAAAACATAAAAACTTAGGCTGTATTAACCAAGTTCTTAAATCTGATGTCTCCATGAATGTATTATACCTAATACAACTCTCTCCAGGCAAATGACATCTCATATATGTCTGGGCAAGAGGTCCCAAAATCAAGTAGTGGAAAATAACCTAATTACATCTTATTCGACTTGACACACTACTGAAAAAGCAATTGACAGTTAAATGCTGGCTGCAGAAAATCCAGAGATATGCAACCTACCAAGCTTCCTATTTGGGCAATCAATGGGTGGAGCAGTAGCTCTGAAGGTGCACATGAAGCAACCTGATGCATGGAACGGTGCTGTTCTTCTCGCACCGATGTGCAAAGTAAGTTTCTGGAGACTATTCTCAATTTTAATTGATGTTATCGTCTTAATTAGATCCATAGTTTTGAGTGATGAATGGTATTGTTGTACAGATTGCAGATGACATAGTACCACCATGGTTAGTTACACAAATTCTAGTGGGCATAGCAAAATTTCTTCCAAAGCAAAAGCTAGCTCCGCAGCAGGATCTAGCAGAGTTAGCATTCAGAGATGTGAAGAAGAGAAAACAGGTATGTGGTCTTTCAATTCTGTAACAGCTCTTAGACATGTGTCAATTTTAGGACGGGAAGAGTACATGATATTAGAGGTTAGTAGTACAATAGTCGTTTAGAAATTTATAGTCGCCATTAGCTCTCTCACTCACCTGAAAAAAGGTTTTTGCAGGGCTTTCAATTTGAAATGCTTGATTTATTGAACATAATAATTACAGTCACCGGCTTCAACATGTTTATATCTCGTGGGATTTCATGTTATAATGTACTCTCTACTGTTTTCTTCTACATGCAGTCTGCTTATAATGTCATTGCTTACAAGCACAAACCCCGTCTACAAGCTGCAGTGGAGTTATTGAATACCACCCAAGAATTAGAGAAGCAACTAGATAAGGTGTCATGTGTTTTTATTTTCTGTTTATCGTAGTATAGATTATCATCATATTTACTGTTTATTAGTGATTGGACCTTGTGCCTTTGCATGCCAGTAAGTCTATGATTGGAAACTTGAAACTCAATTGTCCTGGATGCATATCTTTGTTGGTGTTGCTAACTGTTTCTGGTCATTATACCTGTCACTAGTTTTGGCTTTGTAATTCATTCAAGATGGTACATCTTTTTCTGCTTGACAAATATTGTAGAAGAAAAGTGTCCATTACTATGATCTCCTTCAGAAATTTCTTTCTGAAATCGAGAGGGGGACAGGAACTGGGGTTAAAAGGAGAAAGCGGATACTGATGACAACTGGCCTTTTCATATGCTAGACTTCAAATGTACCTGATTCGGTCACTTTTCGTTGCTCTTTATCCTTGTGATGTTTGTTCAACTTGGTTTTTTCCTGCTTCATGAAAGCATTAACTAACTGTCATCACTCCAGGGTGATATACTTTTTGGATAGACAAGATATCTAAACAATAACTAACAGTTTGACGATTTTGTAGGTCTATCTGCCATTGCTAATATTGCATGGAGAGAATGATAAAGTGACTGATCCATCCATCAGCAAAGCATTTTACGAGAAGGCAAGTAGTTCGGACAAAAACTGATCCTTTGTAAGGATGCTTATCATTCTTTGCTCGTGGGTGAGCCGGATGAGATGATACTTCAAGTTCTTGGTGACATAATTTCTTGGTTGGATGAGCATACTTCCTAGTAATTACTTTTTATTTTTATTTTTTGTTCTGCCCATTTTTTCATGGTTTAGGGAGACAGTGGTAAGATTACTGAGTAGCTTATTCCTGCGAAGAAACTGTAAACCTGAGTTTTGAGCGTTTTGAAGCTGCTTCTGCTCTGAACATGACAAGAATGTAACTTTCTTGATGGTTTTAGAGGAAGCTGATAGCTTGGGCTTTATTTGGTGCTCATTGCGAATTTTCACCCTTTTTGTTTTAGAGGGAGCTGATAACTTCTTTTAAACTTCTAATTAAAAATGAAAGAATATTTACCGTTACACCACATTGGTGAGTCGTGGGATGCTATGATATGGCATATGCTAAGATATTTGAAATATCAGTTCAGTAATTTTGATTTGTGGTTTCAAAATAATATTTAAATAGGATAAGACACAAGTTTCTCTCAAACTACATGTAAAATCTCAGTAACACATATTCTATTACTACCCGGATTAGTTTATTATGTACTTTTTGTGCTACTTTTATGTTGACATGACACCTTGCGTGACTGCAATGTTATAAGGCGTTTGGGAATATTATAGTGGCACGTCTGCATAAAAAGAGCACAAAAATATAGAATAATTCAATACTTTTAAGTTCAATTTCAGTATTTTGTTGTATGGTAAATAGATATGGATAGATTATTCAACTTTGAATTATACATACTCATATAATAGAAAATTATGAAACTTTTTTAAAAACCGTTTAAATTATATCATATTAACACCTTAAACATATCAGATCATATCATATATTACTATAAGTGGGAACAAAAATCATCATATCATATCACATATTTTCTACTATATTATAAAAGAGAGTTTAGACTCAAGTATAATATATAATAGTAAAAATTAGGCAAATGACATAGTATAGGAAAGAAATTACTTCCTTTCCCTACTCTTTCATTAATTACCAAAAATCCCTTATTTAGTGTTTTCCGGATACATAATATAGCAGCGTGGATACTTTAATTTATAACGGGCTGATACTTAAATTAGTAAGTTGTTGTTATCAGTTTAATGTGTTAAATAAGGGATTAAAAACTGAAATTATAATTGACTCCCACAAATCACGCTTACGTTTCTTCCTTCAACCAATCAATCGTTCATAATCGTCTAACTGAATTTATTTTTTTTAATTTCAAATCATGCTTATTTTTTTAATCCTCTAACGTTCTCCCTGTTCTTCGAAAAAACAGTAAAAGTTTTATCTCTCTCAAATTTGGAACGCTATTTTGTGAAGATTCGACATGAATATTTCGATCTTGTTAAGGCATTCTGGATCATGGGAAAGCGATGTTAGATACGAACGATACATAAGCGATGGTATAGTGGTTTGTGAAAATATTTCGTTTGTGAATCTTATTTCAGCAATTATAGCTGAATTGGGTATTGATGAATTGAAAAAAAACATTTAGGTCAGATACGTTGTTGAAGGAAATTCGTCTCCATTGTGTATTCGGAATGATATGGGGGTGAAATTGTACATAAAAATTAAGAAACATGAGGTGGGATTCGGTATGTATCCTCTATGCATTGATACCTCGGATAAAAGTGATGAAGAGATACAAAATTTCGATGCAACAACAGGTGCAATCGTGTGTGTTGAGGGTGGAAAAAGCGACGCAAAGGCTCTAACCATTGTTGAATCAAAAATTGGTGATTCATACTACATACCAGAAATGGAGGTGAAGAATTATATATCAGATACAAATATTTCTGTTGTTGAAGTGAAACAAATGTACAAGGATAAGGCAACTCTAAAGGTAGTAATGGAAAAATACAAAATAAAGAATAACTTCAATTTTAAGATTAAAAGATCTGATAACAAAAGGTATGTGATAAAATTATCTGATAATTTTCTTCATTTTTTTTCTAGTGTTTGTTAATATGTTTACCATGACACTGATAACATGTGTTACGTGCCGTTGTAGGTGTTACGTATCATGTTCGTTTTGAATTGCTTATGGTTATTTATGTATAAATTTAGAATGGTAGATGAAAAATGATTAGTTTGAAAATTGTGAGCAATGGATACAATAAATTATCATATTTAGTGAATTTTGAATTGGGTATCAAATTTGCATCTGAACATGATTGAATGTGTACTCATTAAACTTTCTGGTATAATAATATATTTTGTGTTGTTCTTCTGTTTTTATTCATGTATTAGTACATTAAACTCACTGATCAAGTAACAAATATATATGGTGTAATTGCAGCTACGTATTAGTCTGTTATTCAGATGATTGTTGTTGGAAATTGAAGGCCTCTGTTAGGAAAAATTCAGACATATTCAAAGTTAGATACTTTAATAGTGAACATAGATGTCCATTGAGGGATAGGGTATTAAGTAAGGTACAAGCTACCATTGGGTTTGTTAGTGGTGTGATAGCTCCAATATTGGGGAATCATAAAAGGAAACATACTCCCAACGATATAATTACTTATATTAGGGCACTCTATGGAGTTGAAATTTCTTACCAGCAAGCATGGAGGTCTAAAGAGCGAGCATTGGAAATGATCAGGGGAAAGCCTGCTGATGGATATAAACAGATGCCAAGATACATATATATGCTGGAAACTGTGTATCCAAATTCATATATAAGGATGCACAAGTCGGAAAAAAATGAGTTTATGTATCTATTCATATCATTAAGGCCAATTATGAGAGGGTTTGAATTCTGTAGGCCTGTTGTTGTTGTTGATGCTTCACATCTTAGCGGAGCTTACCGAGGGACATTTGTATCGGCAAGTACACTCGATGGGGCAGGTATATTATGTTGTTTATGAATTTATTTATTTTTTGAAGTAACTTTAATATTCTGCAATATCTAAAATAATTTTGAACTAGAACATATATGATACTAAATAACTTCATATCATTAAATATATTTTGAACTAGAACGTATATGATACTAAATAACTTCATATCATTAAGGCCAATGATGAGAGGGTTTGAGTTTTGGAAATTAATGTTTTGTGTTTCTATGTTAGGTTGCATATTGTCTTTAGCTTATGGAATTGTTGACACGAAAAATGATTGTTCATGGACATGGTTCTTTCAACAGTTTAAAAATACATTTGGTGAGAGAGATAAAATGTGTGTTGTATCTGACAGAAATGAAAGCATAAAGAAGGGTGTAACTATTGTTTTTCCAAATGTTCCTCATTTTGCATGCATATGGCACCTCTAGAAAAATGTTTGTTCAAACTTTAGGAGAAGCAGGTCCATACTAAGTGATCTGTTTTATTCAATGGTAAAGGCTTTTAGAAAAGAGGATTTTGAAAAATTGATGGCTAAATTGGAAAAAATAGATGGCATAGTAAAAGAGTATCTTCAAGATGCTGGGTATGAGAGGTGGTCTAGGTCTCATGCAACAGTGGACCGTGGAAGAATGATGACTTCAAATATAGCTGAATGTATCAATGGTTGCCTTGTTGATGCACGACAACTACCTGTTATAGACTTTCTGGAAGAAGTTAGAATTCTATTTGGTTCTTGGAATTGCAAAAATGGAGAAATAGCATTTTATACAAAGGAAACATTAGGGAGGAGATTTAAAGAAATATTGATTATAAATGCTTCAAAATGTGCAACAATGAAGGTACATATTTGTCTTACAAGTATTATGTATCTAACTTTACTTCTAATTATATTGTTGTGTATACCAAATGAAAAAACATGTGATATATCTCTAATTTGTAAACAATTGCAGGTTGTTGCATCTTCTGAGTTTATTTTTTCAGTGTATGAAGGTGGGATAAGATACATTGTTTGTCTTGAGAGAAAAACTTGTTCATGTGGTAGATTTCAACATGACGAGATACCTTGTGTGCACGCAATGGCCGTTTTGAAGAAGAAGAATATTAAAGATGTACACCCCTACTGCTCTGATTACTATAAACATGATGCATTAGCAAATACTTATGCAGTTCCAATGGAACCAATGCCAGACAAAAATGATTGGACAGCTCCGTAATGTATTTTGAAAGAAGTGGTCTTGCCACCAAGATACAAAAAAATGCTTGGTAGACCAAGAAAAAAGAGGAAGAAAAATCTTGACGAAAAGCTAAGCACAAAAACGAATTGTTGTGGACGTTGTGGACAAGAAGGTCACAATATAAGAACATGTACTTTCTTTCCAAATTTTTTTTGAAGATTACTTTTAAGGATTTTCCTGCTTCATGTGTACTAAGTTTCTGGATATTTTGAATATGCTATTAAGATATTATCATTTGGTATGATTTTAACTTTATAGATAAATGTTACAAGAGACAAACTGTTGTTTGATACTAAATATATTGCGATAAGCTGTTTTATACCTAGTGCATAACAGATTGTATCTAACAACTAAGTTATGTGATAAATTATTTAGTATCATATACGTTCTAGTTCAAAATATATTTTGGATAAAATGTGTATCATATAAGTAATAATTATTTGGATAATTTGTATCTGATACACAATAGAATATTACCTTTATATCTTTATATAAAAATTTGTTGATTTTTTTTTATTTAAATCAATGTTACAAGATTCAACATGTTAAATGATACTAAATATATTGAAACTTAATTGTTTTTGTACCAATTGTAACATATTATTTGATAGTAAATGTGTATCATATACATAATAATTGAATGGATATTGTGTATTTGAAAATAATATGTTATCATAATTTGTGATTTGCATCAAGGCCACCACATGTTTTAATAGATACTAAATAAATTGAAAATTAGTTGTGGACCCAATTATGGAATATATAGTATCATATATTATGTATCTGATAGTTATATTGTAGCAGCAATATTGATGTATAAGATACATAAATTGGAAAAATAATTAAAATTGGAATACAATTTTTGACAAAAACAGTCTTCAAATTAATAAATACTTAGAAAAACAGTGTTGGAAAGGGAAGGAATATTACAAAATACTAATTAATCGTATCTTCAACACAATACTGAAACATAACTATTCTATATTAATCAGTCCAGCTTATGCTGGTATAGTGTAGAAACTCTTCGGCCTTGTAGGATCATCGTTATCGCTAACATATCCCGCCTTGAACTTGTCCATACCATA
Source organism: Solanum verrucosum (assembly GCF_900185275.1). Classification (NCBI taxonomy): domain Eukaryota; kingdom Viridiplantae; phylum Streptophyta; class Magnoliopsida; order Solanales; family Solanaceae; genus Solanum; species Solanum verrucosum. Next base: position 544,670 of record NW_026020402.1, read on the forward strand.
CTTCCATAAGAATGTAGCATATCTATTGCGAAGATAGTCACTCCGAAAACTTATAGATGGAATGTTGATTTCATCGCTCAAATATTCAGCAAAAGCAGCTACATACATTCCACAATCACTGCACACAAAAAGTAGATACATTAAAAAAGTGAATTAAATATGTAAGTAAACAAATTATTTTACAATACTAACAGGCTATCACTTTGTTGTTGCATAATGTCTTGAACATATTCCACCTCAAACGACTGTTGTGGACCCAACAGTTCACCAGTTTCCTTGTCTTTCTACGCCTCCATTGATGCCCAATCAGTTCTCCCCGTTTTATCAAAGAACCCACTATCATGAAGATAGTTTGGAAGCATTACAGACAACTTCTTTATCTCTTTTGCATAAACTTTTTTCCTTGATACCATAGACGAGTCATACACTCGTATTAACCTCTCCTTTAAAACAACCACAGCCAACACCCAATGAAAATCTTCACCACAATTAACCGGAATTTAAACCTCATCTACTAGGTGCCATGGTAAAACAGCTGGGATCGAAAACCCACTTATGATGTCTTTGATAGACCTTTCATAAGCAGATACCGTAACACCACGATCAATATGTTCCTGTGTACTAAAAGTATCATCTGCAGGAGAGCAATGATACCTCTTGTATACAATGTCGATATATGACTTGAACAAACAGTTGACCGTAGTGTATAAGTACTGATCCATGCTTCTTAATTTTGACTTCTTACGTAGATAGTAAAAAATTACATCTATGTGCTGTAAAATAAAGAATTTTTTTTATATAATCAGCATAATCTGAAACAAAAATGATACATAGAAGAAAAAGAAAAACAAATCAATAATTTGATACTTTATTTTAAATTAAACATGTTACATTTGTATCATATACATAATTTGAATGCTTAATGTACCTGATCAGTCCAGCATTTCATTGGATATGACATAGTATTAAACCAGTTCTTGTCAGCAGGACATGCGACAATAAAATCCATATGGTCAAAACCAAATAGAGTAGATTTGCCTCTATATTTGTCCTCAAATGGTTTTCTATAAGAATTATTAAAGTCGAAATGAATATAATATTAATTTAAAAAAATTATTATAAAGATACATTAATAAGAAAAACTTACTTCTTCGCATGTGTTCTGAGGAGTCCCTTTTGTATCCACTCTAAGAACTCTTGCATTAAACCTGACGAGAGTTGATATGTGATACGACAATCTTCAAATGGAGTGTATGGGCGGATGTCATCGTCTATTTTCTCCTTTCCCTTATCACTTGATCCAAAAGAATTCACATAGGGAGACTGCAAAACCTTTGAAGGCATTCTGTTACGATGAGCTAGAGTTTTTGTATTTGTATTCGGTGCATGCTCATCTCTTGAAAGTTGGGTGGGTATCTGGCTGTCAGATAGAAAATCATCACTTTCGGTTAGGTGGAGTACACTCAGAGGTTTGACATTAATTGGCTGGTTTGAAAGTCCATATACAAGTGCATCTACAGCTAATTCGGTTCCGGACGAAATGGAGGCCGATCTGGTAGAATCCTATATGATGTCAAGTAAATAACAAAAATATTACAATTTTCATTATAAAAAAAAAGCCACATCAGGGAATTGTTTGCATTTTCCAGTAACAAATTACAACCATACCGATGTATTAACAACTGCTGAATTTGAAGCATGTTTTTTGAATTCTTGTTGAATTGTATCTGCACCATCATCCTAATAAAGAGAATATCAGATACTGTTATGTTTTTTTTTTCAAAAATAATTAATGTATAATAATAAAAACACTTTTCACTTACTACTTTCTTATCATGAATAATCACATTTACCGAAGGATCATTATAGAGTGTTGTGGGTAGAAGCACACTTGACTCTTGCATTACTTGTTCCTTAATGGATGTATCATATTACATTTATATGTGCAAGTTAAAACAATTAAAGTATAATACAAAATAAAGTATCTGGCAATGTTAGAATAGTAATGTGCATGATACAAAAAATATAGATATAGTATCATATACATTATTAATGTGTACAATACATTCAGTTATACACAAATTAGCAACGTATATTTCGTAAATTAAAGTATCAACCATTAAACATGCTATATTCTTAAACTATTTAAAGGATTAAAACACATAATAATGCATGTTTAAATAAATTAAGTATAAGATACATACACACCATTTGAACAGTGTCTTCAGAAACCTTTTCTTTTCCAACCTCCACAGCAGGTTCATCGACATCATCAACAGTTGCAATCAATTTACCATAAAGTTGGGAAGTACATTATCATATACATTATTAATGTGTAAAGTGTAAAGTACAGTCAGTGATACACAAATTAGCAACATATATTTCATAAATTAAATATCAACCATTAACCATGATATATTCTTAAATAAATTTAAGGGATTGAAACACATGATAAATTAAATTATCAACTATTAACCATGATATACTTACACACCTTTTGAACAGTGTGATCAAAAACTTTTTCTTTTTCAACATCCACAGCAGGTTTAACAACATCATAAACAGTTGCAAAATCCATTTGTATGGGTGAAATGGTTTGTTGATCGAATTTATCAGACTTGAGTTGTGAATCAACACCACCTTTCTCTACAGAATCATCCATCATGTGTAACGATGAAACGCCTCCAATATCCTTCATGATCTAAATATCAGTATACCATAAAATTGAGAAGGAAACCAGAAAATCAAAATACAACCTTTTCAGTTTTGTTATCTTTCGCGCCAACCGCTTTCAGCAATTCAGACTGATTGTTTTTTATTAACTCCTCAAGTGCTCCAATTTTGTTTTCAAGAGCTCCAAATTTGTTGTCAACCTATACTTAAATTAAGCATATAAAATGGATTTAATAATGAATAAACAATTGTTTAAATCTAATGTTTACTTACATAACCCTTGATGTACATCTTCAGATCCTCCATTC
>NW_026020402.1:557650-560150 GCF_900185275.1 Solanum verrucosum
CGACGGTGAGGATTTTCTACCCTTTTCTAATCTCTTCTTCTCTAATATCTATCCTTGTATAATTTTCTTCTTCTGTAATCTATGCCTTTTTTGATAAACAAGGTTGACACCCTGCTGGCTGTTACTTTTTGACCTATTTTAGCAATAAAATAGAAATATTGAGGTTCTAAATCCATCTTTTATTCAAGTAGTGTAAAAAGTACATCTCAGTAGTTTGATCTTTCTTTGAACAATACAGTATGTAGTTTTCCAAGTTCCATTAGTAGTACACTTTGCAAATTGAGCAATATTACCTCTTAACAGTAAATTGATAAGAAGCAAGAGTAACAAGATCCTAGTTTTAATTAGTAACCTAGAGCAAGTAGTGAATAACAGAGCATGAGACCCAACAATATTTGTGAAATTATAAATCTACTATTATATATATCAATGATTTTGAATACACAAAAGGGGAGTACGTACTAACTAAAACTCGTCAAATGAATTAATGATATAGTACTACTATTAATACTCAAAATCTTCTCCTATTCCAACATTACCATCCTTCTCTTGGCTTCCTTTTGCTCTGCACACCTTTCCTCGAATTTCCTTTTACTTGATTCAAAATCCCTCTTCTTCAAGCTTTTCATCTCCTTTCTTGTCTCCTTCTTATGCTAATGTAGGTTAAATTTGGTAAGCATTTGATTATTTTTCTTAAGAATTCTTTTTCCTTTTCAGTAATGTTGAAGACCTCATTTAAGATATCTCTTTAGTTTACCTTGAAATTATTTCATTATTGTTGCCTGATTAGTCATTAATCATTATTGTCTAAATCATATTTTACAGAGACATACATATGACTGAAAATATTTCAACTGATGAGGTGGTGGTCCTATGTGATGAAAGTATTAATTTAAATGTTATGCATCAAACACAATCTGTTCAGCCAAAGGTTACAAAAGAAAGAAAGAAAAGGTCTCGAGCATGGGATCATTTTGGATCATTTGTTGATGAAGAAGAAAATAAGAAATCAAAGTGTAAGCATTGCGGTCAAGATTATTTTGCTGATTCAGTTAAAAATGGTACAAAGGCTATGCTTACTCATATGTTAACATGTACAAAGATGCCTAAAAGTGTTGATAAAAGTCAAACTCAAATAGGCTTTCAATCTGTTCAGGGAGGGAATACAAGTGATGTGGTTGTTGTTTCCTGGAAATTTGAGCAAGAACAATGTAGGAGAGCTTTATGCCGCATGGTAATTGTGGATGAACTACCTTTCAAGTTTGTCGAGAAGGAAGGTTTTAGAAACTTTATGAAAGTAGCGCAACCTCGTTTTAAGATTCCTTCTCGTACCACTGTGACACGTGATTGTTTTAAACTTTTTGATGAAGAGAAGCAAAAGTTGAAAAGATTTTTCGGAGAAGCACGACAAAGAGTATGTCTGACAACTGATACTTGGACCTCTTTGCAACGGATTAATTATATGTGTATCACTGCACATTGGATCGATAATGAGTGGATTATGCATAAGAGGATAATCAACTTCTGTCCAATTTCCAGCCATAAAGGTGAAGATATGGCTAATGAAATTATGAAGTGTTTGCGTGATTGGGGCTTAGATAAAATATTTACCATCACAGTCGATAATGTTAGTTCAAATGACGTGACTGTGAAAGAGTTGCCTAAGATATTCACCAAACGGGGGATCAATTTCATGAATGGAGAACACCTTCATGTGAGGTGTATGGCGCATATTCTAAATCTTGTTGTTCAAGATGGTTTGAAGGTGTCTGCTGTGTCTATTGAACGGGTTAGAAAAGCAGTTAAATACATAAGGCTGTCTCCTGCGAGGTGTAAGAGGTTCCAAGAATGTTGTGAAGATGTTGATATTAATTGTAAAAAATCTTTATGTTTAGATGTTTCTACGAGATGGAACTCCACATACTTGATGTTAAATAGGGCTATTGAGTTTGAAAATGTGTTTTCCAGTTATGTTGCTCGTGATATTGGCTTGTTACATTACCTTCAGTTTGTTAAGGATGAAGATGGAAAGGATGAACATAGAAGCGTTGTTGGTGCCCTTTTGAGTGATGATTGGGACAATGTAAGAAAAATTGCTAATTTTCTTCAAATTTTTTATGATCTTACCAGAGAAGTATCTGGATCACACTACGTCACAGCAAACTCACATTTTCTTAAAATTTGTGAGGTTTCTTGTTATTTGAAACAATTGATATCGAGTGAAGAAGATAAAGATGATCTTTTGGGTAAAATTGCTTCGAATATGAGAGAAAAATTTGATAAGTATTGGGGTACTCCAAAGAAGATGAACAAGATGATTTTTATTTCTTGCGTTTTGGATCCTCGTCACAAGTTTGTTTCAGTTGGCTTTGCACTTCAAATGATGTTTGGGAAAGAAGGTCCAATTTTAGAGAATGGAGTTAGAGACTACATGGATTTGTTGTTTGGTGAATATGTAAAGTCCCTTTCTAAAGATAAAGGCAGTCAACACTCTTCATCT
>NW_026020402.1:567650-907416 GCF_900185275.1 Solanum verrucosum
TGACTCTCCAAATTTCATTTGTGTCACATAAATTGAGACAACAAAAATAACATATATTGGGTCCATTTTAATTTATTTGTCTTATTTTTTTATTTTTTTTATATTTTAAAATTGCGTAAAAATACTATAAATCATGATAATTGACAACATAATATATGTTTTGAAAAAAAATACAAAAAATTCCACTGATTCTTGAAGTGAATCTATCGTAAAAATACTATAAATCATGATAATTGACAACATAAAATATTTCAAAAATGTTGCATGTGGATAGTCTTATTATGTCTTAAATAGCGTCAAAGAAAGTACAGGTTTGTGATAAAAAAAAACTTATTCTTTTATCCACGCAAACAATCGCTTCAAAAACTCGGTTATTAGCCCCAAAACATACCATTTATATTATTGGGCCCGTGCATAGCACGATATGTATATATATATATATATATATCACAAATGGAAAAGTACCAATCAAGGAAGCAACATATATCATTTACAAATGACTTAAAAAACATTAAAAATTATAATAATTACCAATTTAAAATATTTAAAAGCTATATAATAACATAGGTTGACTCTCAGAATTCTATCAAGCTCACATATATTGAGACAGATAAAATAACACATATCATTTTAATATTACCAAAAAAGTATTATAAATAATAATAATTAACAACTTAAAATATCTTAAAGACATTTTAAAAGGGTTAATTTTGTAATTTTATCCATATCACATAAATTAGGACAGTGACCAGTAATGTACATTATTTCAAAGTTACATAAAAATATTATAAATCACAATAATTAATAACTTCAAGCATTTTTTAAAAAAATATGAAAATTTGGATGACCCTCCAAATTTCATTTGTGTCACATAAATGAGACAACAAAAATAACATATATTGGGTCCATTTTAATTTTTTGTCATATTTTTTTTTTTTTATTTTATTTTAAAATTGCGTAAATATACTATAAATCATGATAATTGACAACATAAAATATGTTTTGAAAAAAAATACAAAAAATTCCACTGATTCTTGAAGTGAATCTATCGTAAAAATATTATAAATCATGATAATTGACAACATAAAATATTTCAAAAATGTTGTATGTGGGTAGTCTTGTTATGCCTTAAATAGCGTCAAAAAAAGTACAGGTTTGTGATAAAAAAAAAACTTATTCTTTTATCCACGCAAACAATCGCTTCAAAAACTCGGTTATTAGCCCCAAAATATACCATTTATATTATTGGGACCGTGCATAGCACGGGCAACATTATCTAATATTATACTAAAAGTGGGAAGCACTTATCTTCAAAGTTAGATTATAATTTTACCCTTATACTTAATCAAAATGTAATAAATACAACATCTAATCTAATTAAATAATAATAAAAATGTATTATCTCTTCAAAATTAATATACATAAATGTAAATTCACTAAATTATTCAGACAAAAAAAGAGAGGACACTCTTTGGCATTCCTATTCCAACTAAAAGATAATGATAGAGTATTATGTTTCCAGTCAAATTAATGAAATGTTACGAAAATTCATGGGGTGAGAACTGAGGTGAATGTATCCATAATAAAAGATAATGAAATTTATTATGGCTTGGAATATGTATCTTTGTATATATTGTTTTGTGTTGTTTCGGTTCAAAGTAGAATATTAGTCTAAGGTGAATGTATCCACATGAATAAAAATAGAGAGAAATAAAACGAGTGTTTAAAGTTAGATTACAATTTTTCTCTTATATTTAATTAAAATAAAATACCTAATCTAATTGAAATAGTAGTAATTATATTTAAATTTACAAGAGATTTGTGAATCGACAGATATTCAAAAGTCCAATTTAAATGTAGCCCTTAATGATTTACCCATTAATAAAATTTAAGTGTGCGCTATTCATTGCTAAATAGTTTGAATAGTAGGAAGAGTTGCATTGAATAATTAAATGTAGACTAATGAAAGAAAAGGTTCAAGGAATGCAAATTGAAATATTGCTATAAAAAAAACAAGAAAGGATTCTTGAATTCTTACTCACCATTTTTATAGGCTCTTGCATAATTTTAATTTATTAATTAATTTCATCTTCTTTTTTGTTCTTGAAGAGAAAGCAACAATTTGAGACGATGGAAAGTACCTAGAGCTATTGATGTCTAGAGTTCGATTAGCCACTAACATCAACTTCACTAAACAAAGTTCAACACAATTCTTTTGTAATGCACAATGTTTATGTATCAATGTATATGAAAGTTTAGACACATATATTATTATTCTGACATGTAATATTTTAATTTTAGCATTCAAATATTCTTCTTATACTTTTAGCAGTTGTTTCTACTTTATATGTAAAGAGAGAATTGATATGTGTTTTAATTTCTTTATTTTAGTAAGAATAAGCTTGCATTTTTTAAAATCAATATATTTAACTATTATATACTCCCTCCATCTCAATAAAAAAGTTTGAACAAATTAACATGGAATACACGTGCAAAGCACGTGTCCAGATACTAGTATTATTATAAGTGGGAACAAAAAAAAGTTAAAAGTTGAAATATCATTTTACCCCTACACTAAATAAAAATATTATGAAATAGCTAATTAATTAAATATTAAATAGTAATTATATAATATTATTATTATATTACACTAAATTCTAAAAGTGGAAAGGTGTTAAGTAAAAATCTCAAAGAAAAAATATTCATAGAAAATTGTTAGACATTTTTATCCTTTTAAAAAATAAATTAGTTATATTTTTTCAAAAAAATTGTATTTTTTTTTCTCCTTCAATTTACTTAAAATAATCTCTCTCTCTCTCTCTCTCTCTCTCTCTCTCTCTCTCTCTCTATATATAGATTATTTTAAGTAAATTGAAGAAGAAAAATAAAAATAAAATAATTTTTTTTGAAAATTATCATTTTGCCCCTCCACTAAATCAAAATATGGTAACTTAATTTGTTAAATATTAATATTTTAATTATATAATGATATATATGAATCCCAACAACTATATTGTCACGCCCCGAGCTTAAACCCTGGGCGGGATTGACACTCGAGAACCATTGATGGCCCCAAGCAAACCTTTGGCCTGACTTACTACTCAGCGGAAGACTTTACTCAACAAAGATAAGTCATGAAATAAACTAGAATGTTATAAAAGAAAACATTCAATTGGTCAATAAGGAAACTCAAGTCTTATAATCAAAACAACTGAAATATCAAGACTAATGAACTAATAATTATCTTTCTATGAAGCTTCTAATACTAAGAGGGATGTCAGGACAACACCCTCGATCATCCTAACAACTGAAATGATAAAGCAATAATAAAGGGATCCTCCGGAAAGCAAGGAGGCTCACCAAATGACTCTGAAATGCTCAACTGGATCAACGGAGCGTTGGATATTGTTGATCTTTGTTACCTATATCTGCATCATAAAAGATGCAGGCCAAATGGCGATAGTACATGGAATGTACGAGCATGCGAGGGGAAAACTAAACAAGGCATAAGCTTGAAATGGAACTAAAGAAACTTACCTCGTCTCAACTCAACTCTACTTATTTTAATATAAAACAGTAATAAAGATGCAGTAGAAAGAAAACTTTAAAACATGTAGATAATAACTCAGTGTATTGAAAAACACACAATAACTCAATTTGTATATGAAAATACAAGTAACTCTGTGTATATAAGAATACAAAATATCTTTGTGGGAGTTTCTCTAACCGACAACCATTACTATGAGCTATGTGATGATACAACGTCTTGCCTCATGCTGCCAGGGCCGTCTTATACCTTGTCGGGGTATAAAACCTAACTACTAAGTGGATCCACTAGTCAATGCTAAAAGCATTACGGAATCATCTAAAAAGTATGACCCTTTTCTACCCATGTTGGCTACACAGTTTATGGAACTTTGAATTATCTGAACTCAAACTTGTCCCCAAATCGGTGCTCAATACTACTCCCAAAATGTAACTAGCTCATATGTTTAAAAACATAACTATTTCTGTTGTTTGAGATAATTACTCAAAACTAACTAGCTCAAAAGCTCTCTTGGAAATCGTTGTTTCCTCTCTTACTTAAATGTGAAAACATTTGCTCTTTGGGAATACCTAGTTCCCATATAATCTTTTGAAGAAAATGAACTTCACTTTATATTCTTATTCAACTCAAAGCTCAAGTCTTAAAAACAAGTTTAAAACATTTGTAAAAGACTCTGAGAACTCTCTAGACTTGGCTCTTAATTTTTCTTGAATTTGAATTTATGAATTCAAGGTTATGATTTGTGATAGGAAGGATATCGTGATGATTAAGAGTGTTTTTAGATAGTAAATCATGAGAAACGATCAAAAAAACACTGTCTGGGAGCAAGTCCGCGACGCGGAGATGCATTTTAATTGATACAGTGGAGTCCGCAATCTCTCTACAACGCGGAGAGGAAATTTCACTCTGAAGGAACAGGTCCGCGTCACGGACCTGGTACTCGTTTTATGTCCGGCTTTTTCTTCCTCGTTTTCTAACCCCAATTCGTCTATATTCGATTCTTTTTCTCAATTTCTCTTTAGATTCAGATACCCAACATATGTACACAAGAATCTACTCATAAACGACTCTAAAATCGACACGATTTCCTCAAGAACTCAGCAATCCCATCCTAACTCAAGAACGAAAGCCAATTTCAAGAACACAAATCAAGATCATCAAACTTTCAACTTTCTAGAACGAAATTACGCTGAAATTAACATGATTGGCGCGTGGATGAACGAACCCAACGCTATGTGAACTCACATACCTCTTTAGGTATCAACCCTTAGCGAAACGACATTCGATTCCGCAAGAAATCTCCAAGAACGCCTTGACTTTTCTCTTTTTCTCCTCTTCTTGAACTATTCTCAAACCCTAGGCATTAATTTTAGATTGCGTAAACTGAACCCAATTAGTTTTGACCCCTAATTAATTACTAAAAATGAAATAAATCTGATAGGATAAGGAAAAGACCAAAACACCCCTCTTAAATCCGGGTAACTTTTTCTTAAATGGACAGCCCGACTTCAAACGGGTATATCTCCTTCATACGAGCTCGAAATTTACCAAACTTGGTGGCGTTGGAAAGTGGATTGCAAGATCTTTCCTTTGATACCTTGTAGCCCACCTAAATCATTTTGTACGAAAAGTTATGGTTGTTTGAAGTTGACCCAAAACTCATACTTAGCATATAATTTGCTATTTCCAAATTTGATTCTTTCTATTTTTAGCTCTTTCAAATAGCGAAGTGTTACATATACTTTAATTCTTGTGTTATGGCATTATAATTATAATTGATTAGATTAATTAATTTAATTAAAGTAGAAGACAAAACAATGTATGAAACATTATAAATTAGAAATAATGTTATGGCATTGTATTTATTTTTCTCCCTCAATTTACTTAATGTATTTACATCTTCAAAAAATAAATTAGTTACATCATTTCAAACAAAAATTACTTACCTCTATTAATGTATGATGAGTTTGATAATACTTGAATAATGTATGCAATATGCTCAGATATTCATATTGTCAATTGTCTAAATTCAAATTAATTTAAATAAAGATTGCTAAAAAAATATTACTATGAATGAAAGATTTCAATTGTGTTACTTTATCGTCTATCCAATATATTGTTGCGAACACATACATATATTGTTCATTTTTACCCTTTTTGTTTTATTTTTAGTTTTTCTACGATTTGTATGAATGAGGTTAACAACTTAATTTTCAAATAAAAATGAGAGTTCCATTTATATTTGTCCGACACTAAGCCTAATAATTTTCTTAAATATGAGCAATCTAATTGATGGTAGTTTTCTGCAGTGTTAAAACTCGAATAGTTGGTGTGATGACAATTTTGCTTTTAAACATTTTGGTTGTAACATTATAAGAATTGAATAATTAAGCTTCATTTTGTTTAGATTTTAGTAATATAAATCAGCAAGATTATTCAATATTCTACTTGAAGTATATTGTTCAAGAGTAATGTTATAGCGTCTTTTGCAATTGTTTTATATTGTTGCAACTAGGGCTGCTCAAAATCGAACCGAAACCGATAACCCAAACCAAAAAAATATATTGGTTTATCCGTAATGGGCTATTGGTTTAGCGGTTTTGATAACGATTTTGATTTTTTTTGTATTGGGTTATCGGTTCTTAACGGTTTTAGGTTTTTTATTAACGGGTTAACCGATAACCCGACAGTAAATTAAATAATTATATTTAAACCATTTTGTATATAAAGTCTTTGACTTAGAGTTTGGTTTCCTACTTTTATTTCTGGTTGTCTCAAACTCTTGGTTATTCTACAATGTAAAAGTGTTTGCGTTTGAGAAAGATGTAACTTGTGAATTCATGTGCATGGTTCATTTGGTTTGTCGCCTTGTTTTAAGTGATTTTCAATGGGGTTTTTTTGTGTCAAATCTTAATGGTTAAACCGATAACGATCAATAATCGATAAACCAATAACCGATAAGTCAATATCTTAATGGTTCTATAACGGTTTATCATCTCTACATACCGATAAACTTTAAAACCGAATCAACTGATACGCAACCCTAGTTGTAACATATATTTTCACATGAAAAATTGTATTTTCACTTTCAAATTGGAAACACTTACACATGTATGTTGTTCTAATATTCATGTCATTTTAGAAAGTTTGAAATACTTGATAGGAATACACGTGCAATCAGTGGCGGATCCAGGATTTAGAGTCCGTGGGTGCCAAATAAACTTATCGATTAAATTAATTTTATATTTGATTAAATTATTTGTCTTTTCGATATATATCATAAAGCAATCAATAAAATATAAATAATAAGATATTACAAATCCACACTCCACACTAAAAGTATGAAGTTAACAAATTTAAAACTTTCAATAATATTACTATTTACTAATATTATAAATATTCAACATTCATTTACAATTGTCCTCGACGAGTTTTCATATTCTGAAAACGATCGATACTGACATCATTACTAACATTTATAAACACATCACGCTCTATGTAACACACTAGACAATCATTTAAATATTGATTATCAATACTATTCCGCACTTCATTTTTTATGTGCTTCATTGACGAAAATGCTCTCTCCACAGTTGCCGTAGCAACAGGTAAAATCAAAGTCAACTTTACAAGTAAATAAACAAGTGAATAAGTCTCCGCAAGATTTGCTTCAACCAATGCCTTCGCCAAATCACGAATTCCTTGCAAGTTGGAGAACTTGGGATTACCACTTCGCATATGAATAATGAAAGTATCGAGTTGATAGCTCAAATCTCGAATTTTTCCATCATCAAACTCACTTGGATAACACTTTGCTAAAGTCGTGATTTTACCTTTGTCAAAATTAGAGAAAGAATTGACCGGATTCAAGCTACCCATCCCAAGAAGTAAATCACTACTCACTACATCAAAACGGTCATTAAGTTCTTGAAGTTGCACATCAATGACAGCAAAAAAGACTTCAACACGCAAGTGGTGCGCATAACTAACACCCAAAGACTTACGTTTTGACTTTCCGGGAAAATAAGACTCATCCAACTTGGGAATCAAGATATCATGCACATCACAAAATGAGGAAACATCATCCAACAAAGATTCCCATCCATTTTCCCTCATATCTTGCAATCTTTTCTTTGTAATATTAAGAAACTCCACGGCATTAACAATATCTTGATCTTTTTTTTGTAAAATCTTACTCAACTCATTTGACATTGCCAACACTTTCAACATCAAGTGAAGCACAAAAATAAATTTAAGTGTTTTAATCTTTGTCAAAAGATACTCCGCTTGATTTCTATCACTTGATGTGGACCCTTCAAGTTCAATCACTTCAAGAACATGAACAATAGATGAGAAAATAACAATAAAGTTATCTAAAGTTTTGAAATGTGATCCCCAACGAGTATCACCTGGTCTTTGAAGCCCACGTTCTTGATGTAATCCTTGGCCTTTTTGAACTTCACCGGATTCAAATAATTGCTCTAACTTTTTGGCTTGGTGATCACGAAGTAAGTCTCTACGCTTGAAAGATCCTCCAACAACATTCAACACATTACTAACATGATCAAAAAAGTCTTCAACATCCAAATGTTTTTTAGCAATTGCCACTAGTGTTAGTTGCAATTGATGAGCAAAACAATGAATGTAATATGCCGATGAACTATCTTTCATAATCAAAGTTTTGAGACCATTTATCTCTCCTTTCATATTACTTGCCCCATCATAACCTTGTCCACGTATTTTGGATGGACTTAGTGAGTGAACGGAAAGCAAAAAATAAATCGCTTTCTTCAATGAACATGCCGATGTATCACTAACATGGACAAGACCGATAAATCGTTCAACTACTTCACCATTCTTATTAACAACACGCAAAACAAGAGCCATTTGTTCTTTGTGAGAGATGTCTTTTGACTCATCAACTAATATACCAAAGTAATCTCCATTCAAGTCCCCAATTATTGCTTTCAATGTTTCTTTTGCACAAGCATTGGCAATATCTTTTTGAATCATAGGACAAGTCAACGTATCATTTTGTGGGGCATTTTCCAATATCACTTTTCCAACATCCGGATGTTTGTCCCCGTGCCATCGCAAAAATCCTAGAAAGAAGCCTTGATTAATTGAAGATTCACTTTCATCGTGACCTCGAAAAGGTAATCCATATTCGATACTCATTTTTTAACTTTTGAGAATGCTTATCAATAACAACTTGAATTGATTGATGATGATTTGACAAATCTAGCATCTTGTTGAAACATTTGTCATGAATACTATTAACATCACCAACATGTTTACGGAATCTTTCAAGTGCCCCATTCCAACTCCTAAAACCCGTTTTTTGTAAAACTCACTTGTACTTCCATGGAAAAAATCATCTTTGAATAAATAACAACATAGACAATAGACAGAATCTTTCTCCACGCTATACTCCAACCATTTAGAATATGGACCTTCAAACCAAATTTTACAAAATTGACGCATTCTTTTTCCAATTTCAGTTGGAGGATATGAATCCATTTTTGGTTGACAAGGCCCTTTTTGAATATAATGTTTCCTCACTTCATCCTTTATTTGAGGGTTATAGTGAGCAATTGGTACCCTTTTTCCTGGATCGGCTTCAAGTGAATCTAAATTAAGGCCATCTATAAGACTAGAAGGATTGACATTTGTACTAGAACTTGTTTGAGAATGGTTAAATTTCACAAGAAACTTCTCCATCTCAATTCACAAAACTAGAACACTTTCCTACAAAAATTAAAATTCAATTCAACTCACAATTAATTCAAATTTAATAGTGTAAGGCATAGTTAATTCAAATTAACATGATTCATATCACACAATTTTTAACCAATAATGTCTTACAATGTTCATTAGAAATTTAGAATATCAAAGTAATATCAAAACTCTTGTCTAATATGAAATCAATCATCACTGATTAAAACTTAAAAGAACTCAAGAATAGAGATAAAAAAAATCTTACAAAAATAGAATTGCAAACTTACAATCTATAAAAAGTTGTGGATGGATGGAGAAAAGTGAAAACAATAACACCCAAATGAGGCTTAGCCGCTGAACGGAATGCTAAGACGGGCGGGGGACGGCAACGACAAGAAGTGATTTGGATTCGGAATGGGGTAATGAAATTTTTGGAAAAGTTGAAACTTGGAGGAAGAAGGGTTTGGAAATAGTTGAAGAGAAAGAGAATACTTTTAAGTCAAAGGAGTAATGTAATTAATTTAATTTAAGTCAATAACAATTATAAAAAAATAAAAATAATGTGCAGCTGTTTTCCTTAAAAAAAGGGGCTTGGGGCCTTTTTTTTTAACTTAAAAATGTCAATAACAATTATAAAAAAATAAAAATAATGTGCAGCTGTTTTCCTTAAAAAAAAAGGGGCTTGGGGCCTTTTTTTTACTTAAAAACGTCAGCAACATTTTTTCAAAAAAATAGGTTCAAATGGGATTCGAACCCGCAACCTCAACCTTCTAAAGTTGCCCTCCTACCATGGCACCACAAGCCAATTTTGTTTTGTGGGTGGCACGCTTTATATTTATATAAATATTATGTATATATACCTATGTATATATAGAGTTTCCGTCGAAGTTCGGGGGTGGCGTGGCACCCCCAAGGCCCTTCATAGATTCGCCCCTGCGTGCAACGCACGTGTCCATAACTAGTATTACTAAAAGTGGGAAGCTCCTAACCTCAAAGTTGAATTACAAAAGTACCCTTTTATGATTTTTTTTAATTAAATAATTAATAAAAAGTTAATTAGACCAAATACATGGTTAGGTGTTAGAGCTTATCATTTCTTTATGAGGCTTTAATTGTTATCCTTTGAGCCTCTTTTGTTAATACTCATTCCCACAGTAGTTTAATGCTTCACACTTAGTTATGATTAAGTCAGAACATAGCCATTCACGATTTGTTTAGTTATTAAGATTGATTCTACCTTTCGTCTTCCGCATTATTCTTTCATCTTCCCCATTAATAATTTTCTCTTAAAATCATTTCTTATTCTATACATTGCAATACTTTATAAAAACTTATAAGAAGTTGTATGTGTCCTATTATTCTATGTGTTCTATCGGTCAGAAATTCTCCTTTTTTCAGGTATATCTATGATTTATATGTAATTATATGTGGTTTAAATCTCATTCTTGATATGTTTGAGATGGTATATATGTTATTTAATATTAAGAAATAATTATCTTTTAAGTCGGAACTAATTGTCCCAATGAAAGATTTAGTAATGTACAATACAGTTTCACTGAATGTTATAAACACGAAGATTAATTATTTTAAATGTATATACTTCCATGCATATTGTCAGAGAGTAATTTCTTTAATACTTTGTTAATTATTTTATTCTGCTAGAAATTTAATTTAATTTATTCTCTACTTGCATATTGCAATTTGGAGTAGAAGTTTTTAGATTAAATGACTTTTTAATTGTCTTTAAACTGAAAGAGTACATATTTGCTTAAGAAAAAGTGCAAATGAAATTCAAATAAAAATATCAATTTATCAATTTTTTGTTCTCCATATATAGTTTTAATTGACAGGATGTTAGGTATCCAAACAACCTCTCTTTGTAAAGAAAGAAATCTTCTCTATCTTTGTTATGACAGATGTTATAGGCTTAGACTTTGATCTTCATCTTCAATTATTATTAGATACAATTTATAATTAATCAGAGGTCTCGGGCTCGAGCCCTGGGTATGGAGAAAATCTTGTTTGGAGCGCCACCCCCGAATGGGCCCTGCAGAGCACGATCTGGATTTAATCGGAGCTCCAATGTGGGCTCCGGACACCGGATGGAAAATCAAGAAAAAAAAAAACTTGCTATAATGGGCATACCACTTATACGTTATTATATATTAATAATTTAGCGATAAATTCTTCTTTCTTTAGGTCATTTTTGGAAATGCTTAAAGTAAAAAATGATATTAATGTAAAAAAATCGTGTCACAAATCAATAACATAATAAGTTGATATAAAAAACACCAACAACTAGAGAGATATCAATATCTACAATAAAAAATTTGATCATGATAAAGAAATTGAAACATCGAAGTGGAACATATACACTTAAAAATAACATCTATAAGAAAGTACTACGTACAATATAATTATATCACATATTTACACCTAATAATATAACTAATGAGCTCATTTTATACCATGCATATCTAACTAATAAATTATATGGATACACTTTTCAAGTTTAGATGACATCAAATAATCAACTCATTTTTTTTTTACTATTCTTTAAATTGAGCATGTAAGTCTTTTCACATAAAATTTTATATTTATTATTATACATATATTTTAATATTATCTTTATCTATATATATATACTAATTTACACCGGACATAACACTTATTAGAGATAATATTGTTATGAAAAAATATCACCAATTAAATTCAGATACACGTGTGTGGCACGTGGCCAGAAACTAGTAGAAATATATATTCGAAAGAAAATGTTAAGAAATAACAGATGTTTTGACAGGCCATAGAAGGTGGAAAACTGAATTTGGTTGTTGCTGCATCAATCCTCTTTCTCAAATTTTGAATGGGATTGAGTTAAAAGCTTGGTTAATTCAGCTCTTATCTTGTTTAGCTGCACCACAACCTCTCTCATGTTTATCCTTTCCTCTGGCAACTCTTTCAAACACAGGAATGCAACATTTATTATCAAAACCAGCAATTGTTTGATTTGGCTTTGGTTTTCATCAATTGTAAAGCCAATGTCGCTAGCAAGGTCAGCATCCAGAATGTCCAGTACAGCATCAGGAAAGGAGAGAGATGTCCATTTATGCAAGCTTAAGTCTCCACTAAACAAGTCATCTGTAGGCTTCTTTCTTGTGAATGTCTCAAGCAACAAAATCCCAAAGCTATAAACATCACTGCTAGTGGAAATTTGCCCGTCTAAACCATATTCTGTTTCAACAAATTCCCAGTTAAAATGTGTAGTTATCCATGCTACAGTATAAAGTTATGGTAGACATAAAGGAAAAAAGTAACCAGCATAGGACACCGTCATTTCAAGACATTATCATACCTGGAGCAATGTAACCAATAGTTCCGAGAGTCTTGGTTTGAGCCATGTTTCCTTCTTGTGCCAACATTTTTGCGATTCCAAAATCTGCAACATGAGCAGTCAGATCCTGATCAAGAAGCACGTTACCTGGCTTCAGATCACAGTGCACAATGGGCACTGTATAATCATGATGAAGATACTCCATGGCTAGTGCTACATCGATCATTATATTGAGTCTTTCAACCAGGCTCAAGCAATTTTCATCAGAGTATAATCTTTTGTCTAAGCTTCCATTAGGCATGTACTCCAGCACAATTGCTGTGAAATCCAAATTTGAACAAGTCGACACTATCTTGACCAAGTTTCTGTGTCTTACATTGCTCAAAATTTCACATTCTAAATCAAAATTTCTTAAACCCCGTTGCCATTGCATATCAAAAACTTTGATTGCAAAGACAGCACCACCAGAAAATGTACCTTGGTAGACTGTACCGGAACTTCCAATTCCTATTAGCTTGGACTGACTGAAATTTTCTGTAGCTTGGAGAAGCTCATAATAAGTGATTTTCTGATGTGCAATTCTAGGAGGGTAATCCGATTCATTGTTTCCAATCACATGTTTTTTTCTTGACCAAATCATCCATGTGAAAAACAACGCGACCAATATCAGAAATGTTACAGCAACAGGTACTGCTGTTCTAAGAATAATGGACTTTTTCCTTGTTGTCTTTCTACCTTGAGCTGGACATATAGGAATATATAAGTCAGGTGCTCCACAAAGTCTTGGATTTCCCATCAAGAACCGGTAATTAACATTTGCAAATACCCCTTTCTTTGGAACTTCTCCTTGCAAGTTGTTGAAAGAAACATTGAGATACTTGAGATCTCGCAATAGCTCAAGAGATTTGGGAATCACACCTGATAGAGCATTAGTAGACAAATCCAGAGCCTCAAGAACTATTAGATTGCTAAATGTGTCTGGTATGGGACCTTGTAATGCATTTCTTGACATATCTAGTGAAACTAGATATTGAAGAGACCCTATGGAATTGGGTATTTCACCAAAAAACCTATTGAAAGAGAGGTCCATGATCCTCATTGCTTTCAGAGTTCCCACATCAGAAGGGAAGAAACCATGCAGCAGGTTTCTCGATTAGTTCAGACTATCAAGCTTTACTAATCTCCAGAAACTTGAAGGTAACTTTGAGCTGAAATTGTTGGCAGCAATTGACATTACTCTTAATTCAGTCAGATTTCCGATACACGAGGGTACTTCTCCTGACAGTCTGTTTTCTCCCAAATGCAGTAGACCTAATCTTCCTATGCTGCACAGTTCAGCTGGAAATGTCCCTTCTAATTTATTTCTACTAAGATACAGCCTTTCCAGGTTTTGCAGGCCAACAAACGAGGGGGGCACATTACCGACAATGTTATTACTTGCTAATCCCAGGAAAATCAAGCCACTTAAGTTTCCAATGTTTGTTGGCATACTGCCTCTAATTCCACAGTCCAATGCATCAAGGACCCTGATATTGCTTGATAAATTTCCTATTGATTCCGTAAAAATTCCATTCAAAGGATTAGATGCAAGAATCAGGTACACCAGATTCCTGCTGGTTACCAATGAATTCAAGAAGTCAAGTTGTGTGGCTCCAGGATTGTTTTCCAACAGATTATTTTGCAGATTTAGAGCTATAAGGTCCACCAGGTTACCTAACATCATGGGAATCGGTCCGGTAAAACTATTGTTTGCAACTTCAAGATTTTCAAGCTTTGAAGCATTGCATATTGCAGCGGGTAGATCTCCACTGAATTGGTTGTGTGAAAGGAAAATCTCCTGCAAGTTAGGTAGCCAAGTACCAAGATCATACGGAAGATGCCCATTTAAGTAATTATGCCTGGCTTTGAGGATTTCAAGAGACGAAATATTGAATAAGCTGGATGGAATGGTACCAGAAATTCGATTATATTCAAATTCAAACCAGACTAGTTCATGCAACTTACCAAACTCATTTGGAATATTTCCTTGCACATCATTTACAGTGAAGAAGAGATGAGTAATCTTTGATGCATTTGATAAAGAAACCGGGATTTTCCCCGTGATCCTGTTGCTGTCCAGAAAAAGATGTTCAAGGATAGGAAGATAATTACCCAAATCACTTGGAAGTTCCCCTGATAAGGCATTTATCGAGAGATCCACAATTTGTAATCTTGAAATATTGAAAATTGAAGCAGGTATCGATCCAGTGAAGTCATTGCCACGAAAGGAAAGGAGCCTCAAATTGGTAAGATCACCAATTTCATCAGGTATTTCACCTTCCAAATCATTTTCATGCAGATAAAAATATTCCAGCTTTGATAAGTTTCCTAATAAAGGTGGAATCTTTCCTGTCAGATTATTGTCGTTGAGACGCAAAATTCTAAGTTGACTTAAACGACCAAGTTCTTGAGGTATGCTTCCTTTGATCATGTTATCTGATAAATGAAGTTCTTGCAGTACATGACAACGGCTTATATTCAGAGGAATAGTTCCATCAAGAGAATTCCCAGTCACATTAAAAAGTCTCAGTTGCTGCAAGAAGCCCAACTCACTTGGTAAATTGCCATTCAAATCATTGTTACTAAGGTCAAGAAGAGCAAGTTGAGTCAAGTTGGCAATTTCTGAAGAAACTTTGCCTTGAATGGACAAATTAGGAAGTTGCAAAGCTACAACTCTCTGGTGCACGCATGAAACTCCGTACCAGCTGCAGAAGTGTGTGTCTGAGCTCCAATTTCTGGACAAAATGTGGTGAGGTTCCAATCGAAGGCTCGATTTAAATGCCATCAAAGCAGCATAGTCACTGATGAAGTTGGTATGTTTAGCTAAACAAAGTGAATAAAAGAAGAACAAAAGTGAAAGAAACTCAATCAGAATGTTCATGATTAGTGATTTGGGATTCTTACTCTCACAAAGAGTGTTTAGTAGTAGAAATTGTTTTGATCAATCTGTAACATACTAGGCTAGTGGTGGTTGGAAGAATTTAATTCTGTTTACTTTTCTTAAATGGAAGAATACTAATTCACTATTGGACTTACTTGACCACAAAAGCTAGTTTATGAAGTTAAAATTATTCATGACTTCCCTACACGCGCAGAACTAGACATTTGGAGTGCTAAATACTAGTAGATTACTAGAATTTTCAGTCTTTAAAGCAGGATTATTATTGTAAACTTAAGCTTTGATAGTGTTTATTTGCCCTGTCCACTATATTTTATTTTAGTAGAAAGGCATATCAATATTAATGTATGTCGTATTTACCAACAAATTGCAAAAGTAAAGAGACAAGCGAAGGTTAAATAAAGTTTTATGGATACATATATTAAGCTTCAGAAACTTTTGTGCATGTTTTGTCCAGTTGGAATATTGGCGCGTCGAAAACTTGTTTTATTTTTATTTTTTTTAAAATGGTGAATATAATCTGCATATTTCACACACAAATAGATAATCACCTGGCTGTTTCAATTTTTTAAAATTGGTGAATAAAATGACTTGACACGGGCACATGGCATCTAAAAGAAAAAAAGAATTTCACAATTTGTGTCGTAATTTTTGAAAATTAACATTCGTGTTAATTTAGAACAAATTAAAAAGAAAATTACGCCACACGTCTATATCATGGAAAAAAAGAGGTAAACGGATTGGAAAATCAAGATTTGACCCGTTAACTACTTCTTGACTATGACTCTGATTTAGATTGAATTAACTATATTCAAGCTGACAGATTCTGAAAAGTTCAAACAAATACAACCATTGCAAAAAAATTGACAATAGTTGACAGCACAAAAGATTAAAATGATACTCCCTCCGTCCCTATTTACTTGTCCATATTTCCTTTTTTAGTTGTCCCTATTTAGTTGTCCATTTTGACAAATCAAGAAAGGACAACAAATTTTTTCCTATTATACCCTTATTTACACTTCTTGAAAATTGTAAAAGTGTATGTTGTTTCCCTCCAATTTATTTCACTTTAATTCAAATAAGTGATTGTAATTTTGAAGTGAAAAGTTGTCATAAGGGTAAAATTGTAACTTCACTGTGCTAATCATTGTTGCCTTAATCTGTATGTCATTTCTAAAGTGGACAACTAAAAAGGGACGGAGGGAGTACCATGTAGTTATCTGCTCCAATCAGTTATCCCTCTTCTTTTCTTTTGTTAGGAATTATACCTGTGCTGTTTTTGTTTTGGATTAAAAGCACAATTAAAAGTATTTGCAAGTATCTTACAAAACCTGAAACATAAACCTTAAATCCTAAACCCTATACCCCCTCCTACTAATTGTTTGAAGTTTTTTCCACATATACATAATACACCCTATTCCATTTAGATTGTGAATCACTAGACTGGTACAATGAGGCAACTATATCAGTAGTCATATTTATTTTGTATACCTGATTTACAGAAATGGCATGGACATGGACATGGACATGGACATGCACACGCTAATATTACAAGGTTGGATCAGCCGACTTTCGTATAAAGGAAACTTGATGAACAATTTTATGTACTAGCATACGTACACAACTCACTCCTCGAAAAACCTGCTGTTTATTCCTGTTCTATATAATTGCAAACCAGAAGATGTCGAAACAGTAATGTTGGTGTTTGCAGGTGCAAAAAGGACATCACCTTCATGGATAATCTCCTTTAATGATGAGGTTAATGTTCCCTCTCCCTCCACGACCATAAAAATGGATGGACCGTGAATAGCAGGAAATTCAGCAGTTGATTGTTCGGGAAGAATACAGCGATCAACTTCAAATTCATCAAAAGGAGGAATGTACCTCATAACATGAGGATTTACTGCAGTGCCCAGCAGAATTTCAGGAAAACCCTGCAACAAGAACAGATGTAATTTAGATATAAACAGAGACCCGATATCATGTTAAGTGCACTTAAAGGAAATCTTGCCAAATATTAGCCTCTGCCTGCACAGCCCAACAAAACTACTAATGGGTTATAGAAGATGTTCTCATGCATTTTCTCCTTTTTTTACGGTGGTAGTTCGGACCAGGTTACATTCTGATGATTGTTGACCAAGTTCCAGGAGCATTACTAGTTTAGGAATGTACACATCAATTAAACAGACAAGTAACTTAAACAACTTAAAATATTCTTGATGGAAATTTGACCCTTGAAAGAAGCTCAATTTAACAATCATAATCCTAAATGTCCTAACATTTTTTTGTCAATAACTTGATGTCAGAATAATGCAACTCTTTCACAGTCTATTCAACTTGAAGCACATACCAAGGTTGCTGTTATAATCAGATTCCAATCATGATTTTAATTTTGAAAAAGGGAAAAGGTTCACATTCGTCTTTGTACTATTCGAAATAGTTCAATATGCCTTCCTTTTCACTTTTGGTCCATTCATACCCTTGTCATTAACAAATCGTCTCATATTTGCCTTTGCCAGTTGCCATTAGGGAGCTCCAGGTGTAAAATCAATGTGGAGACATGTCCAAATATTTTTGAGAAAAAAGGTCCAATTTTACCCTTGGACTTTTGATTATGGATTTTAAAAAAAGCTTCATTAGGTGTCAAGGTTAAAAGAGAACTTTTTCCTGACGGCATGGATAATGTTAGACCAAAAGTCAAATGGAGGGCAAACTTGCTCAATTTAAAATAGTACAAGGACAAATTTGATCATTTTTCTTTTAAGAATAATCCTAGTGGTGTCTATAACAGTACCTGTCTGTAAGTGAGCATTGAGCATAGAGTTTTAACATCTCTGTGCTTTGGAGTTAGGCCAGCACGTACCACGTTGTCTGATGTTGCCATGCATTCAATACAATCACCATATAAATAAGCATGAGGTTCATTTGCTCCTAAATATAAGGCTTCACCAGGATTGAGTTTCACATAATTTAACATGAATGCAGCCAAGACACCAATATCAGCTGGATACTGCTTCTCAAGTCTAAGCACCACTTGTTCTTTCTCTGTCAGCTCCCTTGCCTACAACATTAAGGATGAAATATCATAAATAAATGACAATGACCAAGATTGGTTTAAGTGAAGTTCAGCCCCATCACATTTCACTTTCCTGAATGCGCCATCGGTCTCTAGACATTTCATTTCATACATAGTAAAGAAGAAATCAAAGGAAAACTAAATCATCAAGTAGGAATAATATAATAAGCAATTAAGACACCATTAAACCAAACAAATTATCTTCTCAGTGGTAATTGAACAAGAATACGATTAGATGTAGTTTATTGGTTACCTAAATTCAAATTTCAGCAAGCCCTTTTTACAGTTAATGTGGGAATAAAGGAGTGATTCTCTTTGTTTTCTTGAAGGGCATTAAAGAGGGCAAAAATAGCTCAGATATTTATTTTTTTGATGAAGTAGATCAGATATTGTATTAAAATACATAATTCACATCTTCAAAGTAATGTGATCTTTGTACCACCACCAGTATCCCATCCATCCAAATCTATTACAAAACTGATAAAAAGAACATAACAAAGATTGGAACGATGACTAAAGCCAGCTCATAAAGGTCAATTCATCAGAGTCGATTCTAACTCAACTCTTCTGAAAATATTTCTGTTCTTGTTTTTCTGTTGTTTCTCAATCTTTCTTTTTTATTAGTATTATTTTAAGCTGTTTCTATACTCTACTTTTTGCCAAATCCACTCTTTTCTTTCCTTGATCATGTCTTCTTCACAAAGATATAAGGAACACTCTTAATCTTCACCACAGACCAAGTCTCAGCTTTAATTTTTTTCTACTCCTGTTTATCTTTTCCTTCTTTTTAGTGCTTAATCCCCATTCACTCAATAGGAATTAGATTTATCCATCATTTAGGTTCTTGATTATATGAGATGCTCATGTTGCTGAATTGTGAATCAACATTTTAATTTGGCATCCAATTTCCTCAAACCATCAATTGAAAGGAGAAGTGTCCTTTTGAGAGAAAATAGGCACAACACAATAAGTTGGGGATGAACAACAAATCTGCTTAAGATGGAGCTTGAACTGTTAAGATAAAATGATACTCTCAAACCTCACTTCTTCCAGAACCAAACTCTTTATGCAAGTAGTCCATGTGTTTAGAGATGGGTAGGAGAAGGGAGCTTTTAGATGAAAAATGTTTACCAAGACAATGAAGAGCATAGTTCTCCAAAAACACAAAGAATTACTCCACATGAATAAATGTCCACCATGCTTTAGTACAAGAAGGAAACTTACAGCTAGTACTTGGATAAAACAAACACATTGTAACTTCTATCTGATCAAGGACTACATTGACTATACCTGATTTTTAACGTGTAGGCGACTAATAAGCTTAGCTATCACTTCAGCAACCACATCCTTGTTGGCTGACATCAGCTCAGTAAATACTGATTGTAGCACTAATTTACCTTTTTCCTTCCCATCATCCTCATTCAATTCCAATACCTGCTCTGTGCGTGCAGTACCGACCAATTCGACAATCTCGGGCACAGTTTGAACAATCAACTTAAGCTCCTACAAAAATTGCATAAGTAATTGTAAATCACATTGAACACAACTTTTCCTTTTTCAAATAGTCATTGAATTCTAAGTTCATTTTTCATCTCAAGCTAAGAGGCACATTCTCAAGTGAATCAACCACCTGAATATCTTACAGCATTCTTCTGCATGCATTGTTATGTTTACACTATGATGAGCTTGAGGTCCTGGATAAGCTCCTTTAGGCTTGCAGTCTAACAAAATATGGATGGCAAAACTGGAAGGGGATGTGAATATGCCAGTTTTTAAACACAAGAACAAGCAGTAAGGAACCTTTCATCACCGTTCAAGTAGCTTCTAACCTCCTTTTCCAGATATTAAATATTCTTTTCCTTCTGGTTGTTGGAGGAGAACACTATAAGCTCTCGTTATTATTGTTCAAAAGAGAAAAAATAGCAAATATAATAAGCAAAAACACAATTTCCAGCTAAACAACTCCATTAACTCCCTTTGCTCTTAAATCAGACAGGTCCACGAACATACCACCAGGTGGGCTATTTATCTACCACTCCGAAGCACCTCTACCTCTAGAATGCAACCCAATTATTACATTAATCAACTAAAACAAGTTGCTTAACTCTATTTTAAGGGGATTGTAAATTTATGGGAGCCTCAAATGTCCTGGATTACGAAGCCTAACAAAATTCAAAAAAAATTAACTAGACCTAAGAACCACATAGATGTTTGAGTACCTCGAGACTTATAAATCCACATAATGCCTCAAATTCCGTCAACGCCAATGCCATCTCTGGTTTGTGATTGTCATCCTTATAAACATCCGGAAGCTCACTATGCAGACGAGAGGCTAAATCCTTGTCTGGATGGGCCTGTATGGACAAAGCTTTTGCAACAGATAGTACCTATAACTCCAGACATGTTAGAATCTTATCAAAATCATACCAACAGCCAAGTATAAACAGCTTCAACTCGCTCGAAATGCATCAAGTTAAATTAAAACAAATTCAATTGTCTCATTACATGATATTACATACTCAGGTAATTTCTCTTGCCCATTTCCGAAACACCATTACTCAAACTTTTTTTCAAATGATTTTAAATATATCTAAATTTCTTTTTCTATTTTTTATAAAAATAAAATAAAATAAGAAGAAATCTAAGTTTGACCTGAAACCGAAATTATATAATTTGTCTCTGTAGCTATTTAGGCACGAGTATAATGCTATCAAAGAGCATGATTAAAAATCAGAACTCTAAGTAATTTGAGAAGAAATTAGCTTTGCCGACATTTCAAACTCCCTCAAAAAAGTAAAATTTAGTGCAATTTTACCTTGAAGAGAAAAGGAAGGTTAGTACCCCATTTGTTCACAACCTTCTCTCCAAGAACACTAGGGTTGTTTTGAATCCAATTCTTCAATGTTAACTTGTGTGTCTCTCCCTTACCATTAACCAATCCATTCTCAGTTCCTTCCACAACATAGGAAGGCCCAGAATCGTGAGTCCCCATCCAAAATTCGGCATAAGGCTTCTCTTGGTCAACATAGTTACCACTATTGCAAGCATACAGCCGTGCTACACGAGATTCCTTCCCGGGTGGTCCCCAATCGTAATTCTTCACGCAGCCCATCAACCTCACCAGCCTCCCTCTCCCATTCTTCGCCGACAACAAGTCAGACTCCATAAAGCAGATTAAGTTTTTTTTTTAAATAAAATAAAAATCTCTGGTGTTTTTTTCCTCTGCGAAAGGTTTAGTAGTCTCTGTTTATGGTACAGAGGAAGGAAAGGGAAATAGTAGCTTCAGTTCAAGCAAAGATGATGAAGATTGAAGAAGAAGAAGAAGAATTTAGAGGGTACAGATGAGCACTTGAATGTTGGAGTTGTACCATTCAAGAAAAGAGTGAAGGAGGGAAAGAAAAATTAGTGCGTACGGATTTTACAAGTTTTGGTGTTTATTCTTTATCACACGCAAAGCAGCGGTTTCAAATCTAATTTAATGGAAAACATTTCCTGCCAAAACTTAAATATTTCTTCCCTTCCTATCTATATGACCAGGGGCGGTATAGAATATATCGAATTATTATATTATATTAAAATTTGTTATTATAGTATTAGCTATATATTTTAAACTTTTTTATATTTTTTATATTTAGAAATAACATATCAAAATATAGAAGATCACATTGAAGTATATTGTTATATAAATAACATATATATTTTATTAAATACTAAACAAATATGCAATTTAGTATTAGTATAAATTAAATGTTTAGAAGTTAAATATAATTTATTAACAAAAGGAGTTGTTTGTACTTTCTTTTGAATATATATTTATATGTATAATGTATTAGTATGATACAATTGAAACCTTTTTAAAATTGTTGAAGTCATAATATATACTCTATTATACAAGTATATATTAGTCAAAGTTGAACAAACTATAATTACTGATTTATCATACCACAAGATATCGAAACCAAATTTCAAAACACTGAACCATATCGAATTAAACTGATAAGATAATAATATAATAATTTTAAAAATCAAATACCAAAATTATGGTTGCAAAGTTTCAAATACTAGTATATTGTTTGTTACATGAACCTTTCTACTTCATTTGTCACATAAACACTTAAAAATTATTTTTAAAAATTTATATCAAATTAACATCAAATAAATAAATTGATGCGAAAGGGATATAGAATTAGATTTTGTCAACACCGAAATAATCAATATTAGTACGTACTAGAAGATTAGATTTTGTCAACTTAAAAATAGTTAATACAAAATTCAATTTGCATAGTGTTAACTATGTAATAGGTTGGGAAAATGTGGTAGTAGTAATTTCCCTAGACCGGCTTACTTTACATTTTTGACAAATTATTTCTACCATTTGAAGTTTGAACCATTGACAGAGTAGACATAAAAATGGTTATATATATATAAAATAAAAATAAAAAATAAAAGAAGCCTCAAAGAACTACTCTAATTAATTTGGAATTAATGATACCTAGTGTTAAAAGTTGGTTATTATTGTATAGACCATCTAAATATGGTAGAGTATATTACGTGTTTTAATTATGATAAAGTATATATTTAGACATTCTGGATATTTTATTTCCTTTTGCTTTTTGACTTCTTGTGTACAAATAGGATTGTAGTCTCTTGTATTCAAGCGTGAATATAATTATCAATTTTCTAAATTTTCTTATGTTTTCTCTGTCTCATTTTGTAACACCTAGGTGATTGATTGATTATTGGATACAGATCTATTTTCAAGCATACATATGACGAAAATCAATTCATTAAAGATAGCAGAGATGGGTATTCTTGTTTGAAGAATATGTGAACAT
Source organism: Solanum verrucosum (assembly GCF_900185275.1). Lineage (NCBI taxonomy): Eukaryota > Viridiplantae > Streptophyta > Magnoliopsida > Solanales > Solanaceae > Solanum > Solanum verrucosum. The sequence goes on from NW_026020402.1 coordinate 591,096, forward strand.
ATTATCAGAAATATAAGATTAAGAATGAGATTATATAAGATAAAGTTGAAGTGGTTCTTCGTGGCAAATAATTAAGATGATGAAATTGATATTAAAACAAATAGTACATGTGAATAAAAGAAGTATCAATGCACTGATAAGAAGATGTGAGAGATTGAATATAATAGATTTTTAAAAAGGTATGAAGAGGTTGACCCTAGAAAAATATCTTTAGCTTATTAGAAAAATGATCTTATATAAGAAAATTTTTAAAAATCGAAGGTAAAGGGAAAATGATAATAGGATAGCTCATGCGCATTGTAATATTAGTTGGCATATGCTAATTATATGCATAGTACTATTTGTTATTTCATTTGTTATGTTTATTTTGTTGTTTTGTTATGTGTTTTGTTTTTTTCTATCATACTTAATTCCATGTGTTTTAAATCGGCTATATATCGAAAATAAATTTTATATCTTACAAAAATAAATATACGAATATTTTTGTATATTCTATCATTCTCAAATTCCGCGTCAAACTTACGTAGTAGAGATAGTTGATAAGTTTAAAGTAGGGGCAGGAATAAGAGCACATAAATATGGAATAGCTGAAGAGTTACGCAGTTTGTTTTAAGATTCTGAGTCGGTGGGTCGGTAGTGTTGATCGTGTGTGGTCATCATCACATGCACATCCACAATAACAGAATTTTGGACCTTTACGTATTTATGTTAAATAATAATAATAATATCTAACTTCTACTATGGTTTCTTCTTTTTTACTTTTTTTTATTTTTATGATATATAAACTATTGGTTGAAAATCTACTGTTTTGATCTCATTCAATATAGTAATAAATTTGAATGTTAAATACTCGGTCTGAAATTACTTGTTTTATTTTGTTTTTTAGTTCATTGTAATTAACCTTTTTCTTGACATATTTAAGATTATAAAATTAACGAATATTTTAATATATTTTTAATTTAAAATCACAAAATTCAAAGTTGATTTTACTTTTTTAAACACAATATCAAATCAAAATTAAATAAATAAATTAAAATACGAAGGAGTAAAAAATTCAGTGAGCGTCTTAAACGATAGTTTAGCTGATTTACTCATGGCTACTTACTTGTATATTCTTTGTTTTGTTTATAATATTATGATGCAATTTTAGATCCTAGCGATGCATTTTTATTTTGTGAGCATAGAACAAAAAGTAAATCCTCAATGCGTTAAATGGATAAATATTCATTCATTTTCAATTAAAACTTTGCATTTATTATTTAAAATGGACTTCTCACCGCGAATTTAAATTAATCAAGTTTAAAGGATAATTTTATTTTATTTTTAAAAAAAAATGTAACCGTGTCACGCTTCTAATGTTTCATGTTCGTCTAGAAGATATCTAGATTTGGGGCCAAAAAAGAAGACTACGAGTTGGCAAGCTGGCGTGAACTTTTATAATTGGAAGAATATATGCTGAGTTTTTTTTTTCTTCAAAAAAATTTCATTTAAATGTCTTATCTTGAGGTACACCTTATTAAAATGAGTAGAGGCTAGCAAACGGACAGGACCGGATCAACAGGATCGGTTTTATCGGAACCGGTCCTCGTTACCGGATTTCGTTATCGGAACCGGGTCTTACCGGAACCAGTTTTACCGGAAATTTCCAAAGGTTCCGTCCGGTCCCTTAGTTACCGGATTGGAACCGGTTTGGACCGGACCGGAACCGGTTCTTACCGGATCATTTTATATCGGTAATTTTTTTTTATTTTTTATTAACTTTAATTATTATATAATATTATATTATTAATTAATAAAATTATATTATTAAAAAACTTCAATTTAAAACTTTAAACTTTAAAGTTACTTTAAAGTTTCAATTGAATTTAAGTTTAAACTTTAAACTTTAAAGTTTAAAATTGACTTTAAATTTTAAAGTTTATAACTTTATATTGAATTTAAAGTTTAAAATTGACTTTAAAGTTTAAAGTTTAAAGTTTATATTGAATTTAAAGTTTAAATCTTAAAATTCAATTTTATATTAAAGTTTAAACTTTAAACTAATATTAAAATAGTTGAAAATTAAATTTCTAAAATGACTTGGATTAAATATAAGAGACTATTTTAAAAGAAAATCAAGGCGAATAGCCGTATATTTATTCAAATAAATAAATTGTACAATACAAATATTAGAAAGAGACAAAGAGTACATAATCTAGGTATTGAATATTAATTATTGTACTAACAATTGAAACTCTTTTTAAAATCTTTTCGTAACTTTTGTATCATTTCAAAAGAAACATTTTTTGGAACTTGTATTTGTCGTTCTTCTTCCATTGCTTCCATACCATCATCACTATTATCACCAAATATTTCATCTCTTTCGTCTTCTATTTGGCTATTTAATTGTGGTAGTCCGGTATTTCTTCTTTCGGCATTGACCCAATCTCAAAACAACACCGATATTTCCAAACTATCATTTGCTAATGAATATCGATGATCTCCAATCATAAAACTCGCCGCACTAAAGGCTTGCTCCGAAGCGACCGATGATGCTTGAATCGCTAGCACATCTCGATCAATCCTAGCGAGGGTCGGAAATTGATTTTCACGATTCTTCCACCATACTAATATTGGAGCTTGAAGTTGTCCTTCTTCATGCCTAATCTTTTCCCGTGCCTGATTGAAATATAAATCAAAATCATTATTAGTAGATGATTCAAGCTCAAGATAATCATCCATCCAATCATCCGTATCATCGCTTCTAGGTTTACAAGATGGAGGTTCAACTATTGGAATATTTTTTTTCCATAGATTTATATGTATTATATAACTCTCTAGCTTTTATATATATGTTACTTTTACAATCTTCAACACTAGGAGTTTCATCATCTCTAATTTCTAAATTTGCATAAATCTTTTCAACCATTCTTTCAACACCTTTTAATTTGTAATTTGGGTTGAAAGTAGTAGCAGTCAAATAGATTTGAGGAATAGGGAAAAAATATTTTTTGAATTTTTCAATCATAAAAGCAAGGGAATTTTCAAATCGATCTTTTCCTTTATATTTTGCAAATTCAGATGAAATAGCACAAATATTTACTAAAACAGAAGAAATAGTTGGATAATATTGACCAGAAGCAGCATTTGTTGCTTTATAAAAAACACTTAAAAATTCAATAAGTTCTTTTGTATTTTCCCAATCTTCATAGCCAATTCTCAAATTCGGGTCCGCATTATGAGCATTAAAAACTAATTGTACCGGCTCTTGATAAATATAAGCAACTTGAAGCATTTCAAATAAAGAATTTCATCTAGTGCATACTTCTTTTGGAACTTTTCTATATTCAAGTCCACATTCTTTACAATGATTTTTAAATTCTGTAATTCTAGCTTTTATTTTAGCTTTAAAAATCCAATTACAAGCAAGTCTAATCTTTTCACAAGAAATTTCAAATTGAGAAATACCATCTTTTACTATCAAATTATACACATGTGCGGCACACTTAATATGAAAAGAATCATTATCAATTGGACAAAGTCTACATTTTAAATAATCAATTGCTTTCAAATTATTAGAAGCATTATCTAAAGTGACACTCATTATTTTATCACATATTCCATAAAATTGTAAAACAAGGCCTATTTTTGTTGCTATATAAGCACTGGTTTTAGTTTCTTCAACATATTTATATCCTAATATTTGTTTTTGCATGTTCCATTCATGGTCAATCCAATGGACAGTAATTGTAAAATAATTATTACCATTAGGACTACGTCCCATATCAGAAGTAATAGATAATCTACCATCATAATAAACAAATAAACAACGAAGAAAATGACAATATTCTTTTTGATATTTAAAAAGATCACTTTTAATTGTACTTTTTGGAATACCTTCATAATCTGGGTTATACAATTCCCGAATATACTGAATAAAACCAGGATGTGAAGGAAATGAAAAAGGCAAACCACAAACAGCAACCATTTTAGCTAATTCTCTACGATCTTTTTCTTTACTATATGTGCGGTGTGTGCTTCGGCTAGCCGGGTTAGTCATATTTAATACACTTTGAACCATATTAGAACCTCCAGCTCCCATAGAACTTTCAGGTTGAGGTATTCCATTTCTATTAGCCCTTTCTATATCATTTAGGCGAGCAAATTCTTTATTACACTTTCTCAAATGTGTTCTTAGTCGTCCCGTTCCCCCTTGTGTACCCGTAGTTACATGTTTCATGATCAATTTACATTTCGTGCAAGTAACAGTAGTTTTTTCCTCATTTTGTACCAAAAATTTCCATACTAAAGATCTTTTAACACGTACAACGGTCTTTGAAAAAGTAGGTAAAGAGGGGACTTCATCTTGTTCCAGTAATTCGGTAGCCGGACTAGTAGGGGTAGGGGTCTCATCATCTTCCTCATTTATTTCTACTTCCTCATCTAATTCTTCCTCAAAATTAGAAAAACATCTATTTAAAGTTTCATGATCTACTTCATTTTCGGAATTAAATTCAATAGGTTGTGAGTCTCGTGTAAAAGAAGTTTCATCAACATGAGTATAATCATTAGTATTAATTCTAAATCTAGGAGGTGGCAAATTTTTAGAATTAGAACTACTTCCTCCTCCCCTATTATTTTTTCTTTCCGACATTGGTCTTTTACCACTATATTTTTCAAAATTCATGTTCAAGTTTAAAATAATTAATATTATGAAAAACAAGCAAAGATAATATAACAAAAAAATAAAATAACTTAATTAATAAACAAATAAAAAATTAAAGTTGGAACGAATGTACCGAACGTCTACGTAAAAGTAGACATATAACCAAAGCCGGAATTGAGAGATGCCAATTGAAGCTTCCGATTTACTTCAAATAAATCTTCGAAATTCGAACTCCAAGTCAATATCACAAAATAATAATTATGAATTTATGAGAGATTGAAAATTAAGAGATTTTATAAGATATTAATGAAATAGTTTGTGAATTTGTGATTTAAATGAAAAAATATGAGTATATTTATAATGTTAAGGGGTAGAGAAGGGTGGGGGGGGCTGTTTGGAGCCGTTTTGGGCCCCAGCCCAACGGCTAAAAGGGCCCAACGGCTCCTTAACGTTCACATTTTAAAAAATAAAAATAAAAATAATAATAATTAAATTGACCGTTGAACCGGACCGGAACCGGTTCTTACCGGACCGGATCAATCGGATAAAAATCCGGGTTCCGTTTCGGTACCGGTTCCGGTACCTATAAGACCGGTTCCTTACCGGTACGGAAACCGGACCGGACCGGACAAAAACCGGTCCGTTTGCCAGCCTTAAAATGAGCAACTTTCACATATAGCAAACACAAAATTTATATTTGTATGTTATAGTTATAGTTTGCATAATTGCGCTTCATAGCAAATTTTATGATTGCTATGGCTATTTCGCTATACATATATACAAAAGAAGCTGGCTATTTTGCTATACATATATACAAAAGAAACAATTGTATAATTTGTCATATGTATAATTTGTGTTTGTATAAAGCGAGAAAAAGACAAAGGCAAAAGAGAACTGGGCAGGGGAATATTTATATTGTATAATTACAAGTGTAGAGGATGAAGATATATGTATTTGCATGTGTATACACAATTTCCTCTCACTTTATACAAACGAAAACGCAATTTATGCATTTCTGTTTATATAAAGCGAGAGAGGCGAGGGAGAGACTGGCGAACGAGAAGCGAGAGAGGCGAGGGAGAGACTGCCGAGAGTGGCGAGCGAGATTCACCAGGGAGAGAGGCGAAATAGCAACAGTTTACTACGGGGTACAACTAAATCAAATTATGATTATGACATTTAATTTGAATTATAATTTGCTATTATATACAATTTTCCCTATTAAAATTTGTACCTAATAAAACCCCTTAAAATACATTTAGTCAAAAAAATAACAGCCGCTGGAATTTACACGTGATGATGTGAAAAAACGTAACATCAACAAAAAAAAAACGTTTTTGAGAATAGGCAATAAAATAGGATGAGGTGCTGAAGCTGAGAAATACTCTATTGCAATTTACAAGTTCAAACAGTCTTTCTATTAGGATTTGTTTTCAATTATTTTCTATTTTATTATAATCGTATTTTTCGTCATTTTCATCACGTTGATTTGTATAAATTATGCATATTAAAAAATTTAAACATGAGATCTCAAATAATGTGATTAAGACATACCTATGGTTCAGGAAAGTACTCATTTTTTAAGTATATATTTCAGTACTACTGTGGTTTCAATGCTTTTGGGAAGAGTTTAATCTGACTCGGAAAAGTTCACAAAGTTAATAGTTAGTCGGTCAGTCAGAATAATTATATTTGCATGTCAAATATATGTATTAAAAATATATATATTCTATTTTGTATAAAAAAAATATACTTTATATACCTTATAATAATATGCGTAAAGAATACATTTGTCGGCTGTTATTTTGTAGGGCGATAATATACTTTTCCTATTTATTTATGAAGGTAGAAGATGTTTGATGATTGAGCTTGGGTATAACCTGTCAATTTTAAGACATGTTGAGTTAATTAAGTGGTGCTACTAAGAAAAAAAGTGATTAATTTTGTGCCAAACTTTTTTAAAGAAATTAGGTAAGAGTATAATATTCAAAAATAGTGTGTCAAAACAAAATGGCGAGGCAAATAATTCAATGTAGGGTGTGTTTGGTATAGTGTAGTGAAAATACATTTCAGAAAATACTTTTAATAAATCAAGTCATTTTCTTAATATTTGGTTTCCATAAAATGTTTTTTAAGGTAAAAAAAAAATTCTTAATAAATCAAGGGAAAATTGTATATAATAGCAAACTATTAATTCAAATTAAATGTTATAACCATAGTTTGATTTAATTGTATCTTATAACAAATTGTTGCTATTTCGCCTCTCTCCTGGTGAATCTCGCTCGCCACTCTCGTTTTTATACAAACGTAAATGTATAAAATGCGTTTGTGTTTGTATAAAGAGAGAGAAAATTGTATATATACATATATTTTCGTTCCCCTCTCCCAGATCTTGCTCGCTCACTCACCTCTCACTTTATACAAAAACGTAAATGTATAAAATGTGTCTGTGCTCGTATAAAATGAGAGAAAATTGTATATATACATATATTTTCGTTCCCCTCTCTCCCCTCTCCCCTCTCCCCTCTCCCAGATCTCGCTCGCCACTCTCCCAAATCTCGCTCGCTCACTCGCCTCTCTCACTTTATACAAACACAAATGTATACATTGCGTTTGTGTTTGTATAAAGCAAGAGAAAATTGTATATACAAATACAAATGCATATATTTTTGTTCTATCCACTTATGATTATATAAATACGTACGATCTTCCCCTGCCCAATTTTCTTTTGTCTTTCTCTCTTTCTTGCTTTATACAAATACAGATTATACAATTGATCTTTTGTATATGTATACCAAAACAGATTATACACCTGCTTTCTTTTGTATATGTATAGCGAAATTATACAACTGTTTTCTTTTGTATATGTATAACGAAATATACATATTTATGTTTGATATGGAGCGCAATTATGCAAACTATAGCTATAGCATACAAATATGATTTTTATGTTTGCTATATGTGGAAAGTTGCTCATAAATCAAATCGTACATGGTTGGGCCAGTTCAAAAACTCAATTTAGCAGCCCAGCTTGCAATGAGGCCCATGCAGTAATCGACAGCCCAATAAACTTCACAGAGATTTACACAAATTGGATATTTAGGGCTCGTTTGGCCATGCGATATAAATCATGATATGGAATCATGATATGATATCATAATATGGAATTATGAGATGAAATTAAAGTTTTGTTTGGACATGCGATATATAATTTGTGTTGTATATTTTCTCATAAACATAAGAATCTCATAAGTTGTAAAACTATTAAAATAGCTCCAAATGTTTATTCAATCCTACCAAATAAACAAATTTATAAAATTGCATAATAAATTATTACAAAGCTATTTGTTCTCCACTTAGGTAATTGTTTCATCAAACTTTAATTCAATCAAAAAAAATGAACATAAATTGTAGTGTCTTAGTCTTTAATATAATCTTCTCACATAGTACGGACAATTTCCACATGTTAAACTTGCATTTCTCGATCATGTGACCGAGAAGACAAACCAACATTGTTACTTTGAGCCATTTGTTGGTCAATATTATCCGCAACTATATTTTCATGCTCATAGAGCATAAATATTTCATCAGTCCTTTGGTATTCTCGCAAATAATTATGTAACATTGCACAAGCTATGACAATTTCCACTGCATCAATTTGATCTGCTCTGTTGTTCAAATAGATATAACTATAAGTTGTAATAAATACAAAACGGTAGAAGTAATAAATTAGGTGTTGGAATAATGAAGAGAATAAATTTATTACTCAGCAATCGGTTGGTGTGAGTCAAAGTGACTATATGTTGGTGAGAATAATAAACTTTATGTCGGTGAGAATAATAAAATTTAAAAAATGATGATGTGATTATAAAATTTATTTACATATGAAATAAATGGTTAGTAGATATAAATGTGGGGTTGTTTTAACAAAATATAAACTTGTGGATCAAATTTTGTATTAAAAATATCTCAAATCATGATATGGAATTTCCATATCATTGTTTTTGGAGAATATGGAATCACATCTCATGATATGGAATCATGAGATAGAATCAACGTAAAATCGCATGTCCAAACACTCATGGCCAAACACCTACTTAGGGCCCGTTTGGCCATGTCATATGGTATCATGATATGATATCATAATATGTAATTATGAGATGAAATTGAAGTTTTGTTTGGACATGCGATATGGAATTTTCGTGTTGTATATTTTCTCATAAACATAAGAATCCCATAAGTTGTTAAACTATTAAAATAGCCCCAATTGTTTATTCAATCTTTACCAAATAAACAAAAATTTATAAAATCACATAATAAATTATTACAAAGTTATTTGTTCTTCACTTAAGTAATTGTTTCATCTAACTTTAATTCTTCAAACTTTAATTCAATAAAAAAATTGAACACAAATTGTAGTGTACTAGTCTTTAATATAATTCTCCCACATAGTACAGACAATTTCCTCACGTTGAACTTGCATTTCTCGATCATGTGACCGAGAAGACGAACCAACACTGTTACTTTGAGTTGTAATAAATACAAAAAGGTAGAAGTAATAAATTAGGTGTTGGAGTAAATGAAGAGAACAAATTTATTACTCAACAATCAGTTAGTGTGAGTTAAATTGACTATATATTGGTGAGAATAATAAATTTTATGTCAGTGAGAACAATAAATTTTAAAAAGTAATAATGTGATTATAAATTTTATTTACATATGAAATAAATGGTTAATAGATATAAATGTGGGATTGTTTTAACAAAATATAAACTTATGGATCAATTTTTGTATTAAAAATATTTCAAATCATGATATGAAATTCCAATATAATTACATATAAAAAAATAGCTTTGAAAAGTGAATAGTCTTAAATTTTTGGTCTTACTCTATGAGCAAGTTTTAACAATTTTTGACTATTCATCTGGAAGTTTTCTCTATGAAGTAAATAGGATCAAAAGCTTAAGACTACTCATTTTCAAAGTCATTTGGTATAAATTCTTCTTAATATTTAATTCTTTCAAAAAAGAGTTTTGTAAAAACAGATTTACGATCATGCTTACATAGAAAAGTCCCAACGAATTAGAAGAATTTCAAATTGACGGATAAAACTTATCGTGTCATAATAATTATCAAAAATAATTCTGGACAACAAATCAACACCATTTTGATCAAAATCCTAATTATCAACAAAATTGACGACAATAACATTGGTATAAAAGTTTTACAACTTTAAAATTGGCCCAAATCAACTCCATATTTGATATACAACCTTCTAATATATAAATACTAAATAACTTCCAACCTTAGATACAACGTAAGCCTTCAAAATTTAGTAGACCGCTTTACATTTTCTCAACAAGTTTTTATAAAACATAACACAATCAAATAATGATGTTCTCTAATTTTACTCAACTAAACAATCCACAAATTTATTAAGAATAAATAATAGGAAAAAATGACAAATATACCTCCGAACTATCGTAAATAGTATGCAAATACCCTTCGTCATACTTTTAGGACATTGGTGCCTCTGTCGTCCAAAAACTAGAGCATATATACCCTTTATACTAACAGACATACACGTGTCATAATCTTATCCACCGATCCGACATTTATCAAAGGATAAGATTGCGCCACGTGTCCCTATTTAGTCTTCCGTTAGAGTGACGGGCATATATGCTCTAGTTTTTGGACGACAGGGGCACTAACGTCCCAAAAGTATGACGGAGGGTATTTGCATACCATTTACGATAGTTCGGGGATATATTTATCCTTTTTCCCTAATAATATAATCTCAATAAAACATTATACACCTAATTCTAATAAAAAATAAGTCTTCAATTTTCTCAAATAAATAATAAATCTTCAATTTCCACTATTTAGTTCTTACCGTACATTTTGAATTTTGAGTTTTAAATTTATAAATTAAAAATATTTAAGATAAGTGTCAAAAACACAACTAAATTATTCCTTTTTTGATATCTAAACTATTGAGAGTGTAAGTATCATACATAAACTATCACTTATTAGTTTGAGAAACACACTTCAGTGGTGTGTAATACTCTCTCTCTTTTATTTGAAAAAATCTTGATAAATAACATTCCGCATGGATAAAATATTCCACCCTGACAAAAATTAAATAATAAACTATTAATATTAATTAAAAATTAAAGATTAAAGTATTACTATCCCAAAAAAAAATTAAGTATTTATCTTACCCCACTCCACCACCTCCTCCACCACCCCCACTCCCGGACAATCCCCCGCACTTTTTTTTTTTTTTTTTTTATAAAATATTTTTAAAAAATTCATACTTCAACCCCCCCCCCCCCCCAAAAAAAAAAAAAAAAAACCACACACTCATTCCCCCAAACAAATTGATCTTATTTAATTTATTTTAAAAAAATAAAAATTCTATTCCATCCTATTTAACCCTCCGCTCCTAATTTATTTATATATTTTACACTTTTCTTGTTTTGTGTTAGATATGTATATATATATATATATATATATATGAATTTTTTTTCTAATTGTGTATCGAATATAACATAAATAAAAAATTTATTTTAAAAAAATTCTTGCGGCGGCAAGTAAAAATATTTTCGATATGTACATATCTAACACAAAACGAGAAAAAAATTTGAAAGCAAAGGGTTAGGTGGAGTGGGCAGAATTATTTTTGTAAAAAAAATTAAATAATATCTAAATTAGTATTTGAAAAAGGGGGGGGGGGGGAGAGAGATATGAATTAAAAGAAATTAAATACTTTTATATAAAAAAAACTTTAAAAAATGGGTGGGGTGGAGGTACAGTGAGAGGAAGTGATGGAGTGTGGGGTAAGAAAAATATTTTACATTTTATTTTATAAAAAATATTAATTTGTTTTGGACAACATTTTTTAAATCTTTAATTTTAAGTAATACTAATAATTTATTTAATTTTTGTCAAGGTGAAGTGTTTTGTCCGTGTGGAGTGTGATATGACAATTTTTTAAAAATAAAAGTGAGTGTATTATATACTATGATGAGAGTGGTATAAAAGAGAGATGTGTGTTTCTCAAACTAATACGTGATAATTTAGGACTGAAACTCGCAATCTCAATAGTTTAGGTACTAAACTAAAAAAAAGGGATAATTTAGGTGTGTTTTTGATATTATCTCAAGATATTTTGGACAACTCTTTAATTGTTGTGTCTTACTTCACCTGGTCTTGAACTATAACCTAATTGTTTTCATTGAAGCTTTAATTTGTAGTAGGTGATAAAAATACTTAAAAGTCTTGAGTTTATTTTCTAGATTAGGAGTGTACTCTTGAAAGGAGGTTAATTGTTGTTACAATGGGTTTGATAGTAAGAGTGTAAGGTGTTAGAGTTGGTCTTTTTTATTATAGTAATGTAATTTACAAATCACTCGATTTTTATTGCAGATTTGAGGCACATCTTATGAGGGTAGATTCTAATTTTTCACCTTCTTAGTAGTGATGGAATCAAAATTTTCACTAATGTGGTTCAAATATGAAGAAGTCAATACATGAAGAAGTCAATCTACCATATATACATAAAAATAATTTTAATAATCGATCTATAAAAAAATGTCATTTTTCAACGAAGGAAATTCGGATGAACCCTAGAGTCCTTACTAGCTCCAACCCTACCCTCGAACAAGGAGTTTTTCATGATAATTTTTTTATATTATTTACATCGTGCAATTTACTTCTTGTTTGATGAACGAAGAACTTGGTTCTTCTATACAATAAATAGGTAATATAGCTAAAATAAGAAATATAAATACAAGCTCGATAAGTTGTAATCGATTGTATTATTTTTCAGATAAAATATTGAAAATAATAAGGAAGATGCATAATAGATGATGAAGTCAATGGAGAGTGTCACATATATATATAAAATATATATATAGTACTATTTGGCTTCATTGGTTAGTGGTTACTGCTCTGTCAGACTATAAAAGAGCATTTACAGGCCAAAAGGCATATAATATATAGTTTTTGTGCTAATAATAATTCAATAAAGATAATCTAACAAACTCTAAATCATACACCTGCTTTTTATCAACATATATACTTTGAATCTACACATATAGTTAAGGCCAAAAACACATAAACAACCCTTCAAACTATAATATTATTTTTTGAGATTTCTCTCTATTTTTGCATGAAAGTAAATTAACAAAAGTTTTTTAATTTTCTTTCTTAAACATTCAATTAAATTAAATAATACTATTTATTTATTTTTTCTTATCATCTAGGCTATCTAAATTTAATGCAAATATTCACTTTTTATTTTTAATATAAATCAATACGAATAAAAAAATTCATCTTCAATACGAGTAAAAAAGACTCTTGTTCATTGCTAATAACACTACTAAAAAATGCTAAAACTCGACTAACTTTGTTAGATTGTCGGTGATTTTTAAGAAAGAAAACCAACACAACTTCGCCGGTTATTTTTCACACAAAAATACATAAAACTCTTTAAAAGAAATTATTATTTTTTAAAAAGATTTTTTTTTTAAAACTAAAATTAACTGACACATGTTGATTTAAAATAAGAAGTTGCAATTGAAGAATATACATAAAAATAAAGAAATCATAAAAATAGTATTTCGTGTTAAAATGGTAATAAAAAATGAAGTTTAAGGGTTAAAATGGAATAAGGCTAAGATAAAGTGTCAAAATGAAAAATGCGGACAAGTTAGAGGTGTGGGTTGTATATGTGTTTGGCCTATAGTTAACCTTTTTTTATTTCTTTTGGGCCACTTTGGTTAATCTCCCATATTTTTCTGTCTCCACTTATTAAAGATTAAACATATTTAGGATCCATTTGATTATAAAAAATGAAAGTAATTTTGGGGGGAAATTGGGCAAAAGTATTTGGCCATCTATCTTTTCATTTTTGGTAAATGTTTTTGGCAAAAAAAAAAAAACTAATTTTGGAGCCAAATTCTATTTTTTTTGAGAATTTTTAAAATTTACTCAAAACTTTATATTTTATAAAAACAGTCCACCATTAATTAATCTCAACTTGGCAAGCTTGAGAAATGCACCATGAAGACACTCACTCTACCTAAGTAGGCAACCACTTATGTATTGTATTTATGTTTATGATATGTTTATTGTTTTATTTCACTCTTAAGTATGTAATGACATTGTTTCATAGAATATGTTAAAAATAATGTTAATATAAAACTTGGATGCTGCTTTGTGAGTTGAGAAAACTTCAGTAACTCCTACTCTGACCTGTGTAATTGATTATAAGTAGGTTGGAGCTTATAATTAATTATGAGTTTAATTAAAAAATGAAAATATAAATTTATGGGTTTTGAATAGTTTCTAAAATTTATGGGTATAAATCATATTATTTTAAAAAAAATTATATATATTTTTTAAAATTATGGTCAAACACATAGTGAAACTTTATCAAAAAATAACAAATATTTTAAAATCTATGATCAAATACTAGCTTAAAATAAACCTTGCAACATCCTTGATAACTTCCAAAATGTAACTAGGAAAAATGAATTGCACCATATTAATGATTGGGACCAGAGGTGATTACAAATCCATGATTTTTGACATGATTTGTTTGAAGTTTGAAAAACAAATTAAGTACTTGAAAATTGGAAGTTTATGTTTGGAGTTTGGACACGAATGATCACTTCAAAGAAAAAACGAAGTTTTATTTATGAAAGAAACTTGAAATACTCCTCCTATTTTTTTAATTTTTTTTTTTGGAATTACTCCTCAAACTTATTCTTCAAATTTCTATTTTAAGTGTGAACTTGAAATAATGGACCAAATTATAAAACTGGTGTTTTAAAAGGCGGGGGCGTGAGGCAAGACGTTTTATACAGTACAAGGCAAGGCATAAGCACCGAGACACGGGGTGTAAGTCCCACGGATCTACGGGGCGTAGTCTCATATATATTCAATTTTATAGTTTTATTACTAATAAAATAAGCAAAAGTAAATCTTTCAATGATTTATGATTTTTATTTGAGATAAGTATTAATAATCAATAACGAAGAAAAAAAGTATTACAATTATTATTTGAGAAATATCATTACACCAATAATAAAAATATGATTTAAAGCAAAAAAGGTTCAAAAAAATAAATTAAAAACGCCCGGGCGTACGTTTTTACGCCCAGGACTTACTTTTTTATGCTCGGAGCTTACGCCTCAGATTTTAGGACTTACGCCTTATGGATCTACGCCTTTAATTTAAACCCCGAAGCATTTTTGATACGCCCCGCTCCAAGATTCGCCCCAAAAACGTTTTTGAAAACACTGATAAAACATATACTGAAAATACCGTATAATGCTTGCAGCCTTTAGATATGTTTGGAGTATATGTATTTTAATTAATAATGATCAAAAGTAGAGGTTGCATACTTATACAAAGTATATGTAAATTTTCAATTAATGAATTTGAATCGAAGAAGGTGACCATTTAATTTAGTATATTAAACATGAATCAAGTATCTATTATTAGAGACATCCTATCTATCTTAAAAGGTAGATATAAAGTTTGTGTACATTCTACTCTCCATACATGACTGGATCACACTCTTCATATATTTTTGTTGTTGTTGTCAAGTATATGTAAAACTTGAACATAATATCGTTGATTAGACTCATTACTTGAAATAGAGTTTTTTCTAATTACAATTCAATGAAAAATTTATGCTATAAAACAAGATTTTCCTACTCCATTCTCATCAAATCAGCTCATTCGAAAACGCATGGTGAGAAAATTTCCATTGATTTTTTTTTTCTTTCTTTTTTCACTAAATCAATCAAAATATCCGTGAAAATAGCCACTAAATATTTTTCAATCGAAAATTTCACTCTTAGTAGTGTTTAAGACATAGATCCACACCTAATTTGTATGCACATTAAACTCGCCAGCTAGTGGAAGTTTCAATTTGTGCAATAGATAAACCTCTTAGCTAGTCTAATTCACTAATGTCGTTGTTGTTGTCTAAGTACAACCAAGACCTTATTGTAAGATAGGCATGGCCAACGATGGAGAAAAAGAGACAGCACAACACGTTAATTATAATGAAAGAGTGAAAAGATGTGAAAGTGATATATTTTGGTAGAGTTGCTATTCCTTTTAGCATTTGCTCACATGGCTAGTGGTTGAACAAAGTAAGAAGGAGATATCAAAAAAGAAAGCAGGTAGAGGATGGGATACATTCCAATATTCCAATGTCTATTGCCCACAACTTATTAGAACCATTATCTT
The DNA here is from genome assembly GCF_900185275.1 of Solanum verrucosum. Lineage (NCBI taxonomy): Eukaryota > Viridiplantae > Streptophyta > Magnoliopsida > Solanales > Solanaceae > Solanum > Solanum verrucosum. The sequence goes on from NW_026020402.1 coordinate 607,009, forward strand.
TCATTTTAATTTTCATGGACCCCTTCTTTGTTTCCTTTGATATGCCATAGGTTATGGAGTAGAAGTTTGAGATTACTTTGTTTAAAAGGTGAGTTACAACACTAGCTCATAGTGTAAAAGAGTGTGTGTATTGTCATGTCATCTAAAAAGAGATAACTACAAATGACCAATCGTTCATAAAACGTTCAATAAATGGCACTAAAGATATATAATTGTTACCTGCTTTAATAGATGTGAATATGCAAAATATAATAATCAACAATAGTACTAGTAATTAACTATTCTTTAATATAACTATAATCATTCCACATGATAGGGACAACATCGAGTATGAATCTTTTTTACTAAATTTAAAATGATGAGTCTTTTTTTGTATATAAAATACAAACTTACGTGTCAAATTTTACATTTTAAAAAATTGAAATCCTATTTTTTGGTAAATTTAGGATTTCAAATCATGATTTTAATTAAAATTAAACTTTTGTTCAAATTTTATAAATAATTACTCCTTATTTCAAATTTGAATCTTAAAACTTATGACCAAACACTTACTTAATGTATTGTTTATGTATGTAAGTGAAATCCTAAAAGCATATATTCTAATAGTATATCGGACATCAAATAAACCCATTCGGATATAGCGCTCCCTTTTTTGTTTTTCTCCCTATACAATTTACGTGATATAACCTATACATACAGTTGGCTATGTGAATGATGAGTGGAACATAAATGAGAGGTGGGGCTTGCACGGCATATATAGCACCAAATAACCCACCATTATTTTGTCGTTTTAAAACTAATACTCTAGTACCTATTCTTCCATCTGTTATTCCATTTTATTTGACATGACATTATTATAAAAGTTAAATATTCTTTAATAGCCATTTTAAAAATATTTATTTTAACATTCTATTTTTTTTTAATTTTAAATGTAATGCATTATGTAGTTTCAAAATATTTAAATTAAATAACAATTGACAAATCAAAATTTTCAAATTACGTAAAAAATTAGATGTTTTAAACTTTATGTTATTACTTGTATTATTATGAGGTAAAATAGTTTGCTCACATAGTTGACATTAAATCTGTTTTCTCAAAAAAATTAAATCTTTTTTTGCTTTCCAAGTTAACTTTTGCATCCGTACTGACAACTGACTAGACGAAATGCTTGTTTTTAGCACTTTATCTGTAAAATATAATGTTTTTCTTTGTTTGTCCATATGGAAGATCAAGTATACCAAATTAAAGGTCGGGAAAATGATCTGATATATTTCTTTAATTTTGTTATTTAGAATTGATATATTTTCATTATAAAAGTGACTCATATATATTTTATCAATATTCAAATGACTCACATATATCTTTATCGTTATAAAAGAAGCTCACATATACCCTTTATCTGGAAAAAAATAGTTTTAAATTTATTTTTTGACTTAATTTTTTTTAAAAAATCATGTTGGAAATATATGACCCTTCTAGCAAAGTTTAAGGTATATTTTAATTTTTTTCATACATAAATTATTTTTTTACTTTTTTTGATTATCATTATTTGAGTTTCTTGTTTTTTTTTTCTTTCATTCTTTAGTGTAAAGAAAAAAAATGTAAACTATTTTTTGCGGCTATATTATAATTTAGTTCTTTTAGTTGTAAAATTTTTTTTGGGGCATCTATGATAAATATTACAAGAAAATTAGTGAAACATAAATAAAATTATCTATTAAAATAATAAATTTAAATTAGTTGTTGAAATAAAAAAGTCAAAAAAAAAAATGTGTGAGGAGGATCAAATACCCCATATGGAATATAATTTTTTTAAAGAAATAATTAAAAAAATTAAATTAAAATTAATTTTTTTCACTTCCGTTAGAGGAAAAAAGGGTATATGTGAACTATTTGTATAATAATAGCGATATATATGAATCACTTTCATAACGAGAGATATAACAACTCTAAATGTTAAAATTGAGGAATATAACATGCCCTTTTCCCTTAAATATATGGATTTGCTAAAAAAAACAAAAAAACTTATAGTAGACAATTTTAATCTAACTTTTCATCATTAATCTTTCTCAATTAAACGAATAAAATATTCAACTAATTCAGATGGAGGGAACCAAAAGGAGGATAGACTTATTCATATATATATATCCCTTCCATATTTATCTGTTTAAGGAGAGATGTGTTAGCAAAATACATGGATCCCCTAGTGGCTAACTAGTGCAATCAAAAGAAAAAAAGGTGTTTTATTTTGGGAAAAATACTGCAATATCGATACTGAACAAAAATTAAAAATAGTAAATAGATTATGAACACTATATTATAGCAAGTCATTGTCTTGAAAGTAATATTGACACCACATAAATACAAATTATTGTAATATCGTTTCCCACAATTTTAAAATCACTTCCAAACATGTATACTCATAGGGGATTATACTTCACAAAAGACAACTCCTTTACAGGCAAGTTGCTGGAGTTGTTGGAAAAAGGAGATTAATGACAATTAAATCAGTCATTAAAAAGAATTGAAAGGGGTTGGTAGGCTCAAAAATATTTTGCTAAATCATGTTTGAATTAGACCTCACCTATAGAGAGAGGCAAATCCAACTGTTTTGCCTTGCAAGTTTATTTCTCATGTGCGCGATACTAATCCTTTTCCAACTCTAATAGAAGACAATCTATATATAATATAAAACTAGGCATAAGCAATGTGACGTGGGACCTCTATATGACCTAAAATATGGTTTTATCTTCTTTTTTTTCGACATTTTTTCTATTTTTCTTATTTATATTCTATATGTAAAAAGATCTTAACAATGATCACTCATATAATTCTCTTAATTATGTTTAGAGTTTTAAAGTTTTTTTTCTTCCAAAGAGAGATGAAATGTCACGTTCTTCTCGATCTAATTCACCATAAATAAGTCTACAATGAAGGAAAATTATTGTGAGCATGTAACAATATATCTTTCACTTCCATCACAATTTAATTCACCCTAATTATCAGCAAAATTATTGAGTATGATAATGGAGAACTTAAAGACGTTTTGGTAGCTATTTAATTTATAAATCTGTCCAAGTTAATTTACTTTAAATCTTTGCCAGTTATTTAGCCAATTTATTTTGTGTAGTTCAAACTTTTCTTAGGATAAGGACATGTGAGCTATGAAAATTTATGTATCTTATAATATGATCTTTCACTTTTCTTTTATATAATATAATATATTTGTATAAGTTCATATCAATTGAGATCTAATTCAATCTATGAAATACTCATTCTTGAATAAGATATATTTTTTCATGGGAAATTTACTTGATAAGCATGATCTTGCACGAGATAATTGATTTAATGTGATATATATATTTTTCTTTTGAGATAATTGATTTAATTTGATGTGTTTCTTCAACTTATATCGTGAAAAAGTAAGTAGATATTGAAAAAGCACATTTGATGAATGGTAACGGATTATCGAAGATTTCATATTGTGGTTCATTCGCTCAAGTCAAATTGAGTTTCAATATAATAAGCTAAGACATTTGAATATGCATTAATTTACAATCCATTTTATTATCCGAGATGATTCATTTGAAGCTATAGGTTTATGGGAGAGTTCTTAGAACAATTAGTGTCGAGTTGGGTACAAGAATTAGTCCCTTTGATTATTGAGTTGTAATCTGAAATCACTCGCTTAAAGTTAGGAAATGTTGTTTGAAAATCCTACAAAAGGTAGGTCATGATTTTACTCCCTTAAGCAAATGAGTTTTTCATGGTATATGGTTGTGTTCTCTATTATCTTATTTTGCACTGTTTCAGTAGCTGAACCTAATTCATCTAACTCAATTGCACTTCATTTTAGACGAACTTAAGAAACTCGATTCCTTTAAGATTAGTAGTTGTTGCTATAGTCTATTTTTCAGTGTTAAACCTAGTAAAGGTATTTAATAGGAAAATTTTCAAGTAAGAATGCTAATTTTACAAAACCTTGCAATTTAACTGATTTTCCAATCTTTACTTTTCCTAAAAGTATTTGAATTCCACCTTCCACGGTTCCATCCCCACCCACGTTGCTTCAAAATTTGGTCGACCAATTCTAACTAGTTATCACTTAACACTTTACACATCTACATATCTATATGTTCTACTATTGTCTTCGTCTCCAAGTCTCCATCAATTCCTCTTTAGCCTCCTTCTCACGCTTCTCTCGTTATTCATCATTTTCTCTGCTTCAACCATACTACTAGGGGAGTAGTATTTAACATTCTCTTCTAGTCTCTATGATCTGCGTACCATTTTGTTTAACTTATTTGCTTTAAAAGTTCCACTTGCAATGGCGATTGAGCTGTGTTCATCTGACGAGTCTAGTGTGGGCATAATGAGTCCAGCTCGGATCTCCTTTTCTCATGATGTTTCACAAACAGGCTCTGTTCCTATTGAACAATATATTCGATCAACTTCACCTTCCTCCAGCATTGATTTTGATTTTTGTGTATTTCGTGAGAGCTTAGATCTAGGATCTTCTTCTGCTGATGAGCTTTTCTTTGACGGAAAGATTCTTCCAATTGAAATCAAGAGAAGAATTTCCTCTATTCCGCCTAGAAAAACAGAGCAGCAACAACAATTACCACCGCCACATCCTCTGCCTCCGTGTAATACTAGTGGCAAAACGTCGAATAATGAATATGCAATCCAAAATAACAAAACAGGGGTTCTCGAATCATCGGATGAGAAACAGAATCCCAATTCCAAGTCGTTTTGGAGATTCAAAAGAAGTAGTAGTTGCGGGAGCGGGTATGCAAGAACTTTATGTCCATTGCCACTTTTATCTAGAAGCAATTCAACTGGTTCATCTCCAAGTGTGAAGCGCAATTCAACATTATCAAAGGATAATTTAAAGCATCATTCTCAAAGACACTTATCAAAATCAATGTCTTCTAATGGTTCAAACAGTCAAAAACCTCCATTGAAGAAGGCACCATACAACAATGGAGTCAAATTCAGTCCAGTACTAAATGTCCCTCCAGCAAATTTGTTTGGATTAAGCACTTTTTTTTCAAGTGGCAAGGAAAAGAACAAGAAGAAGTGATTAATTAATGAATAAGTAGCATTTGCTTTATCAGTTTCCAAAATTAGTAAGGTGTGATTAAGTTATTTTTGCTCACTTTTTCCATTAACATGATTGAGATTTGAGAAGAAAAAGTGAAGAAAAAGGATAACTGGGGCCAAAAGCATGGATCATAATTCATTCCATGCCACATGCATTTTTTTTAAAGAAGAAACAGGTAACATCTGCTATCAGATGGCAGAGAGGAGAGGGCCTGTCCCATTATGCTTTTATTTGTTTTTGTGCTTTTGATTTGCCTTACACTATATGTGATTTCAATTTGCTTCGTTTGCTTTTCCTTTACTGATTCTATCACAGACAAAAAGTATACCAGTAGTTCAACTCCTCATTCTCTCAAATACATTTTATTTTTTTCAGCTCAACATTAGGTATCATGATTCGATTTGAGTCGGTGTTTTCATTAAGTTAAATTTTCAAATATTAAAATTAAATAAAATTAATCAAGTCTATTTTCCTCCCGATTACTATCAAATATCAATTATCAATCGCCATTATTACGATAGTCACTGCAACACCAACCATCACTACTATACAAACCATCTCCACTACTATTAGCAAATATACGTGAAAACAAATGAGGCTTTAATCCCTAATTATGGATTTCTTTTTTAAAGTAAAATTCATATTTAAACACAATCTTTAAATAAAAAACTATTTTAAAGTTGAACTGCAAGTACTTGTTCCTCAACTTGTACCAAATGTATTGTGTAACCATAATGTCAGAGAGGTCACCACTGTTGTCTCTTTTTAAAAATTCTTTAGTCAGGGCAGGGCAGTACTGACACTCAAGATTTTACACATGCCTATTCTACTCTACCATGTCCCAATTTAAATTTATATTTTTATCAGGCATAATAGATAGGCAAGATTCAATTGAATATCTAAACTCGGGATAAAGTATTTTTATCGAATATTTTTTGTTTAAATTTTATTTTTTTAATATTTTTGTGTTTTCTCAAATTTATTACGTGGATAAGTTCATAATTTATAATATATTATTTATCTTGTTTAATTATACACATCAATCATACTTAATTGAAACACGTGTGAGGTTCTATGGTTTATTGAGACTATACATAGTTTAAGTGTTTAATTTATCTATGTGATGAGAACTCGAAAACACATAAAAAGGAAATTCCAAAGTTTAAACTGAAAGTATTTAATAGAAATACTTAATCATGACCAGCCATAATTTTAATATCTTAATGAAATTTGTTGATAAATTTAATTGTCTATTGATTTATTGAATATATTTTATTATGAGTACATTTTGGCATATTACAGGCTCTTTCTAGCACGAGTGTAACAAAATTTAATTACTTTCCTTAAGTCAGTTAATACAATTAGAATTAAATAATATATGTTAAAAAAATGGGCAGTTTAAGTTCATAACCTTACTATATACATTAGGGCAGTGGCGGAGCAAGGAATTTCAGGAAGAGGGTCCAAAAATTAAATAACAAAAGTTCTTTTTAAAAAGGGGAAAATATTGTTCCATGTGAGATTTGAACACGTGAGCACTGACTCATTAAAGATGTCGAAACATACATTCAAGACATCTTAAATCACTAGGCTATAACAACCTATTATGCCAAGGGTATCCAAAATATGTTATTTAATCACTTCGTATATAATTTTACTTGTATATGCGGTATTATTGGACACCCTGGCATACATGTTCCTACGCCACTGCATTAGGGTGTGTTTGGTATAGAGGAAAATATAATTTCAATTTTCTTATTTGATTGATCAAAATAATTGGAATTTTTTTTCTCTAGAAAAACAAGTTTTTAAAAAATGAGGATAATGACTTCCCTAATAGGAATAGGGAAAACAAGTTGCATAAGTAATGTTTCAAGTTTATTGTCTCTTTCTCACGGACCCAATCCACCTAACCCTCACCCCTTGACCATCCCACACGAGCCACCTTTGAACCTACACTTTCAACCCATATCCGTCTTCATAACATTTTGTTAGATAACATATAAATGCTCTTAAAATACCTAAAGACAAACGACAAAGTCCTTCTCAGTCCATGTCAAAAGTTTTTCCCCTCTTGATTTTTCAGGGGCATAAAGAATCAAGTTTAATTTATAGGACGTATTTTTTTTTATTAGTCAATTTAAAAAGAAATATTTTTTTTTTCATTTGAAAAATATTTAATGACATTGTCAATATTTTATTTATGTTAGATCTTATTTATTTGACAATTCTTTTTTATAAAGATGTACTTTTCTATTTAAAATTTTATTTACTTTAAAGATATTTATGAAATATTACAAAAAAAATCATATTTTTAAAATTTCGTACCTAGTCAATCTACATCATATAAATTGATAAGAAGAAAGCAACCAAGCACTCTATCCATCCCGTTTTAATATTTTATTTTTATACATTTTATACTTTTTACAAAATAAGTATGACTGTTATAGAAAGATGATTTTAGGGAAAATGGTCTGAAAAATACTTCAATTTTGGCCGAAATTGTTGTTACGATACCAAACTTTATGGAGGACTTTTTACCCACCCTCTTACTTTTAAAGGTATATATGTGTGACTGTTATAGAAAGATGATTTTAGGGAAAATGGTTTGAAAAATACTTTAATTTTGGCCGAAATTGTTGTTACGATACCAAACTTTATGGAGGACTTTTTACCCACCCTCTTACTTTTAAAGGTATATATGTGCCCACGTGGACACGTTACTATTTATAATGATGAAATATTTATGATGTCCACGTGGACACATATATACCTTTAAAATACACTATTGAATAGTGTAGGGGTAAAATGTCATTTTCAAAGTTCGATATTGTTACAACAATTTCGATCAAATTTCGAATATATTTCTGACTTTTTTACAAAGAGTAAACCGCTATAATTAGATAGTTTTCCCAAAATTTTATGGTAGAGAGTAAAAACTGATTTGTTGGTGTCAACTGGCAAGTTAAACGGGCCTTGGGCCTAATAAGACGAACGGGCTAAGGGGCCCAAGTTTGATAGAAATAGCAAGGAATGTTGGGCTTACTTCCTAAGCGTTTTCGTAAAATTTCAGTTTTGTCCTTTTAACACATAAGTTAATGAACTATTTGCAACTTATGGTCTTTCTTGAGATCACTTTAAATTTTATCCAGCTAACATTGTGAATTTTGAATCTCACGGTAAATTTTGAACTTCCTAAATTATTGATCTAACCTCTAAGTTTGTGTTTAAGAAATTCAAATTTATACATTAAAATTTGTCAAATATATCTTATATATATATCATATAATTTTTCAGCAAACAAATTCAAATTGAACATGTCTTGCCCCTTTTTAAATCCATCCATGCATACTATTATAAAAAAATTGTGACAACTTGAGAATCAGAATTGGTTTAGAGCCACTATTTTAGAATAAAGGTCACGATGAATAAACGAAACAGGGACCCTGCCTAAATTTATGCTTCATTCATTTATTTTACTTGATCTTTATATAAAAATAGATATTTTTATTTTATTTGTTCTTGTTAGCAAATTAAGAGAGTTTTTTCACTTTTTTTTAGTTTTAATTTTAAATAATATATAAAATAGTAATAGTGTTTATAGTAGCAAATTAAAAATTTCAAAGCATCATTAATGGAATTATTTAATACAATACTTCTCTAATTAAAATAAATAAATAAATGATGCATTAAATCAAGGGAGTACGAGAGCATTGTTGACTTTCTTCATATCTATATACAACAAAACAAAATGGGTATGTTGTGAGTAATATCACTTCAAAGTTTATTCAATTTGTGCACGCACTGTATGACTTTTTCAGTGGGCTCAATACTATTGGTGGCCTTACTTCAAATTTTAATGAGAGACTATTATTTTCAAGAGTTATTTTTTATGGAAAGAAACAAATGATAATTGATGTGTGAAACTCTAATTTTTTTTTGATAATTTAGATATATATTTTTACTACTGTCTCCTTTTTAAAAGAAATTTATAACTCTATAATTAAAAAAAAAATTAAATAAAATGAGATTCTTCAAAATTGGGGCATAAGGTATTTGTCCTTTTTATTTGTCTCTAGAGCCATCACTGCTCTAGAGACAAATTACAAAATTGTTTTTTTTTTTAATTAATTTGAGTATTTAATAATTATTTTTTACTTTATACATATATTTCAAATAAAGGGTATTTTTATAAAAAATTTAAAATAAAAAATTTCCTCGATTTTTATAAGATAGCATATTAATCTAATCTAAATTAAAATAGACTAGATTAAAAGATTTAAATAATCCCAGTTAATAAAACAAGCAATGTGAACGAGCCATGATTTATTTAGGACAGGAATGTCAACCGTACCTTGAAATTTGAATCTCCGTCACAAGGTTCAGTGTGATTTCGATGAACTGATTTGTCAGAAACACGTGCTTGTTGATTGAACATGCAACGCGATTATATTAAAATTATTTTTACTGTATTAATGGCTTGATTTCTAATTGTATGATTCTAGTTAATAGTTAAATAGATAATTTAATAATGGAAAACTTTCAAAAATAGCAAATATTGGATACTTTATAGCTATAGTTTGCTTAATACGAATAATAGCAAGATTTTAGGGGATTACAACAAACTTTGCAGAAACACGAAGTTACCAAAGTTTAATGAACCAGTGAAAAAAAGAAGAACATAAATTAATTCACAAAACTAAAATCTGTAAAAATGTACCAGAATCTGGAAAAATAGAATGGAAAGAAGATCAAGCTCACTGAATGCACAGTGTCCCCTTAAAGAAATTATTCCCCTCTAGTATCCGAGGTTTGATTTGGAATATGTCCTCCCAGGATAGAATGATCTCAATCACCAGTGTATTGATACCAAAAACGCTGGTGTCAGCGAGCCACTCAACGACAGTAAAGTACACAAAAAAAATTTGTGCAGAAGAAGAAGAAGAAATAAAAAATTTTCATAAGTAAAAAGTCTGAAGAATCAGTGGTATTTATAGCCACACGACCATTCCAGAAAGTTTGCAACCTTTCAAACGGTCATGGTTGTTTTTGAAAGTTGCAACCTTTCAGAATAGTCATTTCGGTGGGAAATTCAAATTAAAATGGGAAAGTGTTTTAAATAAAACGGATCGCGCGGATCCGAGTCGGGTCGGAACGTTTTGATTAATTAACTAAATAATTGAAACGTTTTGGCCATTTAAAATCTCTTGGTCCATCATTTTTCGAAGCCGAAACCGGGCGAGCGACAACGACGCAAGGGTTTCCCTCTTTCCAACCCTTTTAACGACTAATAGAAGTGTTTCTCTATTTAAACACTTCTATTTTTCTTTCCACCACCAATGAGAGAGAAATGCCTTTTTACTAAAGCATAAGAGAACTTTTCAAGTTCCTCTCTTTTTAGTTTCCCTCCATTTTCCATTAACTCTTGCTATATACCCAACAACCTTGATATTGACACATGAGCATGACTGGAAAAATAATTACTTACCTGTTGAGACTATGACAATAATGATAACGTAATATTAGTTGCTCTAGACTATACTATGACACTTGATTTCTAAGAAAAATTACCAAGTGTTTCATCAACTACAGTATCAGCTAACTCTGTCCATCAAGGTAAGGACTAGGATCTTTGCTGACACTTGAATCTGAATCTCTTGGCTTTCAACCACTTTATTGACCAGGTCACATCTTTGGATACTAAAAGGGACAACTTTTAAGTATCAATTCGTATTAATTGATGATCCCTTTGAAGAAGATAATTGTAAGAAATTGATCTTCTCAAAGTTGCGAAGTTCATTGATGAGCTTATTGGCTTTATTGATTGTGATGATACTGAAGAACAACAATGGTTTAAGCTTCCCAACATTGAAATTGAACAAAAAAAAATTGAAGTAGCTGAACAAAGAAGAGAGTTGAGATTTAGGTTTTTAGACAATTAATAATACCAATTTGACATTAATGATGAGGAATATTAAAATAATGCAAATATTTCGTCGTAATTTATACATATATAAGCTAAGTGGCTTTTTAAATTACAAATCAAATATCAAATTAATTTTATATATGAATAAGTTAATAGCTAATTAGCTATCAAACGTTATATAACTTATGTATGAATACATTGTCTCTTTACTAGCTACCAAACGATCTTTAGCGTTTTCATTAAACTAGACAATTTAATCATATCAGTTAAAAATTCAAGTGGAGAATAAATGCATAACTAATTCCCGTGTTATTAATTAGTACATTTAACTACTTCATTCGTCCACTTTTAATTGTCATGTTACGTTTTTCAAAAGTCAATTTGATTAATTTTTAAAGTTAAATTAGATTTCATTAATTCGATATTTTAAACAAAATTAGATATTCAAATACTATAAAAAAACACTATAAATTGCGATTTTTTACATATCAATATGATGAAAATACACATCGTAAAATTTTAGTCAAAGTTATATTGTTTGACTCTAAAAAATAAAATCATGACAATTAAAATAGACGGAGGGAGTATATATTATTAATATCTACATAACTCTAACAAACAACCAAACAATCAAGGCGAGTTAATAAAATTAGGGGCCTAAAGACAATGCTTAAGTAAATATCTCAAGTATATTGAGTACAATTAGTACATGCATCTCGTGCATCACATGTGCATTTCGTGTATCGCGTGTGCATCTCGTGCATCACACATGTATTTCGTGCATCGCACGTACATTTCGTGTATCACATATGCATTATATGTGCATTTCGTGTGTCACATGTGTATTTTTTGTCAATTAATAATTAACATAAGTAATTTACTTTATTAGTTTCCAAAATTAGTAGCATTTACTTTATTAGTTTCCAAAATTAGTAAGGTGTGATTAAGTTATTTTTGCTCACTTTTTCCATTAACATGATTGAGATTTGAGAAGGAAAAGTGAAGAAAAGGATAACTGGGGCCAAAAGCATGGAGCATAATTCATTCCATGCCACATGCTTTTTTTTTAAGAAGAAACAGGTAACATTTGCTATCAGATGGCAGAGAGGAGAGGGCCTGTCCCATTATGCTTTTATTTGTTTTTTGTGCTTTTGGTTTGCCTTACACATGTATGTAACTATATTTGATTTCAATTTGCTTCTTTTGCTTTTCCTTTACTGATTCTATCACAGACAAAAAGTATACCAGTAGTTCAACTGCTCATGCTCTCAAATACATTTTATTTTTTTCAGCTCAACATTAGGTATCATGGTACAATTTGAGTTGGTTTTTTCATTAAGTTAAATTTTCAAATATTAAAATTAAATAAAATTTATCAGGTCTGTTTTCCTCACATTATTGTCGATTACTATCAATTATCAATCACCACTATTATGATAGTTGCAGTCTGCAGCACAAACTATTACCACTATACAAACCATCTCCATTATTATTAGCGAATATATATGTAAAAACAAATGAGGCTTTAATTCTGGATTTCCTTTTTCAAGTAAAATTCATATTTAAACAAAATCTTTAAATAAAAAACTATTTTTAACTTGAACTGCAAATACTTGTTCCTCAACTTGTACCAAATATTGTGTAACCATAATGTCAGAGAGGTCACCACTGTTGTCTCTTTTTAAAAATTCTTTAGTCAGGGCAAGGAAGTACTGACACTCAAGACTTTACACATGCCTGTTCTACACTATCATGTCCCAATTTATATTTTTATCAGGCATAATAGATCGGCAAGATTCAATTAAATATCTCCAACTCGTGATAAAGTGTTTTTATTAAATATTTTTTTATTTAAATTTAAATTTTTAGTGTTTTCTCAAATTTATTATGCAGATAAGTTAATAATTTAAATAATTATCTCGTTTAATTATATATATCATCATCAATTGGAATTTGTGTGAGGTTTTATGATTTACAGAAACTAATTTGTATAATTAAATTAGATGATATATATATATTAAGTGTTTAATTTATCTATGTGATGAGAATTTGAAAACACATACAAAGAGAATTTCAAAGTTTAAACCGAAAGTACTAAATAGAAATACTTAATCATGTGTTCAGATGTCAAAATAAGCCATAATTTTAGTATCTAAATGAAATTTCTGGATAAACTTAATTGTCTATTGATTTATTAAACTCCTTTTATTATGAGTACATTTTGGCATCTGACAAGCTCTTTCTACTACGAGTGCAACAAAATTTAATTAGTTTCCTCAAGTCAGTTAGTAAAATTATAATTAAATGTGTTAAAAAATGATGGGCAGTTTAAGTTCATAAATATATACATTTGGGTGTGTTTGGAATAGAGGAAAATATTAAGAAAATGTTTTTTTTATGTTTGTTGATCAAAATAATTAGAAAATATTTTCTTAAGGAGGAAAATGACTTTCAGAAGTAGGGAAAACAAGTTGTATAAGTAATGTTTCAAGTTTATTGTCTCTTTTCCACCGACCCAATCCACCTAACCCTCACCCCGCACCTTTGAACCTACACTTCCAACCCCTATCCGTCTTCATAACATTTTATTAGATAACATATAAATGCTCTTAAAATAAAATATTCTTGCTTACTTACCAAATATTTTTTTTTTAAAAATAAACGGAAAAGAAATCCACTTATTTAAAAAAAAAATCATAAATGTGGAAAATATTTTCTTCGTGCCAAACACACATTATTCCATTCCAAATTACTAAAAATAAGATTAAGCAGACTAAAGAGAAACAAAGTTATAAGCATTGCTCTTATTTGAACATCTACTTCATTTGGCATAAAATACCTAAAGACAAACGACAAGTCCTTCTCAGTCCAGGTCTAAAGTTTTTCAACTCTTGATTTTTCAGGGGCATAAAGAATCAAGTTTAATTTATAGGACGTATTTTTTCTATTAATCAATTTTAAAAAAATAACATATTTTTTTATTTGATAAATATTTAATGACATTGCCAATATTTATTTATGTTAGATCTTATTTATTTGACTTTTTTTTGTATTTATAAAGATGTACTTTTCTATTTTAAATTTTATTTACTTTAAAGATATTTATGAAATATTACAAAAGAATCATATTTTTTAAATCAAGCACTCCATCCATCTGTCACGACCCAGGGGTATACCCTAGAAGTAACACGACGTACTTGACCCCAAAGGTGTCTCATACAAGTCCTTAGCATATCATGAACATAAGATAATAGAAAAGTACGTAAAATTTAAAACTTTATCCATACAATTGAAATCTTTATAAAAATAAGTGGAAGTCTTTCTATAGTTTGTCTCAAACCATCTAATACAACTTTAGAATAAAACTCTTGGGACACAGCCCATACAGTAGTCTCCAAAAACATGAAATAAAAGACATAAAGGAAATGGTAGGTTTTGTCCTCGAAGCTATGAGGACTCACCAAGATCTTCAACTCCTTAGCTCCATAGAAACCTATCTCCAAAATAGCATTCAAGTCTCCAAACCCTACATTTGATTAGAATGTAGGCAAAGTATGCGTTAGTACAAAATGTACTAAATATGTTAGCTAGCATAACCATAAGATCATAAGAGAAGGGGGTTAATCAATATAAGACATAATCCAAAATCATATGAAATACTTCATGAAACATAAACTATAAGCATAAGAGACAATATCATTATAATAAGCAAACTCTCCAACATAAGCATCATATAAGCATTATTCAACTCTTGGTCATTTGTACCATAATAGGACTATTCTCAAGTAACCTCCAAAGCATATTTGTGCAATGCATGAATAGCATCCCATAATACCATCCAAGCTAAGTATCCATTTATGGTCATCTTAATCATAGTCTATATGCATAGTCAAGACCTAGGCTTCATGTACTAAGAGCACTACACTTCTAGGTAACCTCAAAGCACACTTGTGCCATGCATGAAAGGTATCCCATAATACCATTCACATTAAGCATACCCTTGAAGTCACCATATGCATACTTACCACTCATTAGTCTCATTCTTAGCTTACTTCATAACCAATGGAATCTCTCACCTTTAGTCAATCACAACATAACAAGGAAGGCAACTATAGCACAATCCTATCTAAACATACATCATATAAGAGAAACACTTCATGAGTCACCTTAAGGCAAGCTTGTGTCATGCATGAACAAGACCCCATAATCCTATCCATGCTAAGCTAGACACTTTAGATTCATCATTCATGTTTATCATCTCTTAACATTGTCGCACCCCTATTTCGAACCGGTCGAAACAGTTTACAACATAATACGACTGACACTTTGATTTTGAAAGATAATTGTTTTTTTTTTTGTTTTAGAGTCGCCACCTAAATTTTAAGGAAAAATATTAGGAAAACCATTTTTTAAATATGTAAATGTAAACTCTGTTTAGATTTGCGAAACTTGTGAGATTCTGAGTAAGGGTTTTGGTTACTCGAGGGGAAGGTGTTAAGCATCCCTCAAAGCCTATCCAAAGATAGTCCTTAAACTCAATTTAGGAAAACATAATTATGAAAACTTATTTATTTATTTGCTTTAAAATCAAGGGTAAGTAAATTTTATTAGTTTAACAAAAAAAAAAAGTAAAATACAGGGTACGACATATATATGTCCATAAAATAGATTTAATAGTAGTATTTTTACCACATTGTAAAAATAAATAAATAAATGTACTTAAATGTATAATGAATTCATATGTAAAAAAAATAAAAATATAGTTGTATCATAATAAACTTATCCTAAAAATACATAGATGTTGAATTTGCAAAAATCGATCGTCTTATTAAGACATGAAATAAAAATAAGATAGTAGTTGGGTGTAAATACGTAGTAATATGTGATGTGTAATTTGAATGAAAATATATAGAATGGAGTTTTTTTTTAAAAATGATACTAGATATTAAAATATTATATAAAGTTTGTGATCTTAAGTATGGTATGTACACATAGTTTGTTTAAAACATATGAATATTTATTATTTATTTACATGTAGGGATAAATTGACGATAGATTAGATGTAGCAAAATAATATGTATATTTAGGGATTTATAACTTATAAAAAAATAAATAAATAACATTCGTAGGACGGATAGTAGATAAAAATAATATGTTATGTAGAGAAAATATAAAGTTCATACCTTTATGTGTATGGCATATATATGTATGTACCTTGTATTTTGAACCCGTTGACATATCTAAAATCTTGAAAATAGCATGTTAAGAGATTAAAACATTTTAGCAATATGTGATTTAAAAATAGAGATAGTAATAATAGTAAATATAATTTCTTCATAAATGGGCTGATCTAAAGAATATAAAAATAGGCCTAACTATGAGACTTATTCTATAGTTACATTTATTTTGTTTTTAAAAAAATGTAGGCCTACTTCCCTACTTGTTTTCTAAAAATATGTATGTCTACTTCCCTACTTGTTTTCTAAAAATATGTATGTCTAAAGGTAAATATCTTAGCCATAAGTAATTTCTATAGGTAATTATTTTAGCCTTTAAACTAGTTTCAAATTTATTTGGAGGTCCTAGGTGATGAGTAGGCCTAAGTGAGGGTCGATAAGTAAAGCCAATAAATATTTTAGTCCTTCTCGAAATAAATAACTTAAGCTGGATAACAATAATTCTAACAAATAGATATTTGTTTTACCCTCTTAAAATAGTGCACTTCTTCCTTTCAAAAGTGCAGTTAGAGCACTTTTTGGGACCCCCAAACTAATACACCTTTCAAATCTCAAAGTGTAGCGTTTTCATATATATATATATATATATTTCAACATGCATTCCTTTTACTTTTGCACTAAAATATCTGCACTCTAGGTCTTTGAAAAGTAACATTTTCCATGTTAAGAGAAAACCACATTTTTTTACTTAAAAAATCTGCATTGTAAAAGGTGTTAAAAGGGGAAGGCTAATAATCTCTCCAAGCTTGCATTTTTACCAAAAATCTGCATTTTTTCTTTCAACTTTAAAATCACCGTTCTTAGTTGGTTTGTACAAACCCGAACACAAATAGAAGCAAGCATAAATACAAATACGAAATATTAATATGAAAAATGTTAGTTGAAAATAGCAACACATGTATGTTTATAAAGAAAATGAAACTTTGAACTGAGAAAGGAGTGTTGGACACTATTGACGCAATGGGGCTGCTAGACACAAGCGATAATGTAGGCTGTCATTTGCTTCTCTGATTTGGACAGAGACGGAGTTATATCACAACTCCAAACACGCTCCCTTGTGTAGAGCAGCAAACAAGAGCTTTAATGTCAAAACAAATTTCAACTTCGAACTCGAACTTCGACTCGAAGAAGAACGAAAACAGTCTCGTGGGATTGTTGTTGGGTCTTTTTTTTTCAATCGATTCTTGAATGTTTTTAACTGATTTCGGGATCCTTTTTTTTTTTTTTTAATCAATTCTGAGATTTTCTTACTTGTTTTTCTCCCTGTTTTCTGGATTGTTTTTGGACGTTGATGGATGATCTTTTATGAGAACCAAATGGTTCCCTTTTATAGCTAATTTGGGCCTCCAAGAATTCAAAATTTGAATTCTTGGAATACCCCCGTCTCAGAGCAAACATGAAAGCAATTATGAAGGAGAAGAAAAACCTCGGAATATCTTCTTTTTTCAGATTGATTGAAAAGGGTGAGTGATAGATTGGGCAAGGAACTGCCGGAATTGACATTTTTTCGACAGCCCAGAGCCGTTTCTGACGAATGGGGTGGGGGATCACGTGTGGCGGTGAGGAGATGTCTGAGAAGGAAGTGATGGGAGAGGAGTGGGGCTATGGAGAAGGTTAGCCGCAGAGTGCAGACGCATGGGGAAGATGAGGAAAATTGGAGCGTCGTCCTCTTTTACTGGAAAAAAGGTGAAGAAGACCACGTTGGTCTTGGAAACGTAGGAGTACTATGTGTGGAAAGGTTGAAAAGTCTTATTTAATTTCGGCCGTCCGATCGTTTGATCGGACGGTTGATAAAAATAAAGAGTTGTAAAAAAACTATATATATATAATAATAATAAAAGGATGAATTAATTAAGGCTGTTAGATTAGATTGTAGGGCCGAGATTGAATCTAAAGAAACACAATTCATGTGCTCGCCTACGTGGCATGCACGGATTGGCCGGTTTAAAGGGACATGGATTGCCAAAATTGCTCAAATTAAAATCATTTAAATTATGACATCTTCTTTATTAAATAACCATAATTTATTAAATTAAAAATAATTATTTTACAAAACTAGCTTATTTGATAAAATTAGTCATTTGAAAAAAAATAAAATTAATATAAACTAGTACCTCAATAATTAATTAAGCCTTCCTAATTTGAAAAAATGTCAAAAAAATAAAATTCATTGCAATAATAGAAATTATATTTAATTGGAAAAATCGAGCTAACCCTTAAGAAAAATATTCATTTGATGTGAAATCTAAAAATGAGAAAGTAGTAATATTTATATAATATATTTATTTTTTTTATAAAAAATAGTATTTATGAAATAAATTTATCAAATAAAATAAATAATAATTAAAAAATATTTTCGTATTCCTACGATTTCGTAACATACATATATTTTATTATTTTTATTTTTATTATTAAAACTTTAGTTAAACAAATGTGGAGAGCCAAAATTGAGTGTCAACAAACATCATAAAGACAAGGGGAATAACCTCTTAGTCATGCATATATTGGAGGGGACTCTAAAGCTACAATCCAATCTAATCATGGTCATGTTCATAAATACAAGGGGGAGTCGAAGCAATACCAATAACCTTAAGATTAAGATTGGAAAGTCGCTTTTAAGCCCAAGTGCAACCAAACTAGCAAGGACAAGGGGAGTCACCTCAAGCCACATATATCATGGAATCATAAAGACATGGGTATTCACCTCTAGTCATACATACTTAATTAGTCATATGTATTCGCCTCCATGTTCATTTTAATGGGATATATGTATTCGCCTCCATATCCATTTTTATGTGTAATGTAGATATTCGCCTCCACATCATCACATAAGGATCATAGGTAATCGCCTCCATGATCAACATAAAGGCTAATGGGTAATCACCACTTGCCTTGGGAGTCACACATATACAAAGGGTAATCACCTCACACTCCCATGCTTAACTAATTAGGAGTAAGGTAATTCACCACATATTCTTATCATGTAAAGGTCTTTTAGGGAAATCACCACAAGCCTCATCACATCTCATAGTCCTAGGACTTAGATTCATTTTAGGTGAGAATATACTTTCAACCTAGAATCATTCTATGTGAGAGAAATTTTTATGTCATATCATATTCATGCATAATACCATATCTGGAATTCTACATTAGACATATATACTAGCATAACCCAAGTGATTCTATCACTTTGTGCACTTAAGCACTCATAATGTAGATTAGGTAGGTATAGGCCTTCTACCACAACTCTATACTTTTAATCTTCTAATCTCACATATAGACTTTACTCTCAAAGCCTTAACATTCATAGTTCATCATATTGGATTTACCTTCAAACCCTAGTGATCAACATTCATGACTACAAGCCTTACTCTCAAAACTTTACTTTTTACAATCATCAGTCATACCTAAATTTTAAGGTAATCTAATCACATTCTTCATTACTAGGTGATTCTAGTCATAATTCATCATAAAGGTTCAACTTCAAGTTTACTTAGTCAAGATCCATCATATATATACCATGATCTAGTTCAATTCATGTCTAATTACCTTTAATCTTGAACAATTGCTATACAAGTCAATAATTCTAGAGGATTAATTAAGATTCATCAATTTCCCTCTACAAGACTTAGACCCACATACTTTAATTTCCTCAATTTGGACTTAGGGATAGCCATATAAACACATAATATCATCAATACATCATGATCCAATACTAAAACAATCATAATTGAGTATTATCCAACCAGTTGGAATCATACTCAAACACTACCCACACTTTTGGAAGAAACCCTAGCTTAAATTGAGGGTTTTCTTCTCAATTTGGGGGAAATCTAGGGGGCTCTATGGGTGGAAGAACCCATAGATGATTAAGCTAACATACCTTGGGTGAAGATTATTCACGAATTTAAGGAGGAAAGGCAGCCCCTTGAACCCTAGATTTGGCCTTTGATCTACCGTGAGTTTACGGTATTTTTAATACATTTCACTTAAGAGTTGTGTGTGTCTAGGGCCTTTTTGTATTGGTTTTTATGTGTTTTTATCATGTTTTGCAAGAAAGATATTTAGGCACGAAAGTAAAGAGACAACTGAAATAAATATAAAAAAGGCATCTACAGAGGTGATCTACGGACTGTAGGTCCATTGACGCTCCGTAGATGGTGATCGTAGATCAGTAGGTAAGGCAGATTAGGGAAATTTGACCAAGTGTGAAACCATGGTGGCCATTGACGGTCCGTAGATTGATATACAGACCGTATGCTGAACCGTAGAATGTGACTGCAAGGGTTCCAGTACCTGATTTTTGGAGAATTCTAAGTATGGAGCTACAAAGAGGGATCAACGGACCGTAGATCGATCTACGGTCCGTACTGGTGTTCTGTTGTTTGCTTTAGAGAAGCTGATTTTTGGAAATTGAAATATTTTCTAAGTCCTGGCTGATGGAAGGGACTCACGGACCGTAGATCCATTGACGGTCTGTGAGTCAGTCTCGTGGAGTGAAGACACGTGCCTGAACAAACTTTCCTTATTTTGTTTCCCTTTTAATTTAGGACTTGTTTTCTATAAATATGGTATGTAAACCTTGTTTTTGGGGGTTAGACATTATTATTTTTATTATAGTTTTTGGCTTTGGAGATTAACTTGCAAACCTAGCAATTCTTGATTTCCTAAGTTGGTTTTGAAGATTTTGGTATTGAAATTCAAGTTGAAATTTTGGTTTTGTTATTCTCAATTACGTAAGTTCATAATTCTTTCATCTAAAACAATGAATTGTGTTCATATGATTATGGGTAACTAAACTCCACAACTAGGGTTGTGGGAACCATGAGAGATTAACAAATTATGGATAGTAAATAAGCAATTCTTGAATAGTGTTTTGCATGCATTGATAATTCTTTCGTTTAAAAGTCTTTTTAACGGTGCGCAACGTTAGAATTTGCCTTGTTTGCTACTTGCCGGACCAAGGAGGTAATAAACAAGAAAAAATATCAACATAGATTTAGTGTGATACCATCTAATAGTCTAGTATCGATTGATGCGAAGTAATAACTAAGCCAAACTCGATGTGATGTCTAATATAAGGTAAAGGTAAGAGTTAGTAAATTATACACATGTAGCCGGACCAAGGTGCAGGGTGAAATTCTCTAGATGCCAGACCAAAGATTTAGAGATACCTAGCTTATCACTTTGCATGTAGTACACTAGGAAAGAATTGCTATTACTAGGATTACTGTGTTATGAGCTTGTGGGGAACACGTATACCCTAGTTAGTTATCTCATCTTGATAAAAACCAAAATTGATTTTTGTTTACTGATTACTTACTGAATTCTTACAATTTGTTTCACAAATTCCCCCCCTTTAATTATTTGTTTATGGAAGTAATTTGACTAAACAAATATAATTATTGGTTAAAGTGAAGTCTAAACCATTTTCCTCATGGGATCGACCCTAACCTACAAGTTGGATTCTTTACTTGATAACGATCACTTATGCTTCTTTAGGGAGGTGTAATTTGAGTATATCAAATTTTGGCGCAGCTACCGGGGAATTTGGCTTTTAGATTAATTTTAACTACATTATTGAACTTTGGTCAAATATTTCCTAATTTTACTTTTTGTTTTTGTTTTTGTTTTTGACTATCTCAGGTTTTGACTCCAGTGTATGCCAAATACACGGAGCCAAGGTGAACCACTTACTCCTTACGATCCAGAGTTGAACCGAACTTTGTGAAGAATGAACAATTAAGGAGTTCAAGTTAATCCTATCGGAGACAATCTAGGTGATGAAGTTGAGTTGCAACTTTTAAGGGTAGTTGGTGGGGACAACCTGGTTCTAGCTGAAAATCAATTGGGAGATGCAGTGAGGGTGCATGGTCCACCAGGCCCACGATTATATGAAAACTGTAGGGGCAACGTCAATATTACTGACTCTGATGGACCTCTTGTCCTACCCTTTTTGCCTCCGGGGCACACATTTGTAGTGACCAGTAGCGTGATGTAGATGCTTACAACGAGGGGATTGTTCTCGGTGTTGCCATTAGAGGACCCACATGCTCACATAGCCAAGCTAAGAGTGGTTTGCAAGAGCTGTGTAGGTCGACCAGACTTGGATATGGATATCATCAGATTGCGAGTGTTCCATCTATCACTGATAGGCGATGTTGCTGTATGGTTCACTGAGCTTCGTTATAACTCTATCTATACATGAGACCAACTGAATGATGTGTTCTTAGCAAGATATTATCCAGTGTCCAAGAAGCTCAATCACAAAGATAAGGTCAACAATTTTGTAGCACTACCTGGAGAGTCTGTGAGTAGCTCTTGGGACAGATTCACTGCGTTCATAAGAGGTGTTCCAAATCACCGTATTGATGATGAGTCGCTAAAGTAATATTTTTATCGAGGTCAGGATGACAACACAAAAACAATGCTTGATACTATTGCTGGAGGTTCATATGGTGAGTGCACATACGCACAAATTGCAGAAAAATTGGAGAAGATCTCTTGCAACATTAAATCATGGAGCACTAGGAGGTTGGATACTGGGAGAAACACATTTGCCGTTCATACTACAAAGAACCTGTCTGCAGATGAGATTCGTAAAGAGATGGCTTAGATGAGGACCGAGTTGGGGTTGGACTTTATGTTCCCCTACAAAATGGGGAATCTGGTACTAGGGAAACTGGAGGCAATATGGCGCGTATTGAAGATATGATGCAGAAGATGATGAGAAGGTTTGATGCAACTGATGAGAATGTAAAGGAGATGATAAACGATTTGTCTAGTATTGGTCAAAAGGTTGATGCCCATGCAGTGTCAATAAAGCATCTAGAGCAACAGATGACTCAGTTGTTTATTACAGTGAACCCATGTCAACCTGACACTCTTCCTAGCAACACCATCCAGAATCCAAAGAATGATGGTCATTGTATGACAGTTACTACTCGAGGGGGTAAGCAAACCATTGATCCATTTATGCCATATATGGTGGATGTTGAGATTTGAAAAGAAGATGATGTGGTAGAGGTTAGAGAAGAGTCTGAGAATGTGACAGAGAAATAAATGAATCTATCTTAGAAAATGGTCCCCATACCTAGACCTCCACCACCTTTTCCATAGAGGTTAGTGAAGAAGACTGAAGATGGTAAATATCGCAGGTTTATTACTATGTTGAAGCAACTTTCCATTAACATTCTGTTGATAGAAGCTTTGAAGCAAATGCGTGGGTATGCGAAGTTTATGAAAGATATGGTGACAAAGAAAAGGTCTGTGAGTTTTGAAGATGATGATAGATTGCAGCATTGTAGCGCTATTGCTACAAGGTATCTTGTGCAGAAGAAGGAATATCCTAGTGCTTTCACGATTCCATGTACTATAGGGTTGTTACATTTTGCTAAGGCATTGTGTGATCATGGTGCTAGCATCACTTCATGCCATTTTCTATTTATAAGAAGTTGAGTCTAGGGGATCCAAATCGTACTACGAGGCGGTTACTTATAACCGATCGAACCGTGAAAAGGCCCATTGGTGTACTCCATGATGTGCTAGTGAAAGTGGAGCCGTTCATCATTCCGACGAATTTTGTGATTCTTGACTGTGAGGTTGATTTTGAAGTTCCCATCATCCTTGGGAGACCAATCCTTGCCACATGACGTGCGTTGGTTGATATGGAGAAGGGGCAGATGAAGTTCAGACTAAACAATAAAGAAGCAACTTTCAATATTTGTAGGTCTATGAAGTAGAGTGGTGAGCTCCAAACGGTATCTACTATAACTTACAGAGTTGAGAGTGAAACATAAGTGCAAATTGAAGAGCGACTAGGTGTTGAGGCACTAACAATAGTTATGATGAATTTCGATAGTGATGGTATTGAAGAGTACGATGAGTTGGTAGCTGCACTCGATAGGTGCGAATATCGATTAAAACTAAAGAGGTATGAGTTAGACATAAAGAATCATGAGTCCCCACCCGCGAGACCATCTATTGTGGAGGCACCGAAATTGGAGCTTAAGGCTCTACTACCGCATTTAAGGAATGTATTGTTGGGTAGAGATAATACTTTTGCAGTTATTAATGCGGCATATTTAAATGCGAGACATGTAGAGTGTTTGGTGCCTGTGTTAAAGAGGTTCAAGCGAGCTATTGGGTGGACTATTGCGGATATTAATGGGATTCCTCTCGATATTTGTTCTCAAAAAATCCAATTCATGCCAGATCACAAGCCTAGTATCGAGCACCAGAGAAGATTAAATCCACATATGCAAGAGGTAGTTAAAAAGGAAATCATCAAGTGGTTGGATGCCGGAGTTATTTATCCCATTGTAGATAGTAATTGGATATGTCCTGTGCAGTGTGTGCCTAAAAAATGTGGTATTACTGTGGTTCCAAATGAGGGAAACGAGCTTGTTCCAATGCGGCCCGTGACCGGATGGAGAGTCTGCATGGATTACCGGAAGTTGAATGCGTAGACAGAGAAAGACCACTTTCCTATGCCATTCATGTACCAGATGTTGTTTAGACTTGCATGCAAGGGTTGGTATTATTTTCTTGATGGGTATTCGGGCTACAATCAAATTTCTATAGCTCCGAGAGACCAAGAGAAGACCACATTCACTTTCCCTTATGGAACTTTTGATTTTAAACGAATGTCATTTAGGTTGTGCAATGCTCCAACGACCTTTCAGCGCTGTATGATGTCGATATTTTCTGATATAAAGGAGGACACTATTGAAGTGTTCATGGATGATTTCTCTGTAGTAGGCTACTCTTTTGATCGATGTTTGGATCATCTGGTTGAGGTTCTTAAAAAGTGTGAAGACTGCAATCTGGTGCTAAATTGGGAAAAGTACCACTTTATAGTGAAATAAGGGATAGTTCTGGGTCATCGGATTTCTGATAAGGGCATTGAGGTTGATAGAGCAAAAGTAGAGGTAATAGAAAAGCTTCCACCACCTATCTCTGTAAAAGGTGTTAGAAGTTTCCTTGGGCATGCAGGTTTCTATAGGTGGTTCTTTAAGGACTTCTCTAAAATTGCACATCCATTGTGCAAACTGCTCAAAAAGGAGTATAAGTTTGATTTTGATGATGATTGTCTGAGAGAATTTGGAGAGTTGAAGGAGAAGTTGACTACTGCACCTATCATTATTTCACCGGATTGGGGATAATCGTTTGAGGTAATGTGTGATGTGAGTGGAGTGACGCTTGGTGTAGTATTAGGACAGAGGAGAGAGAAAATTCTTCACCCTATTTACTATGCTAGCAAAGTACTAAATGTGGCCCAGAAGAATTATACTGTGATGAAACAAGAACTTCTCGCGGTGGTTTTCGCATTTGAGATATTTCGATCCTACTTGTTCGGTACTAAGGTCATAGTGCATACTGACCGTTCTGCATTGAGGTATTTGATGGTAAAGAAGGATGCAAAACTGAGGTTGATTAGATAGGTATTGTTGTTGCAAGATTTTGATTTTGCGGTAAAAGATAGAAAAGGGACTGAAAATCAAGTTGCCGATCACTTGTCTAGATTAGAGAAAGAGGCTATGCTAAAGCTTGGTGATAGGGCTTTAATTAGTGATGCTTTTCCAGATGAACATGTATTGGCTGCTTTTCATGATCTGATTCCTTGGTTCACAGACTTTGCTAATTATTTGGCAAGCGATTTGGTGCCCCCGAATTTGTCTTTTCACCAAAGGAAGAAGTTTATGCATGATGTGAAGAAATTCTTTTGGGATTAGCCTTACTTATATCGTAGTTGTGCTGATGGGATTATTCGTCGATGTGGGCCCGAGGTTGAGATGTTGAGTGTACTTGAAGCATGTCATTCATCGCCTTTTGGTGAGCATCATAGTGGTATTCGGACTGCGCATATGATTTTGCACTGTGGGTACTACTGGCGTACCATCCACCAAGATGCTCATGATTTCACCAAGTCTTGTGATCGTTGCCAAAGAGAAAGAGGGATTTCAAAGAGGCAATAGCTTCCTATGAATCCTATATTGGTGATAGAGTTGTTTGATGTATGGGGCATTGATTTTATGGGTCCATTTGTGAGTTCACATGGGATGAAGTATATTCTTGTTGCGGTTCATTATGTATCGTAGTGGGGGGAAGCAGTTGCGCTCCCCAACAATGAATGTAAAAGTGTCATCGCATTTTTGAAGAAGAATATCTTCTCCAGATTTGGTACACCGAGGGCGATTATCAGTGATGGAGGTTTCTACTTTTGTAATAAGTTGTTCAAGGCGCTACTTGAGAAATATGGTGTCCGCCACAATGTAACCACTCCTTACCATCCGCAGACTAGTGGGCAAGTTGAAGTGTCCAACAGAGAGATCAAACAGATTTTGGCGAAGACTGTGAATGCTAATAAAACGGATTGGTCAATGAAGCTTGATGATGCTCTATGGGCATATCGCACTGCATACAAGACTCTCATAGGTATGTCTCTTTACCAACTTGTATATGGGAAGTCTTGCCATTTACTGGTAGAGCTAGAGTATAAGGCTTTGTGGGCGATGAAGAAGCTAAATTTGGATTGGGGAGCCACATCTATCCAAAGAATGAATGACTTGAATATTTTGATGAGTTTCGCCTAAAAGCTTATGAAAGTTCACCTTTGTACAAATAGAAGATAAAGAGGTATCATGATCAAAGAATTGAAAAGCGAGAATTTGTTGTGGGTGATCTTGTGCTTCTATTCAACTCTAGGTTGCGCTTGTTTTCGGGCAAACTCAAATCCAAATGGACCGGGCCATTTTCGCTCACAAAAGTGCTCCCCCATGGAGCGGTTGAGCTTGAGAACAATGAAGGAACAAGGTTCATGGTTAGCGGGTAAATGATCAAGATCTATTTGGGAAACGTAGAAAGTGTGCAAGAAGTTGTTGAGGCCTATCATCTTGATGAAGTCTGAGTAATCAAGAGGCATGCGTCGTGCCGCGACGTTAAATCAAGCGCTACTTGAGAGGCAACCCAATATGTACAATCTAGCCAACGATAGGTTTTTGTTTTCCATCTAGTAGTTTTCTTTGTTTAGTTGATTCTCTGTATTAAGTGTATGTAATTATATGCTAAAATTTAAGTACTAAAACCCTTAGAACGATAGATTGTGATTGTGTTACCTAGATAGTGTGATAAACCTGTCTAAATGCTAGTCTATATGTAATTTTCGACTTAGGGTTCTGAACCTTGTATGAAATAATTATCAAATTGAGTAATTGGAACCCTTATAATGATGAACTAGTATGGCTAACTATTGAAATGCATGGTTAGATAGGATACTATTGAAAATGGTCAAATATGTGGGCTTGAAAATAAAGAATGTCTAAAACATGGCACAGAACGTCCACGAGATCCCGTCTACGGACCATAGTTCAATCTACGGACCGTAGATCAGGTTCGTGGTTGGATGCACTTGAAAATTTTACCAAGTGCAAAACTACGGAGGTGAAATACGATCCGTAGATCAATCTACGGACCATTCTGTACAGCTGTGGTTTCCATCTGTGGCCAATATTGTTGGTCCTCTGATCCACGGAAGGGTTCCACGGATCGTAGATCAATCTACGGACCGTAGGTCCTCATCATAGATGACCATTATAGCCACTATCTGAATTTTTTTTTGGGTCTTTGTTGTTGTTCATTTTTAGTTCTAAAATTATTTTGGGTGTGTTTTTAGTTAGTTTTGGTACTGATAACGCTTCCACTGTGTACTATGGCACCCAAAAAGCTTGTCACCTATACAAAACAGGGTAAGTCAAAATCTGTTGCCCCCTAGCTTCCGGTTAATCGACAAAGATAACGATGTGGAGACGGATCCGGCATACGTTCCTCGCAACAAAAAGACCTCTCCCACGCACCCCGAGTCACCAGAGGCAACCCTCGGAAGGTGATTCCCGACGTAGTCATTGTCTCCCAGTCTGATGAGGAGCACACACTGATCAGGTCACCAACTGGGCTGCTTCCAGTTCAGAGAATGGGTCTACGTCCGGCTCTGAGTCTGCCCATCCTTCGAGCTTTGAGTCTAGCCATGCTTTAAGGTCCGAGTTTGCCCATGTTGCAGGGGCCATTGCTAAA
This sequence comes from Solanum verrucosum, assembly GCF_900185275.1. Lineage (NCBI taxonomy): Eukaryota > Viridiplantae > Streptophyta > Magnoliopsida > Solanales > Solanaceae > Solanum > Solanum verrucosum. The sequence continues at coordinate 635,348 of NW_026020402.1, forward strand.
TCAGCCACATGTTCTGGTGAAAATGAACAAACAACCTCGTTTGATGAGGCCACTAGCTCGGAGTCAGTCCCAGCACCACAGAATGATGACCCTACTCCAGTGGACGGCGATCCAAATAGATGGTGTGTTGAGGGCTAATGGCAAATATATCGGGATGCCAAGATGAAAAATTACAAAGAGAAGATGGTCGGACTTATTACATAGGAGCGCAGAGTCCTCACGGGGAGCTTGCATACTGTCCCCGACATCCACTGGTTTTTTAAACTTCACAAGTGTGACTGGATGGATCGAGACCCAGGGACTTATAGCATGGAGATTGTGTGGGAGTTTTACGCCTCCTATGCTGCCATTCTCCGAGGTTTGAACTCCAAGCAGTCCAAGACCACAGCCCAGGACCCTCTCATTTCCACTATGGTTCGAAGTTGTTCGGTGGACATATCACATGCCACCATCAGCCGCTTTCTCTATGGCCCTACCACTGGACTCTTTTTGTCACTGAACACAACAAAGTTTGATTACCGATGGGACATCGTGCGGGGCAGCGCTTTATAGAGAATTGGCTAAATATATTTCTGCAGATGGCGAGTGTGCGGAGTGGGTCACAACACCACGGTTTGGTATCTGTAATGCCATATTAAATTTTGTGTCCAAGTTCTTCTGGTTGTTGGTGCGTAACATGGTGTCGCCTACAAAAGCTGACAACCAACTCACATGGGACAGAGCCGTCATGGTTGCTGCATTAGTAGCAGGATTGGAGATTGACTTTGCCCGCATGCTACTGACAGATATTCACGAGAAGGAATTCAAGACCTCCACTACTTACCCCTTTCCATGTTTGATAATTGTGCAGGGCCTCTGGAGTGCCGATCTGGCATTGTGATAGGTTGATCCACCCCACTAGGACTTTGGATATAGGCCTCATTCGAGATGAGGCAAATGTGGCGGCACCACGTCGAGAGCCCCAGGTTGAGGTACCTCCCTTGGGCACAGATTTTGTAGACACGGTAGAGCAGGCACATGGTGGTGATCCCATTATACCAGACCACACCGAAACTGTCCCGACCTCCTCTTCTCATGCAGCTAGTAAGGCTCCTAGCTCATCAAGGTCCACACCACTATCAGGAGTTGCCGTTGTCCCGATGGCCAGAATATAGAAACTAGAGGCTCAGATGGCCACGCTGCTGCACTACATCTAACCTTGGGTGTAAAAGTCGATAGCAGATTCTAAGGCTATAAATGAGAAAAGGGTGGCAAAGTAGACAGAGCAGCAGATTCAGGCCGTTCATAAACGCTTGGATGCGTTTGAGTTGAGGGTTCTGACCTGACCAACCCCCGACACCGATCTTTCCTCCATTCAGGCGGAGTTGGCTAGTCTCTGAGCTGATGTGGATGCCATTCTTGAGATTCATGCGAATGAGCCAGAGCATGCACTGACGGTATTGTGTGCGGATACCGTTCTTGATGTCTTATTCTGGGTGCACGCATAGACACAACCCAATCCCACCCGTGCTCGTGGAAAGAGACACCATTGTAGTCACCCTTCTGAGGCCATTGATGATGCTCGAACTAGAAAAAAGGAGCATTAGCAGGAGGAGCAGGCTAGGAGAGCATCGATATTAGATGAAGAGTTGCACCAGAAAAGGGTGCTTGAGGCTGCTGCTGGGGCATCGAGTTCTGTGCCCGTGAGGATTGATGTGAGCACCACTTAGGGTGCAGTTAGAGTGGCAGATAGCACTACTGATGGTGTTGTCCTTGTTGATGTGGGCACTATTGAGGGTGACCCGAGTGTTGATTTAGCGGGCTCCAAGAAACCAAACCCACCCGATTGTTGATGGTTGGTTCGTTGACGCTATGCGCCACTGGTTTGCTTCACCCAAATCCATTACTTTGGTTGTGTGCATTGGGGACATATGCACCTATTTTTTGTTGGGGGTGGGGTAAATGGATTGTGAGTGATAGAGTGAAGTTTGAGTAACCCAACTCATAATTCTCTCTTGAGGTTTTCTTGCCTGTGTTCGTTTTCCTCAAGAGACTGTTTAATTTCTGTTGAACCGCTATGTGTTAGGATCGTATGTGTCGAAACATGAAAAAGAATGAAGCATAATGGCTTATGAAAAATGGTACCCGTCCAAAATGTGTGATGTGTGCTAGAATTTGTTGGCTAAGTTAAGTTGAATGTGTTGGCTCTGACTATGACATGATAATGAATCAGCTTCCTGGCATGACTTAAGCTAAAACTTGAACTGGGTAATCTGATAACCTGATAATGAAACTATGTGCCAAAAGTGTGTGAGAATAGTTGATTGTTCAAACAGGTTTTGTGCCAATCTAGAACTTTCCCGGTTAGTCCTGCTAAGACAATCTACTCTAGAGGCTAGGAAGTGATCATAGACCCCTGTTCTGATAAGTCCACAAATTGCCTAAAAGATAAATCCAACCAAATGAAATAAATGTTCCTTTTGATCCAAATGCTTTGAGCCTAAATTAGACCATTTTTTCTAAACCCCAACTTACCTTCCCATTATCTACTATGTTGGCCCCGGTCCCTTCTTGGACATGTGCACCTCGACTTAGGTCAAAAGCCTAAGTTGAGGGTGACTAATGTAAAAAGTAACTTCAATCTTGGCCCTGATCGACATCGGGTATTGTGCACCTCAACCAATGGAAAATCCATAAGTTGAGGGTGGCTATGAAAGAGGAAACCAAAACAAAAATGGATATGAAAAAAGTTTGATGTTGAAAAAAGAAAGAAAAGAGAGGAAATGATGTGACTTGTTGAAAGCTAAAGAAAAGAATAAAATGCACGAAAAAAAAGAAAGTGAAAAAAATAAAATAAAGAGCTACAAGAAATAACGTTACATCCATGGTTGAAGAAAATCAAGGGAAAGAAGGTAAAACAGTAGGATGTCAAAAATAGGGCAAAAAGAGGTTGAAAGCCTAGTGTAATGTCAAGGAGGGCAGAAAGTCATTAAGAAGTACCCAAATGTACCACACCTGACCCTGATCCTATGTTACAAGCTAAGAAAGTCCTATAGTGATCCTAGAATCTAGTTTGGAGAGTCTAAGCAGTGAAAATAAGGGCAAACCTATGGTATTGAGCACTAATTGTATTTGAAGTTACTTCTGAGTGTGAGTGTTGAATGAATCCTTGTAATCAAATTTGTATGAATTGTGAAAAAAAAGATTTCGTTTGAAGTACGGGCATTAGTTGCATTGTCGGAAAGTTGGTACCTTGGTGATAGTGAAACAGTGTATGTTGTGTGTTGGTTGGTCGATCTATGTCATATTTGATCGCATAAATTAGCTTGTCGAGTCTAAAAGATCAGATTTTGCTCCCGAAAAGAGAGTTGGGATAGAGAGCCATGTGATTGATTGTGCTTAAGTTGCTTACTTCTGTACAAGTGTCGTTTAGAGTCTTAGTGCGTCGCTAGAGGACAAACAACGAATTTAAGTTGAGGGTGTTCTTCTTCTTCTTCAATTGAGTCTTAGAGAGAAAAATATTTGAGAGGGAGTTTGGGTTCATTGAAGAATAAATTAATTGATTTAGTTTAAGGGTCTATTTGGCTTATATAGGGAGTTTAATAACTAACTAACCAACCTTCCTTAACCCCTAACTAATTACTAATTAACTCCATAACCCTTAACTTAAGAACTAAAGTTGAAAATCTGCTCACACCTACAACTCCCCCACCCACGGACCGTGGGTGGATCTATTGAGCGTGCTGCACCTTCGTAGGTGAGGTACTGCAGCTGAAAAATGCAGGCCAACTCAGGCCTTGACCCACGACCCCAACCCATGGGGAGTGGATCCATCTACGACCAGTAGGTCGCATCCATAGGTGCTGCCAATTTGACAGCTTTTGGGGTTGTTTTGAGGTCCTCCTCAAGGACCCCTTGGGGGGTCGAACCTCGACGTTTTATCCCCTAAAACCTCTATTCTAAGTATGGGAATTATTTTTGTGATTTTTAATCCTCACACCACACTCTAAAACTCTTACGAAAAGCTCTAGAACTCTCTAGGTCAACTTTCTAGTTTCCGGGCTATTATAATATATCCCCATTGGGATCATTCGTCCTCGAATGACAATTCTAAACACTTTTTAAAGTCACAACTCTAAACTAACAGCCCATCATGCATGCACTACATCTAAATGCACACAACCAATAAAGAATACTTCAATTCCAAGCTAAACAAATTCAATGCAACACAAGGGAGTAGGAACTACCTCTACCAACCCAAAATGCATGAAACTCTATATTTACTCATTTTCAAGGAGGAACTACCATCTTCCAACTAAAACAGGCTCAACACACACTCGTGGAGCCTAAATGCAATTTACTCTCATAAAACATTTATTCAAGGAGGAATCTTTCAACTCCAAACAAAGGCATGCTCATATATCCATCTCATGAAATCTATATGGAACTCTTCAAATGCACTACAACATTAGGAAAACAATGCATATAAGTCATTTCGAACAAGACCTAAGCATTTTCATGAACATGCATATTAGGAAGTCATGGCAACACACAAATCACCCATGGCTTCATATAAAAGCAAATCAAGAGGAACTTATAATCTCAAGATCTTAAATGCTAAAGTAGGAATACAAGGAAAAATGATGAGGATATCGGGACATCTCATTGGCCCTTGGCCTCCCAAGTAGCACTCTTAACCAAATTCCTTACTAAAGAACATTCCCTACCACTTCATGGAACAATTTCCTTGATTTTCTATGTCTTAACTTGCCGGTCTAAGATCCCCACTAGTACTTCTAATTTAGAGAGGTTCTCTTTAAGCAATTCTAGCTCACAAACAACCTTACTAACACCACTCAAGATCTCATATGAGCCTACCAAACCGGGACTAAACTTCTCATATTCACTACACCTCTCAAGGTGAGAATTTCAAGAAAACCTAACTCATGAACATCAAGGATACTCAATGACCTTGCTATCTAAGCACATTATCTACCCCTTGGGAGCAAGCCTATACAAACTCTTTTAAGCATCTCTTCTTTCAATTCTAAGGCCGGAGAAAGTCATCACTAAACTTTCACATCCATCACACAAGGTGATTCTAAACCATGGTGAATTACACTTCTACCCTTCTTTGAGTAGTCTACTCACTTAACACATTTAGGCATTACTATAACATCACATTCATCAAATCTATCAACATACCTCAAAACTCATCATGACTAAGTCAGGTCCTATCATCAACTAAACATAACCATAATGTAACCCATTCATACTAATGGCAACATCAAAGTATATCATATCGAATTCATCAAGTGATGAAAGACAAGCAAAACTAGAATCTAGATAAAGCATAAAGCACATACCGGTAGCAACATAAGGAGATCACTCTTGTTCACCTCTAAATTGGAGAACTTAAGGCCTATTCTTCATTGGAGACTTCTCACCCATACCAATTGGACCGGAGAAAGGGTAGGGTTGGGACCTACGACGACTATCCTCTTCATTTCTAGCAACCTTAGGGCAATGCCTTATCTTGTTGCCTAACTCACCACAACTAAAACAAACATTAGAGCTCATTAAGCATTCACCCTCATGCCTTCTATCGCACTTATTACACCTCGGTAATAGAATCTCACTACCATCTTCTTGAGACTTGGGGTTACACACCCTCTTTTGGTTGAACTTAGGAGTACTTAAGAGACCTTGCCCGGGGAACTTTTGTCTAAACCTAGGGCAACCATGTCCATCAGACTCATCATCCAAGGACTTATCATCATCTAACCTAGACCTCTTTTTCTCCTTAGATTCTTTCTTAAGTTTTGACTCTTCCATTCGTTGGGCGAAAACCATAAGACGTGAGATATCCATATCATCTATAAGCATTTCCACACAACATTTATTTTCTACTAATTTGGATACTCCCATCATGAAATGGTTCATCTCAGCCCTTGAATTCTCCACTAAGGTTAGAGCATACTTAGAGAGTTGAGTAAACTTTAGGGAATACTCTTGAACACTCATGCTACCTCCCTCAACTCTAGGGGAAAAAACCTATCAAGGAATGCCTTCTCAAACACATCCCACTCTATAGGACCCGCTTCTACCGGTTTACTCACTTTCCATTGACCATACCATATTTGAGCTACCCCTTTCAATTGGTAAGCGGTTAACTCTGTTTTCTCTACCAAAGTCACCCCCCATGATATCAATAATCCTACACATCTCATCTACAAAATCCTTGGGATCTTCCTCCACCTTGGAGCCCTCTGGAGGTTTCATCTTAATAAACTCCCTCACTCTTAAGGCTGCGAAATTCACATTAGGGTTCACATGGGGCCCAACATCCCTATTGGCTTGAGCTGTTATAGCTTGAGCCAACAATTACATAGAGAACCCAAATTCTACATGAGTCACATTCTCCACTATATGGTCAATTGGAGCTTGAGGAGGATCTTGGGGTGGAACTTGGAGAGGAACCTCTTGATCCACATTTCCTTTCTCATTTCTCATAATATTAGCCCTTGTATTAGCCATACCCTAAAAATCATAGGGCACAGATTAGAAGAAGGACCTACTAAAGCCAAACTCTATGGTACAACTAAGAGAATGAAGAAGTGAGATATCCTAAACAACCAATATCCTCCTATTCATAAATGTGGCACGCTTCACATTTATGAACAAGACTCTACTAGACATGGTTTGAGACAATCCTTGAACCATTCTAAACCGTGTGCTCTGATTACCAAGTTTGTCACGACCCAGGGGTATACCTTAGAGGTAACACGACGTACTTGACCCCGAAGGGATCTCATACAAGCCCTTAGCATATCATGAACATAAGATAATAGAAAAGTACAAAAAATTTAAAACTTTATCCATACAATCAAAATCTTTTTAAAAACAAGCGGTAGTCTTTCTATAGTTTGTCTCAAACTATCTAATACTCCCTCCGTTTCGAAAAGATTGACCTCCTTTCCTTTTTAGTCAGTTTCAAAATGAATGACATCTTTCTTTTTTTGGTAACATTTTAATTTCAACTTTCCATGTGGCATGTTTAAGGCCACAAGATTAAAGGACAATTTTGTACATTTGACATATCTTTAATTTAGGACCACAAGATTCAAAAGTCTTCTTTATTTTCTTAAACTCCGTGCCAAGTCAAACTAGACCATTCTTTGTGAAATAGAGGGAGTACAACTTTAGAATAAAACTATTGGGACACATCCCATACAATAGTCTCCAAAAACATGAAATAAAAGACATAAATGAAATGGTGGGTTTTGTCCTCGAAGCTATGAGGACTCACCAAGATCTTCAACTCCTTAGCTCCTTAGAAACCTATCTCCAAAATAGCACTCAAGTCTCCAAACCCTACATTTGATTAGAATGTAGGCAAAGTATGTGTTAGTACAAAATGTACTAAATATGTTAGCTAGCTGATAACGTTCAAATATACTTCTTGAAAAGAAATATAAACGATCGTATGCAATATATTTACCCAACTATGAGTCGGGGTCGATCCCACAGAGAATATGGAAGAATATTGTCAATAGTAAATATTTAACTCGATAGTCGTTATAAAAATGAGGGATTTAAATTGAAATAAAATAAAATAAAAATAATAAAAAGATAGCTTTGAACTAAGTATTTATTTATATTCAGATTTTGAAAAGTAACTAGGAATGTGTTCCCCATAAGCTCATAACGCAGTAATTCTAATAATAGTAATCCTTTTCTAGTGTATTACATGCAAAGTGATAGGTTAGGTATCTCTATATCCCTGGTCCGACATCTAGAGAATTTCACCCCGTACCTTAGTCCGGCTACGTGTGTATAATTCACTAACCCTTACCTTTACCTCATATTAGACATCATAATCGATGTTTGGCTTAGTTATTACTTCGCACCAATCGACACTAGCCTATTAGATAGTATCACACTAAATCTATGTTGATAATTCTTTTCTTGTTAACTACCTCCTTGGTCCGACAAGTAGTAACAAGGCGAGTTCTAACGTTGGCCACCGTTAAAAAGAGTTCTAAACTAAAGAATTATCAATGCATGCAAAATACTAGTCAAGAATTGCTTATTTACTATTCATACTTTGTTAATCGATCATGGTTCCCACAACCCTAGTTATGAAAGTTAGCTACTCATTATCTCAAAAACACAATCAAAATATATTAAAATAAATATGCTTGTGTTAATCATAAAAATTTAAGAACAATAGCTAAACTATCTTTTATTAATCACGAATACAAATAAATAATAAAGGAGAAGAAAGAATAAACCACAATTCTCCGGCCTCCACGGCGGCTCTTCCAAAGTTCCTAAGCTAGAAGAAAATTTATATTATGTCTTGTATCTTGGTTCTTGGCCCCCTTTTTTTCTCAAATAATTATTTCTATGCACTATTTATAGATGTAGGAATCCTAAATAAAACAATTAAGTTCAAGACAAATTAGGAAAACAAAACCCAATTAAATTGGGTTGTCCGTCTCTTTTTTTTTTCCGCGTTGCTGGAAGTGTGCGCCGCTTCAATACTTGGCACGTGTACAGCAAACATAGCAATTAAAATTCATCAATTTGCAGCCGCCGTTTCCTTATATATATAAATATATTATTTTATTCAATTTAATCCATTAAGCTGTCTGCTTGATTTCCATCTTTAATTCGTTTAAGCTTCAAACTTCTCCAATTTTCCACCAATTTAATCCTACAAATAAAATACCCAATTTAGCATAATCCATCAAATTAATGCTCAAAAAGGACAAATATAAATAATAAATGTGATGAAATAATGATTAAAAATATGTATTTTTAGCCTCACATCACTAGCATAGCCATAAGAGCATAAGACAAGGGCTAGTCAATATAAGACATAATCCAAAATCATATGAAATACTTCATGAAATATAAACTATAAGCATAAGAGACAATATCATAATAATAAGCAAAGTCTCCAACATAAGCATCATATAAACATTATTCAACTCTTGGTCATTTGTACCATAATAGGACTATTCTCAAGTAACCTCCAAAGCATAGTTATGCAATGCATGAATAGCATCCCATAATACCATCCAAGCTAAGTATCCATTTATGGTCATCTTAATCATAGTCTATATGCATAGTCAAGACCTAGGCTTCATGTACTAAGAGCACTATACTTCTAAGTAACCTCAAGACACACGTGTGCCATGCATGAAAGGCATCCCATAATATCATTCACACTAAGCATACCCTTGAAGTCACCATATGCATACTTACCACTCATTGGTCTCATTCTTAGCTTACTTCATAACCAAGGAAATCTCTCACCTTTAGTCAATCATAACGTAACAAGGAAGGCAACTATAACACAATCTTATCTAAGTATACATCATATAAGAGAAACACTTCATGAGTCACCTTAAGGCCAACTTGTGTCATGCATGAACAAGACCCCATAATCCTACCCATGCTAATCTAGACACTTTAGGTTGATCATTCATGTTTATCATCTCTTAACATCATAAAGACAAGGGGAATAACCTATTAGTCATGCCTGTATTGAAGGGGCCTCTAAAGCTACAATCAAATCTAATCATACTCATGCTCATGCTCATGTTCATAAATGCAAGGGGGAGTCACCTCAAGGCATACATGTTTAGTTCATCATGAAGGTGTCACGCCCCGAGCCTACACCCTGGACGTGGTCGGCACTCGGAGACCATTGATGTCCCCAAGCGAACCCTTGGCCTGGCTTACTTACTCATCGGAAGACAATATTCATATCTATAATGATACGTGAACTTAACTGAACTGAATAACAAAATAACTGGGAATGTTTTAAAGATTAAACATTCAACTTGGCCAAAAGTGGCAACCCAAGTATTAACAATAAGAAAAGATAATGAAAAGACTCAAGGACTAACATCTGACTGTCTATGAAACCTCTAATAACAACTGAGATGGATGTTGGGACAGACCCCACAACATCATAATAAACTAAACTAGAAAGCAATGAAATGGATCCTCCGAAAAGCAAGGAGGCTCACCAACAGACTCTCAACTACTCATTGGATCAACAATGCGTCGGAATGCCGATTCTAGTTACCTGTGTTTGCATCATAATAAGATGCAGGCCAACTGGCATCAGTACATTGAATGTACGAGTATGCGAGTTGGAAATCTAAAACAACATAGGCTTGAGAGGGAAATCTGAAAGAAACACTTATCTTGGGTCTTCTCAACTCATGAATACTTTCTGAACTCATTTCAATATAAAGCAGTTTAAACAAATGCAATATAAAGAAAAGCTGTTTAAAAACATGATGTCAACTCTGTGTATATACAAGGATACAACATAACTCTAAAATATATGTAAAAATACAGTAAACTGATGTATATAAAAATACAATAACTTCTGTGGGAGTTTCTCTAACCGACAACCATCACATAAGAGCTATAGTGATGATACAACGATCTACCTCATGCTGCCAGCGCATCCTATACCCGGCCAAAGGTATAGAACTTGAACTGCCTAATGGATCCACTAGTCTATTGCGAAAAGGATTCATCTAGAAAGTATGACCCATTTCTACTCATGATGGATACATGGTTCTATGGTGACGTGAGTTATCTAAACTCATGCTCGTCCCCAATTCGGTGCCCAATACTACCCCTAAAATATACTGGCTCTTATGTTTTAAAATCAATCTTCTTCTGTGATTTAAGATTAGTGCTAAAAAACTTTGCTCAAAGGCTATCTTGGAAATCAAAGTTTCCTCTCTTGCTTCATTTAGAAAGCTATTTCTTTTTCTGAAAACTAGCCCGAAGGCTCTTTGGAAATCTCATTTTCCGTTCTTATTTAAATGTGAAAACATTTAAAATCTCCTTGGGAATACTTAGTCCTCATATATTTTGAAGAAATGAACTTCAAACTTTACTCTTACTCTTTACTCAACTTGAACTGTAAGTCTTCAAACCAAGTTAAAACATTTGGAAAAGACTCTTGGAAAACTCGAGGAACTTATCTTGACTTGACTCTTACTTCTCTTGACTTTGATATTAACTTTCCTTGAATTGGATTATGGATTCAAGGTTCATGATCTTATGTTTATGGATGATTTCATAATGTTTAGATATACCTTAGAGTGTTAGAATCAACTAGGAAATATAGGTACATCACTTAGGAACTAGTACGGAAAGGTAGGGGAAGAATGGGGTGAACTGGCGTCCTTGGCGCTCTGAGAGGCGTGGGGCGCCAGGCCCCAAACTTCAGAGAAGTTTGTGGGGCGCGCTGGCAGGCACGGTGCCCCAAGGCCAAAACTTCAGAGGCTGCTTTGGGGCCCGCTGGCTGGCACGACGCCCCAGCCCCGTTGCCCAAGTTTTCTCGATTTTTCTTCGCCGATTTTCATCTCTAAACCCTCCAACCTTCCCTAGTTCTTTACCCAAACACTTAGGATCATTAGTTCCCTCAATACCCAATATATTTAACTCAAAAAACAACCCAGAAACACGAATTAAATCAACACTAGGCATTCAACAATCAACCAACAAGAATTCAACAATGTTCTTCAAGAACTTCACTTCTTAACATGTAAACAACTCCAAATCGCTTAATTGAAACAAATTGGTGTGTGGGTGAACTAACCCACCACTAAAATATCTCACATACCTTAATAGGGATCACCCCCGATGAATTCCACTTCAAACGCTTGACGTTCTTGGCGAAATCTTGGCTTTTCTCCTTTCTTTCTTCTTTTCTCTTTTCTCCAAGCCCTAAGCGTATTCTAATTTTTCAAAACTGAATTAAGTTCTGTTTTTACCCCAATAAATCCCTAAAATGAATTAGGAAATTAATTAGAGAAAAGACTACTTTGCCCTTCCCTAAATCCGGATTGGGACTTTCCTCAATCAAACAACCCAACTTCCGAAAGGCATATCTCACTCATACGATGTCAAAATCGCGCAAACTCAGCGGCGTTGGAAAGATCTCTCCAAGGGATTTCCAACTATATCAACAACTTCTCCTAACTCATCCTGAGCTAGGAGTTATGGCCGTTTGAAAATGGCCAAAACTCACTTTCTTAACTTAGACAATTTTCTAGATTTCCTTATTCTTTCCAAAATCATTATTTTCAGATATTAAACTCTTTCTAGTCGTATCTAGGTGCGAGATGTTACAGAAGGATCGGGGGAGTCACCTCAAGCCACACATATCATGGAATCATAAAGATATGGGTATTCATCTCTAGTCATACATACTTAATGAGTCATAGGTAATCGCTTCCATGTTCATTTTAATGGGATATAGGTATTCGGCTCCATATCCATTTTTATGTGTAATGTAGGTATTCACCTCCACATCATCACATAAGGATCATAGGTAATCACCTCCATGATCAACATAAAGGCTAATGGGTAAGCACCGCTTGCCTTGGGAGTCACACATATACAAAGGGTAATCACCTCACACTCCTCATGCTTAACTAATTAGGAGTAAGGTAATTCACCACATATTCCTATCATGTAAAGGTCTTTTAGGGGAATCACCACTAGCCTCATCACATCTCATAGTCCTAGGACTTAGATTCATTTTAGGTGAGAATATACTTTAAACTTAGAATCATTCTATGTGAGAGAATCTTTTATGTCATATCATATTCATGCATAATACCATATCTGGAATTCTACATTAGACATAGATACTAGCATAACCCAAGTGATTTGTGCACTTAAGCACTCATAATGTAGATTAGGTAGGTATAGGCCTTCTACCACAACTCTATACTTTTAATCTTCTATTCTCACATATAGACTTTACTCTCAAAGCCTTAACGTTCATAGTTCATCATATTGGATTTACCTTCAAACCCTAGTGATCAACATTCATGACTACAAGCCTTACTCTCAAAGCTTTACTTTTTACAATCATCATTCATACCTAAATTTTAAGGTAATCTAATCACATTCTTCATTACTAGGTGATTCTAGTCATAATTCATCATAAAGGTTCAACTTCAGTTTACTTAGGCAAGATCCATCATATATATACCATGATCTAGTTCAATTCATGTCTAATTACCTTTAATCTTGAACAATTACTATACAAGTCAACAATTCTAGAGGATCAATTAAGATTCATCAACTTCCCTCTACAAGACTTAGACCCACATACTTTGATTTCCTCAATTTGGACTCAGGGTTAGCCATAGAAACACATAATATCATCAATACATCATGATCCAATACTAAAACAATCATAATTGAGTATTATCCAACCAGTTGGAATCATACTCAAACACTACCCACACTTTGGAAGAAACCCTAGCTTAGATTGAGGGTTTTCTTCTCAATTTGGGGGAAATCTAGGGGGCTCTATTGGTGGAAGAACCCATAGATGATTAAGCTAACATACCTTAGGTGAGGATTATCCACGAATTTAAGGAGGAAAGGCAGCCCCTTGAACCCTAGACTTGACCTTCTTCTTCTTCAATGGAGTCTTAGAGAGAAATATTTGAGAATGAGTTTGGGTTCTTTGAAGAATGAATTAATTGATTTAGTTTAGGGGTCTGTTAGGCTTATATAGGGGGTTTAATAACTAACTAACCGACCTCCCTTAACCCCTAACTAATTACTAATTAACTCTCAAACCCCTAACTTAAAAACTAAAGTTGAAAATCTGCTCACACCTACGACACCCCCACCCACGAACCGTGGGTGGATCTACTCATGAGTGTGTTGCACCTTCGTAGGTGAGGTACTGCAGCTGAAAATTGCAGGCCAACTCAGGCCTTAACCCACGACCCCAACCCACGGGGTGTGAGTCCATATACGGCCAGTAGGTGGCATCCGTAGGTGCTGCCAATTTGACAGCTTTTGGGGCTGTTTTGAGGTCCTCCTCAAGGACCCCTTGGAAGGTCCTTGGGGGGTCGTACCTCGACTTTTAGCCCCTAAGACCTCCGTTCTAAGTACGGGAATCATTTTTGTGATTTTTAATTCTCATACCACACTCTAAAACTCTTACGAAAAGCTCTAGAACTCTCTAGTTCAACTTTCTAGTTTCCGGGATATTACACCATCCCATTTTAATATTTTATTTTTATACATTTTATACTTTTAAAAAAATAATACTAAACAATATTTAAGTATGACTGTTATAGAAAGATAATTTTACAAAGAGTATACCGCTATAATTAGGTAGTTTCCCAAATTTAAGTTACTTTCCCAAATTTTTATGGTAGAAAGTAAAAACTAATTTGTTGGTGTCAACTGGCAAGTTAAGCGGGGCTTGGGCCTAATAAGAGGAATGGGCTAAGAGGCCCAAGTTTGATAGAAAAAGCAAGGAATGTTGGGCTTAACTTCCCAAGCGTTTTCGTAAAATTTCAGTTTTGTCCTTTTTAACACATAAGTTAATGAAGGGAACTATTTGCAACTTATGGTCTTACTTGAGATCACTTTAAATTTTGTCCAGCTTACATTGTGAACTTTGAACCTTATGGTAAGTTTTGAACTCCCTAACCTCTAAGTTTATGTTTAAGAAATTCAAATTTATACATTAAAATTTGTAAAAAATATCTTATATTTTCTACAAAGTTGTCTTTGAGTATCAAAGTTGGCTTAGAGCCACTATTTTAGAATAAAGGTCACTATGAATAAACGAAACAGGGACACCTTAATAACTATACATATGTTATACCCCTGCCTAAATATATACTCTAATACTCCATCCGTTTCACTTTACTCTATCTTAATATCAAAATAGATGTTTTATTTTATTTGTTCTTATTAATTTGCAACAAATAAAGTAAATAAAATAATTTAATCTAATTTTAAAATAGACTAAATTAAAAAATTAAAATAAGCTCAATTAATAAACACAAGCGACGTGATCGAGCCATGATTTATTTATGACAGAAATTGTCACCCATACCTTAAATCTCCATCACGAGAGTGTGATTTCGATTAACTGATTTGTCAGGCACACGTGCTTGTTGATTGAACGTGCAATATATTAAAATTATTTTTATTGTATTAATGGTTTGATTTCTAATTGTATGATTTTAGTTAACAGTTAAATCGATAATTTAATAATGAGAAAATTTCAAAAATAGCAAATATTAGGTATTCTATAGATTTAGAGTTTAATTTGTTTATTTACGAATAATAGCAAAATGTTAGGGGAAGAGAGAGGCGAGCGAGAGAGAGGCGAGCGAGAGAGAGGAGAAAGTGTATTTTCTCTGTAAATTTTGGAGAAAAAAATACAAATACAAAATGTTTTGTATCAATATGAATACATATTAAGAGGAGAGAGACAAACGAGATCGAGAGAGGGAGGAGAGAGGCAAGCGAGATCGAGAGAGAGGAGTGTATTTTGTATTTATTTTGTATCAATTGTATCTGAAATACAACGAATTGTATTTTGTATTTGTAATGCATTGCATTCTTTATTTATTTTGTATCAATTGTATTCGAAATACAACGAATATGATTGTATTCATCCTCTCTTTGATTGGATACAAATACATTTGACAGAGAGGATGAATGCATATTATATTCATACGAATACAAATACAATTATATAAAAATGTAAAATATTCCTTTTCAAATACAATTGAAATAAATACAAAACTCTCACATATATTTGATTGAATACAATTGATAATAATACGTTTGAATGAATTTCTTCCTATTGACATGAGAGAAAAATAGAGAGGGGGGCGAGAGAGGGGAAGGATTTGCTATAATAGCAATATGTTGCTTCTTCTATTTATATAGTCAATTTTGCAATTTTGTGAGTATGTTGTTAGGCATTGAAAGCTTTATCATAATATTCTTTCTTTAAGGGTATTAGTCTAATTATTTCTCTTATATATTCTAGAATGTATTCTATGTATTGTATATCTTGGGTTTTTTTGATATATTTATGTATTTTCTTTTATTAGATCTCGTAGTAAAGTTATTTCTTTAGTAGTTTCTTGCCAATATTGGAAGTATTCGTAATTTATCAATAGTCTGAGTATTCTAATTTTGTAACACCCCGTATCCGAAACAGACCAAAAATGCAGATTTTGAGAAGTTGCAGGTGCAACTTACGGTCACCATCCACGGACCGTAGGTCAGACCACGGCCCGTGCTGGTGGTTCGTGATTCACCACTGCAACCCCTCCCCAAACCAGCTCAGAAAATTGGCTAAGTCCCGACTCACGGACAGACCCACGGTCCGTAGATCAGACCACGGTCCGTGGTCTGTGTCCATGGATCGAGACTTCCCTTACCCAGCCTCTGACACAAACTACAGTCGACCAGCACGGACCGTCATTCGATGCACGGTCCGTAGGTCTGACCGTAAGTGAGGGTCAACAGTCAGCTAGATGAATTTTGTGGTTAAGTCAACTTCAGATGGTCATAAATTTTAGCACAAAATGAATTAGGTGTCCCATGACCAATGATATGATAGATAATTGAATTATCTTTCCAACGCCATTGAGTTTACTATATTCCGACCTCCGAGTAAAAAATTATGCTCATTTTAGTGAAGGCCTAGGATTGTTCATTTTCAGTTTCCAGACAAACCAATCTTAGAATGGAAGGGTAGTAGCTTAGTGCCTATGGGTCGATTCATTTCTTACCTTAAGGCCAGAAAGATGATCTCTAAGGGTTATCTTTATCATCTAGTTCGGGTTAAGGATTCTAGTTCCGAATCCCCAACTCTTGAGTTAGTTCCAGTGGTTAATGAATTTCCAGAAGTTTTCCCAGAAGACCTTCCCGGAATTCCTCCCGAAAAGGAAATTGACTTTGGAATTGATCTCCTTCCAGATACCCAGCCTATCTTTATTCCTCCTTACAGAATGGCTCCAGCTGAGCTTAAGGAATTGAAAGAGCAGTTGAAAGACCTTCTAGATAAGGGCTTCATCAAACCTATTATTTCGCCATGGGGTGCACCAGTGTTGTTCGTAAAGAAGAAAGATGGTTCTCTCAGAATGTGCATTGACTATAGGCAGTTGAACAAGGTCACAATCTAGAATAAGTATCCCATCCCCAGGATTGATGACTTGTTCGACCAACTTCAGGGTGCTAGTCATTTCTCAAAGATAGACCTCAGATCAGGTTATCATCAGCTTAAAGTCAGTGATAGTGACATTCCGAAGACAACCTTCAGAACTCGGTATGGTCATTATGAATTTGTAGTCATGTCATTTGGACTAACCAATGCTCCTACAGATTTCATGGATTTGATGAACAGAGTGTTCAAGCAGTACTTGAACTTTATTGATGATATCCTCATTTACTCCTGGAATGAAGAAGAACATGCAAGTCATTTGAGAGTTGTTCTGCAAACTCTCAAAGATCGCCAGTTATTTGCAAAATTTAACAAGTGCGAGTTTTGGTTACAATCAGTTGCCTTCCTTGGGCATATTGTGTCTAGTGAAGGAATTCGAGTAGATTCCCAGAAGATAGAATCAGTGAAACAATGGCCCAGACCTACCTCTGCTACAGATATCAGAAGTTTCTTGGGTCTAGCGGTCTATTACAGACGGTTTGTGGAAGGATTTTCATCCATATCCTCTCCATTGACTAAGTTAACTCAAAATAAGGTTAAGTTCCAATGGTCAGATGATTGTGAGAAAAGCTTTGCAGAACTGAAAACTAGGTTGACTACAACTCCTGTCTTGACTTTACCAGAGGGTTCAGATGGTTATGTGATTTATTGTGATGCATCTAGGGTCGGCCTAGGTTGTGTGTTGATGCAGCGAGGTAAGGTTATAGCTTATGCTTCCAGGCAACTTAAGGTACATGAGAAGAATTATCCAACTCATGACCTCGAGCTTGCAGCAGTGGTGTTTGCACTTAAGATTTGGAGACACTACTTGTATGGTGTACATGTAGATGTGTTCACAGACCATAAGAGCCTCCAGTATGTATTCACCCAGAAAGAGTTGAATCTTCGCCAGAGAATGTGGCTTGAGTTCCTCAAAGATTATGATATGAGCGTGCATTACCATCCGGGTAAGGCGAATATAGTAGCAGATGCTCTTAGCAGACTATCCATGGGTAGTGTAGCACATGTTGAGGAAGAAAGAAGAGCGCTAGCAAAAGATGTTCATAGACTTGCTCGCCTAGGAGTTCGTCATATGAGCATATCAGATGGTGGTGTAACGGTTCAGAATGGGGCAGAATCTTCTTTGGTAGTAGAGGTTAAGGAAAAGCAAGATAGTGATCCAATCTTGCTTGAACTTAAGGGTGCAGTCCACAATCAGAGAGTGGAGGTTTTCTCCCAAGGGGGAGATGGTGTACTTCCCTATCAAGGTAGATTGTGTGTTCCTGATGTGGGTGAATTGAGACAGCATATTCTCATAGAAGCCCATAATTCCAGATATTCTATTCATTCAGGCGCCACTAAGATGTATCGTGATCTGCGGGAAGTCTATTGGTGGAATGGTATGAAAAGAGATATAACAGATTTTGTGGCTAAGTGCCCTAATTGCCAGCAAGTCAAAGTAGAACATCAGAAACCAGGAGGTATGACTCAAGGGATAGACATTCCTACTTGGAAGTTTGAAGTGATCAACATGGACTTCATCACAGGTTTACCTCGTACTCGCAGACAACATGACTCCATTTGGGTGATTGTTGATCGGGTTACTAAGTCTTCTCGCTTTTTGGTGGTCAAGACTACAGATTCAGCGGAGGATTATGCCAAACTTTAATTAATGAGATTGTGAGGTTGCATGGGGTTCCCTTGTCTATCATCTCAGATAGAGGTCCTCAGTTTACCTCTCATTTCTGGAAGTCATTTCAGATGGGTCTTGGTACTCAGGTTAACCTTAGCACAACATTTCATCCACAGACGGATGGTCAGGTAGAGTGTACCATTCAGACCTTAGAGGACATATTGAGAGCTTGTGTGATCGACTTCAAAGGTAGTTGGGATGATCATATTCCTCTGATTGAGTTCGCCTAAAACAATAGTTACCATTCCAACATTCAGATGTCCCCTTATGAGGCATTATATGGACGTAGATGTAGATCTCCAGTTGGTTGGTTTGAAGTAGGTGAAGCAGCCTTGATAGGACCAGATTCGGTACTTGATGCTATGGAGAAAGTGCAACTCATTAGAGATAGACTTAAGACTGCTCCGAGTCGCCAGAAGTCCTATGCAGATGTGAGAAGAAGGGAACTAGAGTTCCAAGTTGATGATTGGGTTTTCCTGAAAGTGTCACCCATGAAGGGGGTGATGAGATTTGGCAAGAAAGGGAAGCTCAGTCACAGATATGTAGGCCCTTACCGGATCTTGAAAATGATTGGTAAAATGGCTAATGAGTTAGAGTTGCCAGCAGACTTAGCAGCAGTGCATCCAGTCTTTCACATTTCTCTTTTGAAGAAGTGTGTGCGTGATCCAGCATCCATAGTGCCATTAGAGAGTGTGGGCGTGAAAGATAGCCTTTCATATGAGGATGTACCAGTTGAGATTCTCGATCGTCAGGTTAGAAGGTTGAGAAACAAATAAGTCACTTTAGTCAAGGTTTTGTGGAGGAGTCAGTCCGTAGAGGGAGCTACTTGGGAAGCAGAAGCAACCATGAAGTCCAAGTATCCTCAACTCTTTGCTTCCGATTCCATTCCAGCTTGAGGTAATAGTTCCTCTTTAGTTTTTCAGTCATTCATGCGTAAATTCAGTCATATAATCATGTTCCTTCAGTTTGTACTTGCATTTTCAGCGTATTTGCATGTTCTTGGAACTCAGTTCAGTCAGAAATTCAGTTCTCAGTGTTTAGTGGTAGGGATTGCAGCCCTCTCCCTCCAATTCAGCTAGTTTAGTCTTCATTCGAGAACGAATGATCCCAAGGGGGAGATAATGTAACACCTCGTATCCGAAACGGACCAAAAATACAGATTTTGAGAAGCTGCAGGTGCAACTTACGGTCACCATCCACGGACTGTAGGTCAGACCACGCCCCGTGCTGGTGGTCCGTGATTCACCACTGCAATCCCTCCCCAAACCAGCTCAGAAAATTGGCTAAGTCTTGACTCACGGACAGACCCACGGTCTGTAGATCAGACCACGGTCCATGGTCTGTGTCCGTGGATCGAGACTTCCCTTACCCAGCCTCTGACACAAACTACGGTCGACCAGCATGGACCGTCATTCGATGCACGGTCCGTAGGTCTGACCGTAAGTGAGGGTCAACAGTCAGTTAGATGAAAATTGTGGTTAAGTCAACTTCAGATGGTCATAACATTTAGCACAAAATGAATTAGGTGTCCCATGAACTATGATATGATAGATAATTGAATTATCTTTCCAACGCTACCGAGTTTGCTAAATTTCGACCTCCGAATAAAAAGTTATGCTCGTTTTAGTGAAGGCTTGTCGAGCAGGCTTGACTTACGGACACAATCTACGGACCGTAGATTGACCTACGGCCCGTAGGTCTAATCCGTAGGTCACTCCGACAGTAGTTAATTCAGGGGTCTTTTGGTCTTTTCCTATTTCGTTTAACCCCTAAGATACATCGTTTAGACCCTAAATCATGAGGTTTTAATCAGTTTAAGCCTAGAAACATAACTAAAACTTACCTAAGTCAAATCATTAATCAAACTTAGAAAAATTAGAGCGTAAGAGAAGAAGAGAGGTCAAGAACCCTAGTTCAAGAACGCAACAAGGTTCCATCGGTTCCAGCCCTGAAATCGAAAGATTTCTCCGTGGAATTCGTCACCAGGTATGTGGGATTTGACTAGTGGGTCGTTTCGCCCATTAGGTCCCTAGAATTCAGTCAGATTCTTGATTCCATGATTATGAACAGACCTAGGGTTTCTAGAATTACAGCAGATCATCATGAATTAGTTATTTAGATGTTCCAAATCAGATTATCATGTTATTACATCGTTTCTCGCATGAATTTCAGAACCCTAGCTATGTATTTCTTTAGTTCGTGAATTACACATGCTAGGTCAGATATTTCAGTATTCAGTTTTACATGCCTCAGTTTATGAATGCATCATTATCAGATTAATTGTTGCATTCTCAGTTTGCATGTTCAGTTTTGAGCTATCCAGTATTTATAGAAATTCAGTCATAACCAGTTAACCACTTAATTCATTGGGAGTATCATAATACCGAGTTGGACTAGGGTTCAACGTACCCATATAGTCCCAGAACTACGATCCACGTAGGTGTAAGTCCCCTCTGTGGGCAACATCAGTTTAGTGATCACGCTAGCATGCCTCTATACCTCTGGCAGGGTATATTGGGTCCTCTCGATGGGGCGTATACATCGGACTCCACATGTAGCTCATGTAGTTTTATGTCGGTTATTAGTAGCTCCTACAGTTCAGTCAGACTCTTTTGCATTGACCATATTTCAGTACAGTCAGTATTTAGTCTCAGCATGTTATAAATTTGGTCATTGCATCAGTTAGCTCAGTATTCAGTATTTTCAGTAACTATATCATGTCCAGATTAGTTCATTACTTTATTGCTTTGTTCAGTTATATGTTATTTCAGCTTTACTCTATCCTGCATGCTCAGTACCTTTCAAGTACTGACGTACACATACGCTACATCTTCTCGTGATGTAGGTTCAGATTCTCAGCATCCAGATCACGCTTAGATTGGTTCCCGATCTCTAGTTCAACAACATCAGTGGTGAGTCCTCATTCTTCGAGGACTAGTGACATGTTTATCTTTATCGCTTTTAGTCTTTCGTTTCAGTTTTGCTAGACCTAGTTGGGGCATGTCCCAACATTTCTAGTCAGTTTAGAGGCTTATTTCAGACATAGTTAGATTCAACTTAGTATTTTGAGTTTGATTTTCTTTTGTATTAAACTCTCAGATTTGATATATTCAGTTATAGTATATGTGTATTCCCCATCTTTTCAGATTTATTTATGAATTAGCTTCCGCATCAGTTAATTATCTTTAGTATGCTCATGATCATGCCAGCAGGGTTAGCTTGAGATCACTTGTGGTCCTAGGTCCCGTGTCCGCGTCTTGGGGGTAGCTCGGGGCGTAACAAATTCTAAATCATTAATATTAATTCGTTCTACATCATATATTTCATCTATTTTGTCTATTTCATCCCAGGTTTGAGTTGTTAGTTCTAATTCTTCTTATTCAAATATTTTTTCCCATATCATTCTTCTTAATTCAATTATTTTATATTTTTTAGAATATATAAAATCAGTGTTTCATAAGCTAATATCATTTTATCATGTAGATAAGTAGTCATATTAATGTTCTGCTGTTTAATCAATAATTCCCTTATATCATATGCATAATAAATATTATTCATATTAGATTACTATAAACCAGATTATTTTCAACCATGTTCTCCTGTCACTATTAACATCGTACTTTCAAAGGTACTCCCTTCCTAACAGCGCCTCAACTCTGTTTACTCCCCTCACGGCTTCCTTGCCTATGGTTTCAACTTTAGGATGACATAGTCTGGAAGTTTTTCCTTTTTTCCTCATGTTAACAAACTAGAAAACATGCTTCAAATAATTCTAGTATATAATAACCAGTATGAACATATTTAATCATGTTATGATATTCAGGAATTAATAGATTTAGCTATGCATAATCATAAATAGATATACTTGTTTTTCTATGAGATCTGGTATATTTTGCTTCATAGCTTAGATTAAAACTTGATATTTATTTATTTGAGAGTATTTTGTTTACAAAGAGGCTTGCTTTCCGTCGAGAAAGTCTTGTCTTAGATGTCCCTAATGGCTCTCTATTTATACAAGTAGAGATGCGTCTACTTACTTTACATTTGTCCTATACTATTACATTTGTCTGCACATTACTTTACTTTAATAATGCACATATACTATTACATTTGTCTGCACACTACTTTACTTTAATAATGCACACTACTTTACTTTCCACTTGTCCTAATTTATATAAAATTCTGAAATCCTATCTTACTTTTATAATAAGACAAACAACTTTACTTTTTCTTTTGTCTCATTTTTATCTTTGTCAATCTTGCTTTTATCTTGTTGGCTCTTTATTCTAGTTGGACAGCTGGAATCACATTATCTTCTCCATAGCACTTTGAGCATTGATGATCTGGATATCTGTGTCCAATTGTTTTGTAATAGTTTGTCATTATCTCTGGTGAAATAAAAAAAATTCGTCTTGCTCTTGTAGTTGATAGTTGTTCTGGTTTTAATAAGCATAATATCAATTGTCGTATTTCTTCCATATCTGCTTCTCTGATTTCTCTAGAATTTGAATATATCATAGTTTGTTCTCTTGCATAGAAGCTTCATACTGAATTTCCATTTAAATAATTGGTTGTTAACTCGTTCAAAATAGTAGCTATTCCAATAATCCGCTTTCTTGCATAAAATTCCGATATTTCTATCTTTTGTATCTCGTCTTGTTGTTCTATTTTTTCAGGTATTATCATTTCTCTGGTTAATCCGATTTTTATGACTTGGATGATAGGTTTAATATCATCATACAATATTTCTGCTGGTGCTGAATAGAACTTTATATAAAAAAGTGCTCCTTTAGTTATCCTTTTGTAGTGCATAAATGCTTTATGTAACTCTGGTATCGTAGATATTTCGTCTCCTGTTTGGGTATATACGGTACTTAACAATCCATAGTTATAGCAAGTTCCTACTAGATTTGTACTTGTTCCTGGTTGTGCAATCAACTTATTATATCCCTGTAGGTTTTGTGTAATGTAATCTTCACGGGGTTTTTTTGTATTTTTGGATCTTGAATTTTGATTTAGAAAGGTCTGTATTTTGTGGATGTTCTCTATGTAGGCTCTGGTTATATGGTTATAAGTCTTTTTGTTTTGTCCTAGGATTTCTTTATATGTGTTTAGCTGAGGTGGTATGAATAATGGATCTTTTTGAATTTTTGGCATAAATGGTTTTTCGAAGATTTTATTCATATTAGTATTAACATATCTGGTTTTATTTTCTTCCTTTGTTGCAGATGTGCTTCCTGTAGCTACATATAACAAATCATTATGAGTTTTTAGGTGTTTTCCAACGTCACCTTGTAGCTCTGGAATTTTTAAGTCTTCTGATCGACTTAGCTCCGCATTTTTATAGTTATGCTGCTGACTTTTTATTTGTTGTAGCTCTTTATCAATATTTTCTACTTTTGTGCAAAGTAGGTTCATAGCTTTGAGTATTTCTACTATAGTATTTTTGTTTTCAGTCTGTGTAACTTTGTCTTGAGATGTAATCTGCAATAACATTCTTGTTAGTACATATTACTTCTATTGTAAATGTAAAATTTAATATATTTAATACTAGTCTCCGTATATCTTTGGTCGTTACTGAATCTTGTACCTTTCTTGTTATCCACCATTTTACCTGCGTTCTATCTGTTCTTACAATAAATTTGTTATATACGATGTATGGTTCAAAGGCTAATAAACATTTATATATTGAATATAATTTTTTTCTATTTATTTCCCATTTTATTTCGGGGTTTGTAAATATTCCTGAATAATATCTGCAATGATGTTCCACCATTTCTTTATTATATCTATATTTTAATACTCCTCTGTAGCTTATTTCACTTGCATATGATTCTACTATATATGTAAATTCTTTATTTTCATCTGGGAAACATAATTTAGGTAAATTTTTACATAATAATTTTATTTTTTGTATTTGTTCTTGGTCTTTATTGTCAAAATAATACTCTACATCTTTCTTTAATTTCTTATGCAAAGGTTTTAAGTTTTCTGCTAAATTAGGTATATATTCTCTCACTTGATTTACTAATCCTAGAAACGATTGTAATTTCTTTTTCGTATTTATTTGTTCTTCAGAATTTATTATTTTTTGTACTATGTGTGTTTGCATTTTTATACCATTTTTATCTATTTGTATTCCTAGAAATTCTATTTGTGTTTTCATTATTTCTGACATTTTCTTACTTAAACTTATTCCTGAGTATGTTATGATATGTATAAATTTTTCTAGCAATTTTATATGTTCATCTTGAGTTCTTGAATATAATAATATATCATCTATGTATATTATGCAATTTTTTAGTTGGTTAATGTAATTATCCAGAAAATGTTGGTATCTTCCTGGTGCATTTTTATATCCAAAAGGTAATACATTTCATTCATAAAATCCTTGTGGTACTGTGAAATCTGTTAACTTTTTAGATTCTTCTTCTAAGTTTAGATGGTAAAATTCTGACTTACAATCAAACTTGCTGAAGTAATTGTATTCTTGGATTTGTCTTATTTTTAATACTTTGTTTGGTATTGGGTAATTATATATTTTTGTATTTGCATTTAGATTTCTATAGTATCCTACTTTTTCCTCTTTTTTGTTCACTATGCTTATTTACTATAAATGTTGGACTTGTATGTTTACTATTACTTTCTTGTATATAATTATTTTCCAGTAACTCTTTTATGTGCATTTTGAATTCTGTTAAATCATTAAAATTATATTTTAATGGTTTTTGGGTTATTATGGCATTATCATCAATCAATTCGATTTTTATTTTTGTTTTATGTTTTTCCCATCCTTTCAAGGGATTTTCACTATATAGTGATTCTAGTTTTTCTTGAATTAGTTTTAGTTTATCTATAGAAAAGACAATTAATTCGATATTATGGTTAATTTCTTTGATATTTTCTAATTTTTGGGTAATATTCTCACTTCCTTTGATCCATGGTGTGGTTTTCCTATTTTTGTTGTTTACTCTTTTTGCTCCTACCTTTTGTTTACATGGTGTAGTGAACCACTAGTGTGGTTTTGTTATCACATGGGGATATAGTTTTTCTAAGAATTACATTCCTAAAAGCATATCCTTATTTATGAATTCGTAACTATATATGTCTTCTATAGTTAATATTTTATCCCATATTTGTAATTTTATATTCTTTGCTTTATATGTTATCATACTTCCTTCATTATTGAATCCTGTTACTACTATAAGTGTTTTTAGCTTTTCCCATTTTTCTTTTGGTAGGCAATTGTGTTTGCACATATTACCTTCTGCTCCTGTATCTAACATAGGGGTATAATGTCTATTGTAGTAATTTTCTATTATTATTTTTTCAAGTATGTATATTTTCATATTGTTCTTTTTATTATGACTTTCTTGTTTTTATATGTTATGGTTAATTGTGTATTTTCTAAATTATATGGTTTCATTTCTTCTAACCATTTTATTCCTAATATTATGTTATCTCCTTGATAAATTTTGAATTTTATTAGTATTACTATTCCTCCAATAATTATTTCTTTTTCAGCTGTTTCCTCAGAATTTATTAACTCTTTTGGTAATTCTGAGCACGTTCGTTCTTTAGAGGTTATTTCATCTTCTGTTACTAACTCTCTTGTTATGTAATTTTCTTCTTGACCAGTGTTTATTATTATAATATATTTTCTTTGTTCCATTATTCCAGTTATATAGTAATGGTATGGTTCTATATCTTTTGTCATTTGATATTCTATTGATTTTCTTAAAGGTTGAGGTGTTTCATTACTGTAGTTTATTCCTTTTATTCTTTTTGATGTGCTTATTCTGTCACTTACTATTTCTAAATCTTCTTCTATATCTATTTCTTTGTAACTGTAATCATTATTATCTATTACTGTAACAATTTGTTCAAAAGGATTTTCTATCTTTATTCTATTTATCTTATTTTTTGCTGTTATTTTATGCTTTGTTGTTAGTACATATAGATTTTTACATCTTGCTGTAAATATCTTACTCCCTAGGGCTAACTCTATTCCTGACATTTTCCAATATAATACTAGGGATTTATCTATGTTTCTATCATTACTGCCACTAAATAATTGGCGCTTATTATAAATTTGAATTTTTGGTATATTAGATTTCCTTTTTCTGCACTTATTATACTTTTTTCTATAGGTTCTACTATTCTGTCATCTGCTAGATATATTTCTATTGGTGTATCTATTCCTTCTCTGAAACATGCTTTTATTAATATTTCTGTTCCTCCTAGGTGTACATATTTTATTGGGTCTCTAGCTTTAATTTCTTATATTTTTTTGTTTATTATTGGTATTTTTGCTTTTTTTTTGGTATATTTACAATCTATTATATGTTCTTTTTGGCTTACCACGTAATATTCTTCCTTTTGTCTTTTAAACAATTTTTTTATTATTGGTACTTTAAATATTTTTTCTACACTTAAGTCTAGTTCTTTTCCTTTTATTTGTTCAAATATATTAATATCGAATATTACTTTTTGTTCCGTAGATTCTTCAGTTATATGATCGTCTTGAGTTATTATTTGTACGTCTTTTTCAGTCATCTATATTATCATAGAAATTATCTTCTTCTTCATTTTTGGATAGTTCATATATACTATCATCACTTTCTAACTCATAATCTATATATTCTATTTGTGTATATTCTTCTTCATTATCTATTATTACTTCAGATATTTGTTTTTCTTAGGATTTGGGGTAATTTACAATCTTTAGCTATATGTCCTAGTTTTCCACAATTATAACAGGTACCAGTTATTTTTTTCTTTTGTATAAATGGTCTTTTGTTATTATGATTTTTTATGTAGTATCTTCTTCGAGGTCTTTTGTACTTATACTGGGTTTTATATTTTCTATATTTACCCGATTTTCTATATTTCTTTTTATAATAATTATCATTACATCCAAATTGGGGTGCTATCTTATCTTTACAACATGCTAAGTTTTTTATTATGATTTTTTTCATTTTTATTTCTTCTCTATATTTTCCACATATTTCTGAATACCATTTTTGTAAGTATCTTATTTTTGCTCCTAAAGTATCTTGTAGTCCTGCTTCATTCCAGTCTTTTATTAATTTTGAGCTAAAGGATTCTGGTAATTTTGTAAACTATAACCTTCGTATTTCTTTTCCTTCTTCTGTACTATATGTTCATTTATAATAATATTCTCTAAATACACATTCTTCTATATAACACATATTACATATTGCTAATTTTAACATTAAATATTTGTTTAGTTATTTTTCCTTATTTTGTTCCTCTATTTCTGTAGTCGTACTACTAAATTCATTCCGTATAGCTATTTCATATTTATTTAATATGTCAATTGGGGTTGTTGCTATTTCACCATCTATCCTTTTATTATTTTTTAATGTTTTTATACTTTCGTCTGTTAGATTTTGTAACCATAGTTTTACTGTTCATATAAGTGTCCTTTCTATATATCCTGGTACTTCTGTCATTCCTATTTTATTATCTATTAGTTGTTTTGATATATATTCTACCCATAATTGAATTGTTTTATTTATATATGTTACGTAGTCTAGATCTAAAAAATTATTTTGTGTAGTAACTGGAGTTGGTGTCCATTTTCTGTTTAATATTTTATTCCATATACTATCATATCTATCAGATTGTTCATAATTAACCGTATAATAATTGAGATTTACTTCTCTGGGGTTTTTAACTCTTGATGTACTTGCTTTTGTATCCTTAATATCTCCTGTATTTATTTATGTAGATTTTTTATCTTCTAGATTTGCCAACATTTTTGTATATGTTTCGCTTATATCTGAACTTTGGTCTTCATTTATATGATTTATATCATCTATTCTTATATCTGGTTCTTCTTTTTCTTCGATTTGTAATCTTTCTTGAATTTTTCTATTTCATCTTTCAATTTTGTTTCAAGTTCTCTTTCTTTTTGTTTAGTCACATATAGTTCTTTTAGTGTGGCTAATTCTTTTTCTAGGGCAATTATCCTATCATTTTTTATTTCTTCTATTTGTTTTATTTCTAGTCTTGCTTGTTGTTTAATAATTTCTATCTCTTTTTTCCTGTCTATTTCTTCATTTTCTTTAGTTATTCGTACCATGACTGTTAGACTATCTTCTAGTTTCACTGTTTCTTTCTCTATCATAAATATAAATTTTCATCTATTTTTTTATATCTCCTTCCTAAGCTTGAAAATATTGTTTTTATTTTTAATCCGTCTTGATTTTCATAGGTTTTTTCATCTATAGCAAATTCTTCTTTATTCATTATAGATTGAGCTTTAGTTTATATTCTATTTGTTGTATTTGTAGTTGTATTTCAAATATTGTTCTTCTTTGAGCTAGTAGAGATTTTTGGCATACTCCTGCGTATATGTTATATTTAAGTCTTTCTTGTTTATGTTTTAACTCATAGCGTTTCTCTATAATCGTCCTGATTAATTCATATTTGTGTTGTTCTTTACTATCCATATCTTCTATACTACTCATATCCATAGCTCTGATACCAATTTTGCAATTTTGTGAGTATGTTGTTAAGCATTGAAAGCTTTATCATAATATTCTTTCCATAAGGGTATTAGTCTAATTATTTCTCTTATATTTTCTAGAATGTATTCTATGTATTGTATATCTTGGGTTCTTTGATATATTTCTATATTTTCTTTTATTAGATCTACTAGTAAAGTTATTTCTTCAGTTGTTTCTTGCCAATATTGAAAATATTCGTAATTTATCATTAGTCTAAGTATTCTAATTCTAAATCATTAATATTAATTCGTTCTAGATCATATATTTCATCTATTTCGTCTATTTCATACCAGGTTTGAGTTGCTAGTTCTAATTCTTCTAATTCAAATATTTTTTTTCCATATCATTCTTCTTAATTCAATTATTTTTATATTTTTTAGAATATATAAAATCAGTGTTTCATAAGCTAATATCATTTTATCATGTAGATAAGTAGTCATATTAATGTTCTGCTGTTTAATCAATAATTCTCTTATATCATATGCATAATAAATATTATTCATATTAGATTACTATAAACCAGATTATTTTCAACCATGTTCTCCTGTCACTATTAACATCGTACTTTCAAAGGTACTCCCTTCCTAACAGCGCCTCAACTCTGTTTACTCCCCTCACGGCTTCCTTGCCTATGGTTTCAACTTTAGGATGACATAGTCTGAAAGTTTTTCCTTTTTTCCTCATGTTAACAAACTAGAAAACATGCTTCAAATAATTCTAGTATATAATAACTAGTATGAACTTATTTAATCATGTTATGATATTCAGGAATTAATAGATTTAGCTATGCATAATCATAAATATATATACATGTTTTTCTATGAGATCTGGTATATTTTGCTCCATAGCTTAGATTAAAACTTGATATTTATTTATTTGAGAGTATTTTATTTATAAAGAGGCTTGCAGTCCGTCGAGAAAGTCTTGCCTTAGATGTGTCTAATGGCTCTCTATTTATACAAGTAGAGATGCTTCTACTTACTTTACATTTGTCCTATACTATTTCTACTTTACATCTGTCCTATACTATTACATCTATAGCTATTTTCCAAAAATAGATTGCTAATTTTGACTATTTCATAATTTTTCATTTAATAAATATGTTAAAATTATTATTTTATTCCTAATTGTATGATAGTGATTTTAATATATTATCAACCCTAATTTCTAAACTGTAATATTACTTTCCGTCGTAAGCAATATACATTGACCTCTCAGCCTCTTTATTGCGACGCCTTTCTTCTAGACACAAACTAGTATTACTTTTTATTTTTTCATTTGATTGAGATAAAGATAAATAATTAATGTTATTTTCGCAATTTATTGCATAAATCATTAGAGACAATTTTAACTTAAATAAAAGTGATTAATATAGAAATTTGTGTTGCACTTGTATTTTTATTTATAAATATACACTCATATATGATTGTATGAAGATTTTCTTATCTGTTAAATCAATACAAAATTCGATAATAAATATCTTAATATTTGATTTAATATATTCACAAATAAAAAATCAATGAACAAAATAAATAATACTCTTATAAAAAATCAAATAGAAATGACACCGCTATTACATCAAAGATGATAGATGAATATAATTGAACCTTTTTCTAAAGCAATGAAGGCCGGCGGCGCGCAGCTAGACAGCCAGATCAGAACAATTGACAGATATTTAGAGGCAAACCCAAAACAATCCCCAACTCCCAGATATATATATTCATTCATTCATTCACACTAGTTGTGACAAGTCAACAAAAGAATTGTGTGCCGCCCCCACCCACTAGTCTCTTCTCCCATCGGAATCTAGTGAAATGGACAACTACTTGAATTTATTTGTAGAGGAGACGTCGTTTTTTAATAGGATTGTTCTGGGCACATTCTTGCCGGAATCATGGTGGGGACCACTCCCTCATTGGTTTCAAGGATGGCTTCGCAACTACATCGGTGGAGTCTTGCTTTACTTTCTTTCTGGTTTTCTTTGGTGCTTCTACATCTATTACTTAAAACGCAATGTTTATCTACCTAAAGGTAACTTCTTTTTTTAATGGTTATGAGATTTAGATTTAAAATTAGAGATCCAACTTAAGTATTAATTGATGATCTCTAAGCCATCAATTTCTCAATAAATATGACTTATGCTTTAATAGTGGTAAGTCTGCATTTTTGCTTCATATAGTCAGTCTCATGTGATTGCAGATGCCATTGCTTCAAATAAAGCTATGCTCTTGCAAATAGGAGTTGCAATGAAAGCTATGCCATGGTACTGTGCCCTTCCATCACTTTCTGAGTACATGATTGAAAATGGGTGGACTAAAT
Organism: Solanum verrucosum; assembly: GCF_900185275.1. Lineage (NCBI taxonomy): Eukaryota > Viridiplantae > Streptophyta > Magnoliopsida > Solanales > Solanaceae > Solanum > Solanum verrucosum. Next base: position 666,906 of record NW_026020402.1, read on the forward strand.
GTTTCTCAAGAATAAGCGATGTCGGATGGATGCCCTACCTTATCTATGTTGCACTTTATCTGGTAATAGTAGAATTTGGTATCTATTGGATGCATCGAGAGTTGCATGACATAAAACCTCTGTACAAGTATCTCCATGCTACACATCATATATACAACAAGCAAAATACACTCTCCCCATTTGCTGGTAAGTTTCATCTCATAACTATCTTCTATTTTGAAAACAACTTCAGCTGCCCCACTTCTTCCTCCTGCTTTGTAGATAACTTGTTGCTCGTTGTGCTTTGACATTTTCCTCTGTGATTGCAAACCAACTCACAATCTAAATTTTCACATCTCAATCATTGGTTAGAGGGGATCGAAGGGGGGATGAAGTGGTTACATATCGTTAAGAGGCCCACTATATTAATACTAAACTGAATTAGAGAGCATTGTAAGAAAACGGTTTATTGGAATTTCTTCATCCACTACTTCTTTTTTTCCAAGATAAATCTAGTTTCGAAAAGCTTAACTTGCTTCATACATCTCATCACCATTTCAATGACTTGTAAAGTCTAACTGCATGACATTGAGAATAGATATTGATGCATCACAAGACTGGTTCCCCTGTTGAAACCATGCTAGGATTTTCTGAATCGAGGAAATGTTTTACCTATTTCCCCAAAGCTTAAATGTTCGAGGAAATTGGTTGTCAAATCTTCACCACATTGTTTTAGCGAGTACTTGTTGCTAGTGAGGGCTGACATGTATCCCGTGGAATTAGTGGAGGCGCGCAAAAGCTGACCTAGACACCATGATTAACAAAACAATCTTCACCACATTGCAAGTTTAGTCCAATAAAAAATGATAGGTTTTCTCTGTATTCTAATTGTATGATATTTTCTCTCGAGCTTGTACGATATTCAAATGTCTCTTAATCCCGGAGTTGTGTTCCAAGTTGATCACTAACATGAATGGCTTGCTGCTTTGGAAATCAGGTTTGGCGTTCCACCCATTGGATGGAATACTACAGGCAGTGCCACACGTAGTAGCTCTTTTTCTGTTGCCTGTGCATTTTACCACACACATTGCTCTCTTATTCATAGAAGCCATATGGACTGCAAATATTCATGACTGTATACATGCGAAGGTTTGGCCTGTAATGGGTGCCGGTTACCATACCATCCACCATACTACGTACCGCCATAATTATGGTCACTACACAATATGGATGGACTGGATGTTTGGAACTCTTCGCGATCCTGTTGAAGATGAAGTCAAGAAAGTGTAACATTCATCTCTGTAACGAATTGTTATTCATCATCTTATTTATTAGGTTGCAGAATGGTTGGTGCTTCATTTAGAATTTGTTGTGTGTGCATTTCATGGATGTAAATTTTACTAGTGGTTTTTCAATGTTTAGACAAAAAATATTATCCAGGAAAAGTACTGTGAAATGCTCTTGATGCACTTGAGATATTGTTATTGAGGAAAGAAGCAAGAGATTCAAAGAGAAAGTATCTCGTGGATTTGGAATCTGTATCGAACATTTACGATAGTGCGGATAGGACTTAAATCTTGTTGTCTTCTTATGTTGTACAAAAGTCATTACTTTACGTTCAGCTAGCACTAAAAAGGCTACTCTTGATAGAAAAGTAGAATTATTCTTAGTATTTCAATTGGAGCAATTATGTACATATTTTAACATTCACTCATAATGGCAGAATTCGGGTGGGTGAGCGTCTACCTTCTCTCTCATGCTTGATGAATGCAAATGGTGCTAGATCTACCAAATATATAATCAAGTTGTATCCAAATGTCTACACTCTCTTGTTAAAGAAAGTTAAGATACCTCTTTAATATCCGCCGTTGTAACAATGGGAAAAAATACATTTGCCCTAATGGAAATGAAAGGCCTTATGATTGTCCTTCGACCATGAAGTCTGCATTGGCAAAATTCGTATGGCTTGACAAATTTCAACGGCAATCAATAGCATTTGAATTGATCAGGGTCAGAAGGACCTATTTGTTTTAAGTTAGAATTGGTTCACAGGGTAAAATACATACGTATCCCAATAAAATTTTAAATTAAAAAAAATATAACTATGAAAGTTGTAAATTTTTTGAATATTTAACTTCAAAATTTAATGACCAGAAGATAAGTGATATAATGTCATATTGTGTTATTGATTTTCCAAGAAGGAGACATCACCCGACCAAGTGTAGACAACATCACCGGCCAAACAAAATGAAGGCATGTACCATCAGATGTGTAAACATGTGTTCCTGCGGCCTCTCAGATTACATCACCCCATACATTGCATTATCTTTTCTCATAATCTAATCACTTTGATACATATTAGTTTATGATATTACGAATCTATCAGATTTTGATGGATTCATAGGTAAATTTGTTCTAGATACGCTATAGTGAATTCACATATATCTAGGTAAACAAATCTCGCTCGCCTCCCTCTTGTCTTGCTTGTCACTCTCATATCTTCCTTACGTATTTGATATTCTACATACATGCGAATCACATCAAATACATATCTATATAGAGTGTATTTAGTTGTATCTGATGTGAAATAATAATAATTTCAAAATACAAGGAAAATTAATAAATGTGATAAAAATATTAGATATTTATTCCTATTATAAAGGTGTTCTGTCTCTTACCACACAAGGTTTTCTAAATTAGGCAATACGTATTTGGCTTCTCAGTCTCTCCATTTTCTACGTTCATACGACACAGCTTTTTCAGAAGGATTGTTTGGTTTATTATATACATTCACACGCATTTCCCTCTTTTCTTAAAGACAAAAGCATAAATTAGACTCATTCCCTTGTATCAATTACAGAATTTTGTCAATTATGCATTACTACAAATTACTTGGACGGAGCAAATCTCACGATTCAGACAACTCTGATTCGGAAAACACTGTTAATAACAACATTCCAGCAGAATTCCTCTGTCAAGCAATTTTTGCTGGAGGTACGTACTCTGTTTTTCTCTCTTTTAATTTGTATCTGTTTCAGAGCAACTGATAATATGTACACACGTAACAGACGCGTATATGTCAATTTGGTAAAATTGTAGATAGTTTCTATGATGTTGAAGCAGCATATGGTCGATTCGAAGGAGTCGTAAGAACTGCAACAGGATATTATGGAGGAACTATGAGAAAACCTTCCTACAAAGATGTCTCTGAAGGAAACACAGGACATACTGAAGCAGTGAAAATCACATATGATAACAGATTTGTATCTTACAAATCTCTTTGCGATTTTTTCTGGGATACTCATGATCCAACCAATAAAAATTCCCTTGTTAGTCTCTCAATCTTCTAGTAACATATTTTTGCTACCTATCCATTAAAAGTCTTCCTTTATTTCTTATACATACAAGTGACACGAGGCATGTTATTGTTATGCAGAATTTTGGGTTAAGTACGCATCTGAGATCTGCTATATTCTGTTCAACAGAAGAAGAGAGGAAACAAGCACAACAATCAAAGATAAGGCGGCAAATGAAGCTTAATAGGAGGATTCTAACGAAATTAAGTTTCTTAATTAGTGATTGTGAATTTTTTGTTGCGGAGAATCAACATCAGAAGTATTATCTCCAGAAGCATTACAGGCTTTGTGAAAGTTTGAGCTTAAGAAGCACTGAACAATTTGTGGACTCTTACATTGCCTGCAAACTTAACGGGTATGTGAACGTGTTAACTAAAAGTCATGATAAGTTTTTTTTTCTAATATAGTGAAAATTTGGCTTTTATTAATTTTTGACACGCAAGATTTGGGACCCATATTGAATAAGCACTTCCAATTTGACAAATTAATTTTGAAATAAAGTTGACTTTAGTTGGCTTTTCTTAGACTTTGAGATATATATTTCCAACAGAGTTTATGGCTTACCAAGCATTATATTATTTTTAATTTTTTTTTACTTTGATTATCGTTAATATTTATGTCGCCATACTTTTTCTATCTTTAGTATTTATATCATAGTTCATTATTCTTTTCAATAATTTTCTGAAAGATAACTCTCTCGAATAAAGGATCTTTTAGAAACAATTTTTTTATTTCACAAAGATAAAAATAAAATATATGTTTACCCTACTAGATATGTTATTAAATTTATTATAAAGTTTTAGTTTTACGCACTATCTTCCTACTTCTTCTTTTTTATATTATGAGGCTAAGTTTGAATATCTACAATAATAAATAGTACCAACTCTTAATTGCAAGCATGATTTCATATGAACTGTTTGGCCATGAGAAATTTTTACTGATTTAAAAAAACTAAAATTTGGCCATAAAATTTTTAAATACAACTTAAAATTCTATTTGAAATGTAAAATTTGAAAAATACCCCAAACCCTATTTTCAATTTTTTAATTTTATAATTTTTTTTCTTTTTCAAACTTATACTAATTTTTTTATTCTTATAAAATAACACCATTTAATTTATATTTCATGTTTTTTTTTTTTAAAAATATTCAAATTCTAAATATTTATTACAAAAAGTATGATCAAACACAATATCAACTCCAACTATGAAAATTTCAAATAAAGTAAACAAAGTATTATTATTTTCATGGCCCGTATAATCTAGAAAATAGCGTAATAACTTAATATAATCTGTTAAATTATACACATAATACAAATATTATTTATACGCAATGTGTGCAACTTTAATCCTTTTATCCACTCCTTTGCCATGATTACTTTGGGGCGTGCTCGCCAGCACTTCTAGACGATCACAATATCTTTTATTGGAATTATATATGTAGGATGTATAATTGATTAATTGTACGCCCCTAAATTATAATCGAAATTTTAGTGACACGTCTTAATTTAACTAGGATCTTATTGTCCATGGACACATTATTTTTTTTACTTTTATATATATTTTAGGGAAAAAGTACAAATATATCCTCGAACTATTGTAAAAGGTATGCAGATACTCTCCGTCATACTTTTGGGACATTGATGTCCTTGCAGTCCAAAAACTAGAGCATATATACCCTTTATACTAACGGACATACACGTGTCATAATTTTATCCACCGACCTGATATTTATCAAATATCGGATCAACGGATAAGATTGCGCCACGTGTCCGTATTTAGTCTTCCGTTAGAGTGAAGGACATATATACTCTAGTTTTTGGACGGCAAGGGCACCAATGTCCCAAAAGTATGACAGAGGGTATCTACATACAATTTACGATAGTTCAAGAATATATTTGTCCCTTTTGCCTATATTTTATGCTGACGTAACACATTCAAATTCAACCGGATAAAGTTGACCGTATAGCACACACCTTCATGTTATACTTATATTACGTAGGCTATTTCAAGAGTAGTTGGTACAATGATCTTTGCACTAATTTTTGTCTGTAATACAATTCAATGCATGTGGCAGAGTATTGGCATTGGATGGGGAACTCATATTGGAGAAGCTACCACAATTAACGAGGACTTGTCTGTTGCCCAAGCAATGCAAGTCCACTTGTGATGAAATTATACAAGATTTAAAGACAACAAGTGCTCATGGCTCCACTATTTCTTGAATAATCTCTTTTCCATTCTTATTTTAACACCATTTGTAATTTGCATATTATCTATCAACTATCTATTCCGGCAAATTGATTCTATTTCTATTGCTAAAATTACTTTGTTACATTTTACCATGATATTTATAGGTTTTTAATTTTGAAGAAAAAAATAAAATAAAAATGAGATGAATAAACTATGTAGTTGGCAAGATACTCGGAAGTGTGATTTCACCCCACCCATATAAATGGCACTAATTTATTTATGATGAATAGAAAAAGATCGCCACCAAAATGTATAGTTTAGTGATATTGATGGAAGTCTTTGACGTAAGAAGTGTTAGTTCAATTTTCACCGTCCCCTCTTCTTACTCTAATCCCCTAGTGTAACAAAAAAAAAAAAAAGATCGAAAGAAAAATTTAGACAACAAAAGAATAAATTAAAGGAGCAAAAGTTTAGTGTACTTAGCGCAACTTGGCTTGAAAACTAAAAGAGGAAATAAAAGTTTGGCATCGGGTTAGACAATTGTTATATGAGGAGTCTTCGTGCAACACATATGATCTCTCGGTCTAAGCTAAATTTAAAATAAAAACAAAGAAATTTGGCACTTTAGCAATAGGTATCGAATCATAGTCTCGCGGGTGGCTCCTCTGCCTTGTAATAGCAACACAAGAACACCCTTATGCTCCTATCGGTGCACTATTAATTACTTCCTCTGTTTAAAAAAGAACAACCTAGTTTCATTTTTAGTCTGTTTAAAAAAGAATAATCCCTTTCATTTTTTGGCAACACTTTAACTTCAACTTTCCATGTGGCATGTTTAAGACCACACGATTAAAGGACATTTTTAATACATTTGACATAACTTCAATTTAGAACCACAAGATTAAAAAGTTTATTTTCTTTTCTTAAATTCCGTTCTAAGTCAAACTAAACCATTCTTTTTGAAACCGAGGGAGTATATCCTAGTTTCTGCCAGCTTCTCAATATATATATATATATATGATTTTTTTCGAAGTTAACGGGTGGCACCCACTAGCAAAGGTGGGTTCGCCTCTACTTGTGGGGCCAAGAGATAGCAATAAAAACTAGAAATTAGAGATGATATGCTTCATTGATGTTGTTTTTGAAATTATAACAATCAAAAATATAATTTTCTAAATTTTTAGCTATTTTCTAAGCAGTGGAGAAATAAAAGAAAATGGAATCTCATAAAATAGAGTTAAATATTCGATAGAAAAATTCAAATACAAACTCGTTATACAAGAATATAATAAATTATAGGCAATTTATGTTTGATTTTCAAACATCCTTTCTATTCCCGTCCTTCCCCAACTATTCTGACTTAGATTTTAAAAAAATCCACTTCTTCTTCACCAAAACCTACTACGAGCACCACATGAGTTTCAATCAGCTTCCCTTCTCTCAATCTTCTTGTTTTCAATTTCAGTTTTTTAAAAAAAAAAAATTAGCAGTTGGTCTCATGTAAATTTCTTAAATTTTTAACAAGAAAGTTATAGATAATAAGTGTTAAGTGAAATATTACAAAATAACAGAATTACAAGATTACAACTGAAAATAAAATGAAGAAAATAAATCTCTTCAGGCTGAGGCGCGGATATCTCGCTCTCTTTAAGGAGATTCAAGCTCACTGCAACAAATGTTTTCACCGGTCCAGCAGTAGTCCTTCTTGACTTGTCTCCTTCAGGATACAACAGTCTAATCACAATATATAACTAAACAACTCTGGACAAAAGTTGAGTACAAAGCTCCACAAAAGAAACACATTCCTTCAACTAATAAGAACTCTCTTTTTTGACAAACTTTATGCACTTTATATTTTTCTTGTGTATTGTGTGTTGTATATTTTCCAAACCAAATGAAGACCACACCACTATTTATACTAGAAGAAGTCTTCCTAGCAATGAATAGGAAGATAATGGGGTAGTAAATAGTGAAGATAATGGTCTTAGGAGTTACATAGGTTACAAGGATAATACAGGAGTAAAGAATGAATTAAAGTTGAGGGCAACAAATGCACTAACGTGCAGATGCCAATGTTCCATTGCCAACGTTCAGAAAGCAATATGCCTTATGCCCTCTGGTCATTAATTGACCATGAGTAATTAGGCACAAATGCCATATATTTCAGCAAAGACTTAGTGTGGCAATGGCAATGTGAATATGTAACAATTTGTATAATATTAAAATGGTCACACCAACAATAAAAATCAATTAATTCAAATATTGATAGAGAAAGATGAATGTAAATATTATGTTGTTTTCATCCTATGATCTTTATTATAAGATTGACTCTAATTAACTTGCATAGATAATGATATCATCGCAAGCTACTCAATTAATTGATACAATAGAGCTGGCATTTTACTCTCTGCAATATTTCTATAAAATAAAAACTAAAGATGTGTTTTGTAGAACCAATTTCAACTAGTATATCACTTCACAGTTTCATTAACACTTTCCATTTGATTAATAAGATGTAATCCATTTGTTTGTCATACAATCTGTTGGATGATATCGTATAAAAAATTATTTAGTAATATGAAGATGTGACGGTACAACTATCAATATGGTCTAGCCTAGATCTTTTAGTTTAACCCACACGTATTTTTGAAATTTGACGGGTCAGACTGAGTTGGTCTTTTCTTTTGTTGGGCCAAAAAATATCAATTTCAACCCATTATTATTGGGTTGTTGATCACGTGGGGTCAACCTACTTATTTAAAAGGAAAAATTGTATGAAATAGCAAATTATTAATTCAAATTAAATGTTATAGTCATAACTTATTTTATTTGTAATTCGCAACAAACATCCAATTTTTTGCCATCTGATTCGGTATACAATTAGTCATTTTATACATTTCGGTATAAAATGTGTTTGTGTTTGTATAAAGCGAGAGAAAAGTGTATATACAAATACAAATACATATATTTTCGTCCTATACACTTATAATTATACAAATACATATCTTATTATACAAATTACAATGTATAAATGAATTTATACAAAACTGAACAATTTATATAAAATTAGATGTATCCAGCGAATTATACAAATCAAAAGCTCAATAGCAAACAAACTTTGCTATGGAGCGCAATTATACAAACTATAGCTATAACATACAAATATGATTTTTGTTTGCTATATGTGAAAGTTGCTCTATTTAAAATGGGGGAACCTACATGTATTCCACTAGTTTAGGAGTTAATTACTTAGCTATTCTCTAGTTTGCAATATTACATATCTTACCAGATTCTGGTGCATTCAAATACATGTATCTTAGGTATATAGAGCTAAATTTAGGTGTAATTTGTTCTAGATGCATTGTATCCAAGTAGATTCACATATATCTAGGATACATAACAAATCTTGCTCACCTATCTCGCCTCTATCCCATCTCTCTCACCACTCTTCCATGTATCTGCTATCTCAAATACACGCGAATCACTACGGATACATATATATACATGTATCTAGTGTGTATCTAGTACTGGAATTCGCATGTATCTGGGATACATACGAATCTAGCTTGCCTCCCTCCCCAATCTCGCTCACCTCTTCCCCTATTTTAGTGTATCTGATAAAAAAAATACATGTATCATAATAAAATTGGTAAGATACTTAATATTTTGAAAGTATAAGTAAAAATAGTATATAGGTAACAAACGTCCAGGCCTGGGCAAAGGAAACATGCTGGTAATGAACAAAGGCACAACTGACACTCCCTTAACAAAGTGTTTAGGTATGCAAATTAAAATGTGCAACGCCAGCTTCCCAGTAAAAATAAAGGAACATTCACGCCATCGAGGAATCACCATTACAACGGTTGGTGATCCTACAAGTAGAAAAAAGCTAAATTCAATCAGTTGCACAAATAGTATATAATTTTTCTTCTTCAACTATTTGACGGATTCACCATAAATAGACAAGTTGATTGATAACTCTATCTATAAATGCAGGATAAACCTACATAAACACTTAGGTAAGCAAATTTTAGTAGTGTCTTCAGAATTGTCATAAACAAACAAAAAAAAGAACTTAGATGAGATACAACTTTAGGAGTAATGTAGCTTTCTTTTCTCATACATAATTTTCATTGTTGTCGTGCGTCATGCAAAGCCATCTTTTCCAATTGTTTTGAGTTAGAAAAATAAGAACCGATGGGATTAGATGAGATTCTCAATCTTTAATTAGATATTTTGAATTAGAATATTTGAGAATTAAGAAAATCCTAATATATATAGCTCCTTCTTGTTTAATAAATACATCCTATATATGGCATAAATTTAAATTAGCGGACTAATATTTAAAAATATCTAAAATGGTTAAAAGCAAAAGCAAAAAAGATTTATATGTGTATTATTATTAATTATACAGGTAAATAAACAAGTAAGAACTATGGTCGCGAATAACCCCAACGAACCAACAAAAATTGTAGTCGGATAACTAGGATTCTAATCAATATTATAGGAAGCAATTCGCTCTTAAATGAAGTGAAACTCCAATATAAATATCAAAAAAAAAAAAAAGACGTGTATAGTGCAAAACCGGATATCTATGGACTATGTGATTAATGACGCAATGTTGAAATGCTATTTTCTCATTTTCAAAAGCTTTATTTTCCAACACAAACAACATATGTACCGACTTGTGTGCTAACTATGCTTCTATATTTTCTTCGTTTCAATTTGTTTGTGTTATTCATTTATTCTTTTAGTTTCTCTTTGAGAAAAAATGTCTTTTCATTTTAGCAACTCTTTAGTCTTTAGTTCTAATTTTTCACAAAACATAATTCACAAGATTCAAGAACATTTTGCTTCTCTACGTTCGTTATCTTTAGTTTAAGACTCAAGATTTAAAAATATTTTTTTCTTAAATTTTGTGTTAATTTAAAATCAGACAAATAAACCAAAACACACCCTAAATGACAAGACATATTGTATTGGCATGCATGAAGGATAAGCTAGTGATAAGTAAGAAAGGAAAGCATGCAAGTGGCCAAGCAAGAAGCCATGGAGAATAAAGCAAACTTGGAGAATCCCTATTCCCCTACCACAACTTCCTTATCCTCACTTTTCCCCTATTCCCACTCCCATCATATCAAAATGTTCTTTTTCTCTTTTCAAAAGTGGTCTAATTAGTATCTACGCCTGTCTTAACCCCATAAGCTTGACTTTATGCTTATTCTTCTACCATCTTCAAATTATTCTCCCACAAATCCTCTAGCATATAATCTTTTTATATTAGTATATTTTTAAGAATAAGAAACCTGAGGTTGTACTGCTTATTATTGAACTTAATACGTATAATTAAAGGAGGTAATGGATTTTAAATTGTTAGCTTATTGGCATAAAAGACGATTGATAGTAGAAGCGGAAATATTTTCAAAATTTGAGTCAGATGTGTCTAATAAGAATATTTTATAATGTGTTACGATGCTCAACCAGGATAGGAGTAATTAAAGCAACTAAATGAAAATTTAGTTATAAATTTAACGGAAAATGGTCAAAAATACTCCTAAAGTATGCGAAATAGACCACTTATATCCTCCATTACATTTTGAGATAAAAAATACCCGGCCGTTATCCCAGGACCCTCAAGAGTTAACTACCTAATTTTTTTAGTGATGTGGCAAGCCACACAGAAATAATCACTCCACCTAAGCGTTGCCAACTAGGATTCATTACAAAAGAACTTGACCTTTGGCGGCCACAAAGTCGCTACAAACCTGAAATATTGTCACTAAAGGTTATGAGTGGTTTTTAGTAGCGACTAAGGCTGCAACAACCATTCGCTAGTAAAACCTATTTTTTCAATAAAATAATATAATAATTAATTTTCAATTGCAACCTAATTTTTTAAAATAAATAATTTGCACTATCAATATTAAAAACATCCAATATTATTATGAAAATCATCAAAATTACTTCTCGATTCAAATCTCCTACTACATAATGCATCCTTGTACATTTTATACTTTTACATGAAATAAAAATAAAACATATAGTGTCTTCAAACTCCTCCTTAATCGATATCATTTTTTATTTTTTAAAAGCAATGAAGAAAAAAACACAAAATCAGAATTTAATGTTAAAAAACTTTTTGTGACGATATTCTGGGCTTTTGTGACGACTCTTGTCGCCGCTAAAGGTCGGGTTCTTTTGTAGTGAATCCTAGTTGGCAACGCTTAGGTAGAAGGATTAGTCCGACATGGCTTGTCACGTCACTAAAAATTTGGGGTGTTAACTCTTGAAGGTATTTGTGGTCTCTTAGGATAACTGCGGGGGAATTTTTTATCCCAAAATGTAACGAAGGGTATAAATGGTCTATTTCGCTTAGTTCACGAGCAATTTTAACCCTTTTCCGTAAATTTAATGGTACAATAGATGTGTGTTGCCTATAATATTTATATGACTATAAAAGTTTGTCATTAAGGTTATATAACGTCATTTTTAAATTAAAGAAAATTATTCCTTTTAAAATAAATTTAAGAATATTATCACATACATAGTCAAATAAGGGGATTTTGAAATGGAATCATAGCTAGTTGTCCAAAAAGGGATTGACACCAATTCTTAGACTTGCCCTTTTGGGAATTGCAGGCTTTATCCCATCCCTTCAGCACGATTGGGAGATTCCAACATTAGATTTTCCCATTTATGAACTCATAAATTTATGTTTAATACAATTTTTGTTTCGATTAACGAAAATATAGTAGTAGTGTTAAACCACTTAAATTTGTGTCAATATATAAAAAAGATTTTAAATTACACCGAGTACATTGATATTGATGTTATTTATCAATTCATGAATACTTAAAAGGGAACGTTATATTTTAATATTTAGTATGCTTTTAATTCCAACATTTCAATTTTACACTCTTTTAAATCAATGATATGACATAATTAATACTACACAGTCGAAGAATATTTTTCTTAATTATGTTATACATATTTAATATATATTTTTTTCAATTTAAGATTATAAAAATTTTAAAAGTTACATGCTCAAGGCATAAAATGAGATGAAAGAATATATGATGTCACGACCTTTTACATCGAACCAAACCATTTAATGTTAATAATCATAAATTAAATTGAGAATGCATATCCATTAATTAGTTATAGTTAACTAATGAAAATGCTTGCATTAATTGGTCAAAAGATCACCATCTCTTCTGTTACACTCTCCTGGATATAATCTTCTTTAAAAAAAAAGTAGGAGAAATGGGGATTATTACAATGCAGGGAATCAAACCCTCACAAACAAGGTGGGAGTTCAAGTAGCCAACCAACTGGGCTACTAAAATTATTTCACTAGATAAATGTACCTCTACTATTTCATTTTTATGTCATACGCAACTTGATCAGAATTCAGAAACAAAGTTTAACAAAGGAAGAATATTTTTTTCAAATTCATGGTATTAAACATATCATAATAATTATGTGATTATAAAATCATCCAATTTTAAGAGTGGATGAAGAAATAAAATTTAAATTATTTTTAAATATAAAAAGATGACATTATTTTAAAACAAACTAAAGGGGAAAAAAATAGAATGGAGAGAGAATGAATTAAGTTATATATTAGGGGAAAAAGTCTGAAATATATCTAAACTTTGACCGAAATTGCTGTAACAATACCGAACTTTGAAAAGGATTACCCCTGCACTATTTAATAGTTATTTTAAAGGTATATTTGTGCCCACATGGACATCATAAATATGCATCATTATAAATAGTAACGTGTTCACGTGGGCACATATATACCTTTAAAATACACTATTAAATAATGCAGGGGGGTAAAAGGTCTTTTCTAAAGTTTGGTATTGTTACATCAATTTCGGTCAAAGTTCAGATATATTTCGAACCATTTTCCCTATATATTAATAACAAATTACTCCTATATAGAGTAATATGTGATTTTCAAACTTTCAAGCAATCTACTTTAATTGGGAAAAAGAAGAGGAATATTTCACAAGTATACCACTTCATATCTCATATCTATAAATAGAAGTGCTAGAAACCCATCATATCATCCAAAGCTAGCTAGCTTCAAGATATCATTTGATAGCTATCTATATTCTTTCCCCCAAAAACAAAGAAGAAATAGAAAATTCCAGTTTTAATTTGCATTGTTTGTGCATCTAATTTGCTCTTCTATTATCCCCTCGAACTCCTCAAGTGCATGAAAATTATCTACACCTCATTCATTCATGCACGCTAGTAGTCAATCTTCTTTTAAAAATTTAAAGTATGGTGTGTCAACTATATTTAGCTATTATCATTTTTCTGTGAGAGTTGTCCATATTATTATTATTACATTTTTGAAAGAAGGAGTGATGCAAGATGTTGTTGACAAAAGATAGAGCGGTACATATGATTGAAGTCATAAAATTGTTTGCACCTCACTTCTTTTGTGCTTTTTTTTGTTTTCTGTCACGCTATCCTCAGCCCCTCATTTTTTTCGTGTTTATATATATATCTTCATCTAATAGTAACTCATGATATATCATTTTTATTTTTATTTTAACTGTAATTTGATCAATAAATAATTTTTTGATATAAAATACAAATATATATAGCCATTTCATTAAAAAAAATTATATAAACTATATAGATATTTAAGTGTATAACGGTCTTATCTACAAAACTCAACTATTGAACCTTAACTATAACACCTGCTACAACCATCTTTCTATGATCCTATATGTTAAAAGAGGAGATGTTGTTGACAGAAGATAGAGAGCACAGATGATAAAGTGCATGAAAATTGTCTGCACCTTACTCCTTTGTGCTCTTTATTTTTCTGTCATCATCCTTAATCCCCCCCCCCCCCCCCCCTTTTTTTTTATCGTTTTTTATATTGTTATATAAATATTTATCTTATATTAACGCATATATAATGTTATTCTATTTTTAACTGTAATTTGAATGATGAAAAATTATAGTATATTTTTAGATATAAAATATACATATATTGAAACGTGTAACCATTTCATGTAAAATTATATATTATATATACATATATTTATATCTATTGAAGTGTATAACAATCATATCTAAAAAAATTAAGCTATTGTAGCTCAACTATAATACCAACTTGTATCATTTCTTTAAGAGTCGTCCAAATTATATTTAGTGTATTTTAGAAAAGGAGACGGTGGAAGATGTTTGTTGATAGAAAATAGAGATCACAAATGATGAAGTTCATGAAATTTGTTTGCACCTTACTCCTTTGTGCTATCTAGCTATTCTTCTGTTACCATCCTCAATCTCTCTCTTTTATCATATTTATATTATTATATATTTCTTCATTTTGCATTTACTCATAGTGTTATTCTATTTCAATTGTAGTTTGATCGGTGGAGAATTTTAAGATATACATTTTTAGGTATAATTGTATAAAATATATTTGTTAAAGTGTTAAAATATATTTATTAAGTTATATAACAATCTCATCTAAAAATATTAAATTAATTATGTACGTCAGGTATAATATCAACTAGTAACTTCTTCCTGTGAATCATTCATATATGTTAAAAATTAAGCCAGTTGAAGTGAAGATGTAGTTGACAGAAGATAAGGAGCACTAATGATAAAATGCATCAAATTATCTACATCTCACTCATTTGTGCTCTCTATTCTTCTATCATCATCCTCAACCCCTCACTTTTATTGTGTTTATTTTTGTTATATTGTATTTTATTTTATTTTATAGAGAAAATGGCCAAATGACCACCCAATCTATTATAGGATTTTCAACTACACACTTATGCTTTACGGGGGGTCCTATTACTCCCTGAGCTACTTTAAAGTGAAATTATTTTCTCCCTGAATTATCATTTCCAGACATGTGTCTTGTGGTGAAATACACGCACTTGACACGTGTATCTCACCATTTAATTAAATTTTTTTAAAAAAGTACTCCTCTTTCCTCTTCCTTTCTTCCCCAATCATTTTTTCAACCCTAACTATAATAAACACCATTTTTTACCTTAATAAATTTATATATCTCTAATAATTTATAAAAACAAAATTTCAAGTCACCTTTTCTCTTCCCCATTCTTTATTTTTTCTCCTTCTAAACTTTTCCTGATTAATTTATAATTTGAGTTTTTGATTTTGATTCTTCATGGGTTTTAGGAGAACATGTAGGATCATTCTTTAGAAATGTAGAAGAAATTGTTTTGTTTTAGTTTCTTTTAATAAGTTTGAAGATATTTTTTAAATATACAATTACTTCACTTTGATTTTGTTACTCTTGAGTCCATGACTTTAAAATAAATTAATTAATGGGTATGCTTTTTTTAAAAAATAAATTTAATTTGTTAGATATGTTCTAAATAAGTCTATTGAAAAATTATTTATTCATAAAATGCATTAGTTGTTATAATTTTTATACCAAACATCTGTTGAAAAAGCTTTCAACAATGATAATGGTGAAAAATGTATAGTTGTATAGATAAATAAGAAGAAAGAAAGAGAGAGAAAAAAGAAAATTAAAAAAAACGGAAATTCTTTTTTTTAAAAATAGGCAACTTACTCTCTCAAAGAGAGTGACATACACTCTTTATGCCAACTCAACACTTAAGGGTTATTTATTTCATTTTAAAGTAGTTCAGGGAGGTAATAGGACTCTTGCGAAGAATAAGTGTGTAGTTGAAAATTTGACAATAGATTGGGAGGTCATTTGATATTTTCTCTTATTTTATGTAAACTCAAAGTTCTATTCTATTTTCAAGTGTAATTTGACCAATGAGGAATTTTAAAATATATTTAGGTATAAAATATGTTTGTTGAAATGTACGTATTTCATCTGAAAATATAAAATATATCTATTAAGGTGTATAATAATCTCAAATAAAAAATTTGAATTGTTGTACCTTAACTATAACACCTGCTAATACCATTTTCTTACAAAGGCATTACATTATATGTTAAAAGATGAGGTTGTGGAAGATGTTGTTGACAGAAGATAGAGAGCACAAATGATTAAGTGCATGAAAATTGTATGCACCTTACTTCTTTGTGCTCTTTATTCTTCTGTCACCATCCTCAGCCCCTAGATTTTTGTTTAGTGTTATATTGCTATACATTTGTTTGTCTTATATTAATTCGCTGTGCTATTTTAATTTCAACTATAATTGACTGATAGAAAATTTTAGGACGTAGATTTTCAGATATAAAATATACTCATTTTGTCTCAATTTATGTGATACGTTTTATTTTTCGAGAGTCAAACAATTTAAATTTGATCAGAAATTTGCGCATGCATGATATCTTCAATTTTCTTGAAATGGAATTTGTATCTTTGTAATCTACATAAAATATACTATAAGTTACAATAATTGTCAATTCAAAACATTTAAAAGATATATGAAAATTTTCTCATAAAAAATAGACTAGTTTGAATCTCAAAATATGAGATGTGTCACATAAATTGGGACATAGAAAGTATTTATCGAAGTGTATAATTATTTTAACTAAAAATATAAAATATATCTATTAAGATATATGACAATCTCATGTGAAAAAAGTTAAATTCCGCACTTAAAGAATAATAGCAACTAGTATCATCAACATTAACACTTAGCTTTGTTTAGATGTTGCTACGTATTGCTTCTCATAATCTATGTATTACAAAAAAATTATTATTATTGTTTTCTCTTATAATTTGAAATTTTCAAAATAAAAATATTGCATTCACTTGTTTTAGAACGTGTGTGATTACGTATTTGTCCAACTCAATCATTTTAATATATATACCGCATAAATTCGGTCAATGGTAAGAGGGATTTAAAAAATAGAGTTTTATCGAGTTTAGAAGTTCATTTGTAAAGTGAAAAATAGAAGGGTTCAATTGACAAACGGAGACAAGTACACGAACCTCGCAGGTCATTCCGAGCCGTGTTCATTTTTGCTGTGTTCTTGTTGTTATTGGTTTGGGTTCTTTTTCATTAAGAGTGGTGTGTAATTTATAATTGGGATTCTAAACAAAAGCTTTTTATTAATATATTTTCCATTCTTATCAAAAGACATGTCCTAACATCGGACTTGTAATTTTCTTTATATAGATATATAGATTTGAATCAATCATCAATGAATAATATAATGTATAACTTACCTAAATCTCATAGTGTAAAGAGTAAATTATATTATATCCTTATTATTTTTCTAATTACAATAATCCCTTAAAATTTATACCTTCCGGATACATAAGTTACCATCCGAATACATTAATTCATCATCCAAATATATTAATTCTAATATAAGAAGAATCTTTTTGTTAAAAAGGGAATAAAATCTGAAAATTAATTAAATCTCATAAATTACACTTACGTTTCTTCTTACTCTCAATCATACAGAGACAAATCCTATCAGAATGAAGAAATTCAAAATTTCAAATTGCTCCCCCATCAACAAAGAAATCTTTCAGATTTGATTAAAAAAAATTGTCGAAATTTTGGGTAAGCAATGTGAGTTATGAAGGATACAAAAGTGATGGAATTGTTGTTGGACAAACGATTTCCTTTTGAATCTTCAAGTTCATCGAAGATCCTTTCAATTTTGATTCAAGATTGTCAAAAAATTTGAGATTCAAGATTCTTTCTTCTCCCAGTTCATCGAAGATCCTTTCAATTTTGATTCAAAATTATTGAAAATTTTGAGATTAAAAATTTTCACCTAGTTTATTGAAGATCCTTTCAATTTTGATTCAAAATTGTCGAAAATTTTGAGAAGATACATCATGAATATCTTTGCTACTTAGCATTTTACTATTTATGAATCTCAAAATATTAAAAATTTTCACCTAGTTTATTGAAGATCCTTTCAATTTTGATTCAAAATTGTCGAAAATTTTGAGAAGATACATCATGAATATCTTTGCTACTTAGCATTTTACTATTTATGTATCTTGTTTAAATTGATAAATATCGTATTTATACTAGATACATTAAATAAATAATTGTTGCACATAAGATGTTAGATTTGAGATCGATACATTACCGTGTGGAAATTGCTATGTAATTGATACATTTAGTATAAAATTTGAATTTACGTATCATATCTAAAAAATTAGTGCATGATACATTACTATTTATGTATCTCGTTTAAATTGATAAGTATTGTATTTATACTAGATACATTAAATAAGTAATTGTTGCCCATAAGATGCTAGATTTGAGATTGATACATTACCGTGTGATAGTTGCTATGTAATTGATACATTTAGTATAAAATCGAATTTACGTATCATATCTAAAAAATTAGTACATGATACATTACTATTTATGTATCTCGTTTAAATTGATAAGTATTGTATTCTTATGGGATACATTAAAATTGTTGCCCATAAGTTATTTGGTTTGAGATCGATACATTTAGTATAAATTAGTATTTATGTATCATGCCCGTATAATTTGACGTAGCTATGTATCATATAAAAAAAATTATGAATATGATAAACAATGATTTAGTTAAAAAAATAGTACTGCACATACATAACAAACATATGATACATACCCATTTATATAAGTGACACTTTTTATGATTCAGTTTTGTCCTAATTTTCTCCATATTTGTTTTGTCATGTCAATGTATTGGTGTTTTAATTTGCGTATGAAAAATTACCTCAATATTCACATGATTTTCCTGTAAAAACAAAAGAACTGGAAAGAAAAAATAAATAAAGAACTATCTCTTGATTAACTTTAAATCATTAATTGGAGAGAGAAAATATTTAAAATTCAAAATAAATGAGTGATGAAGGTAATTGGTGATATAGTGGAGTGATTATAGGCATGAAAAATGGGGGGAAATAGTGGAGTTGGAAGATTGAAAGTTATGTATTTGGAAAGGAGAGAATTTGAGAAAAAGGAGGGAATTTTGTAATTTTTTAAAATGGTAGAAAATAGGGTAAGAAAAGATGTGTAGTTAGATAATTTTTCCTAATATAAATGATACTAGATGAAGCACGGGCCCAATACAAGAAACATAAGAGAAAATTTCATAAAGCACCACTATTAGAGATTGTACTTGCTCTGTAAAATGATATTTTTAATAATTACATAAGTTGTCTGGAATAAGTTTTAACTACAGGTATGAAATATTTGATTAGGGTGATGAACGTATTTCAGAATCATGCTCGTTAAAAATAGTCAATTTTTGGCTAATTAAAATCTTGTATATATGAAACAACATTAAATAAGGCAAAAATCGTACCTATAACAATTTTTGAAGATCCTGCATATCTATGAAACAGGAAAACAATTTTTGAAGATCCTGCATTGTATGAGGAAACAGGAAAATTGTATCTGACAACACTGAAACTATTCAGCTAAAGTTCGATCTTTCTCATTCTGCGGAGAACAAAAAGGTGTCCTTGAATGGAATAATTGATAAGTTTATCTAAAAGCATAAAAAGAAGAATAAATTTTAACACCTTGAGAGAGGGATTACGTTCAAAATTGTCCAATCGGTACTAAGATGAGGCCGGGTGATCCTTGCTAAATCAAAGCAAGTTAAAGCTTCATTTCACTCTTTAGCATTTGAATGTCCTGTAATTCAATGAACTTATTTTTGCCAGCAAGCTTTTCACTAAATATTCTGCGTCTTGCTTCAATGGCCTGTAATATTCAAATGCACGAGTGGTAAGAATAAGCCATAAAGTAGTTCCTATATCCAACGAAAAAGTTTCCAACTCTGTAATTGGGCATAACTCAACCCCATAAACTAGGCATAAGGTGAAAATTGGCCAAGTTTTATATAAAGAAACAAGCTTTTATTATGACATCCAATGCAGGACACTTAACAATAACCAAAAGCCAGTAACAAATCAAGGTAAGAGTTGAATAGTTATGAACCTGTTTCTCCCAATTGGTGAAGCCTGTGACAAGGGAGAGTGAAATAGATTGCACAGTTGTTCCAGCCACCAATCCACTCCAAAGACCCTTGCCTTTTAGATGCAATACAAATCCAAGTAATACAACAGCCGGAATTCCAACCAAATAATATGCTCCAAGGTTCACATAGGCTCCAATATGCTGCCACCCGCTTCCTCTGGCAACTCCTGATTAGAGGCAAATTCACGATTTAAATTCTTTCTTTAAACATATGAGTTCAAAACATAGTATATTTGTACAAATTTTTAGAGCTTTCACATTTACATATCTATGATCTAAATAAAGAAGTCTGGGTTCAATTGAGCACATCCAATACACTACAAATCTGTTGCTGCTTAAGATGCAATGAGCAAGCAACACTAAAAGGCATGGGGAGCAACTCTTATTATCTTGTTGATCACTTTCATTTATTGTATTTCAAAATTTAAAAGCTGGAATAACTCTTTTGGTCTCAATACAAAAATAAAACAAATGAGGATAGTCAAAGAGATAACCTGATAGTACAGCTTGGGTGCCGTCCATGATGATTGATATGCAAAGAATAGGAGTAATTTCTGCGACATAAGTGACTACTTCGTTCTCATAAGAAAATGCATAGCCCCATACATCGCGGACTACAAATAGAGTTATACTAGCAAGAACAACCTCTGTAGCTGAAAGAACTATCACAGCAGCGAGAGCAATTTTTGCCGCTTGTGGCCTCCCAGCTCCAAGCTCATTTGAAATCCGAGTACTACGTACAATATTAATTACTTGGAATTTTGCATATTTATATCTCTGTATGCAGCTAACAATATCAGATAAATGCTAGGTTGACAGGACAGGAGCAAACCTTGCTGCAGCACCGAAAGAATAAGGTATATGGTAGTGCACAGTAGTGATTGTAAAGCTGTTCTCCAACAAATTGGACCATGACAATGCATCAGTATATAATCATTTCAAACATCAAAGGAAAAAGAAAAGGAACATTACGTAGGAAAGGAAGCATACCATATGGACAGAACGGATGTTTCTAGCATCGGATTTGGAAACAGACCAGAGAGCAGAATGATTAGCTCAAATGCCCACCATTCCAAGCTATAACCATGTTCCGACAAAAAAAAGTTGAGGTAATACATAAAGGATCAACAGACAAGAATCATGTTTAAACTCAAATCACAAATAGTATTGAGATTACCAAACCATTACAGCAGATGGGATTGCAAACCGGAAGAAGTCCCCTGTAGTCAGGAAAACATCCCTAGAGAATGAAGCTCGAGTCATTTCACAAACCGATGAGTACTTCACATAAAGTATAAGCAAGATCACATTCAACCAATAAGATAAACCGATTGACAATGCTGCTCCGATAATCCCTAAATTCAATTTGAATATAAAAACCCAACAAATCGTAACTTAGAAGCATAAAGATACAACTGCACTTAAAAGCATTGGTAGGATTAAACTCTGTGCCTGCAGATACCGGACTAGTGACTGAAGAATAGCATATGGAAATAGTGTAGGAATGAGCCAAATCGCGTATTTTCCAGCTTCAGTTGCAATGGAAGGATCTTGGCCCATCAATATAAGAAGTTTATCCGTAAAGATCCACAGAACAGAGACTGGTATACATACCAGAAACAGACAAATAATAGCACTATAAGTAAAAGTTCCAAGTTTTCGATATTGTCCTGCTCCATAGGCCTACCCACATAGAGTCTCCAGCGCACTACACATTTCAAACTGTTCCACAAAGTAAATCCATGATGATTCTTCATCTATACAAAGGATAAGAAAGGTATGCAAGCAAGCGATTTCTATGTTAAATTGTTCCTTCATTTTTTCCCTTTTTATAGGCAAGACATGGGGCAATAATCCCAACGACAATAACAACAACATACTCAGTGAAATCCCACTAAGTGTGTATATAAACCTTACCACTACCTCGTCAAGATAGAGAGGCTGTTTACGAAAGTCTCTCGGCTCAAGTGTATCAAACTCAAGTGGAGGAAGAATAAAACAATGAAAAAAGTATAGTCAATAATTAGAAAAGTGCAAAGTGTATAAGAAAGGAATTCTAACAAACATCAAAATAGTATGATAATCAAAAACACAATAAATGGCAGGAACTACACGGGTACGACTAGTCCTAAGACTATTATCCCTCTACCCTAATACGCGCCCTCCACTCCTTCCTATCTAGAGTCATATACTCGGTAATATGAAGATGTATCATGTTCTATCTAATCACCTCTCCTCAGTACTTCTTCGACCTACCTATATCCCACAATGTGCCCTCTACAAATTGCCTCTCGCACCTCCTCACTGGGGCATTACTGCACCTCCTCTACATATGTCCAAACTATCTCAATCTCGTTTCTCTCATCTTGTCCGCCATAGAAGCCACTCCAACCTTCTCCCGAATAACCTCATTCTTAATCTTATCGCTCCTAGTATGCCCAAACATCCATCTCAACATCCACAACATGCATCTTTTGCACATGTGAGTTTTTACTGGCAAGCAATCCAACACATACAACAAGGACGGTTTAACCACCACTCTATAGAACTTCCCTTTTAAGTTTAGATGATACTTCTTATCATACAAGACTCCAGAGGCAAGCTTCCATTTCATCCATGTATCCCCAATGCAATGTGTGACATTGTCAATGTCCCCACTAGATCATATAGACTCAAAATACTTAAAACATTTTCTCTTGGGAATAATTTGTGTGACAAGCCTTACTTCTATGACTGCCTTATGTGACGCAACAATGATTTTGCACTCTAAATATTTCGTTTTGGCTTCAGAGTTTGTCTCCAAACATGTAACCTAGCATTAACTCCGTCCAATGTCTCAATGATCAGAACAATGCCGTATGCGAATAACATACACCAAGGAACTGCTCCCCAGGAACAGAATAATATAAAGTAATATGTTTTTGAATAAGGAAATTCAATTGAGCTAATAAACACGATCGATACAATGAATATATGGAAGAATGAGACTTACAAGAACACTGTAACCAGTAACATTGGAAAATGAAGTAGCAATAGAAGCACTAGAAAGTGAGAGTTCACCAAGGTGACCTAACATAATCATTGGCGAAACGCGCAAAAGGTACTGTGATACTGTCACCACTATCATAGGCAAAGCAATGCGACTCGTCTCTTTCACCTCTTCAACAAACACTTTCTCTGTCACCGCCACATCTTCTTTCTCCAGATTAACCAGCGGCTCTTCCTCCGCCATAATCCTTTACTACTAGAAATTACTTTTATTTCACTTCTCTGTTTGTTTCTTCAGAAATTATGAGTATTTTTTTTAGAGGCTTAGTTAAAATTGGATTGCACTGTTTACGGAATTAATATGTCAAATGATTACTTAACTATAGAGTTGTCAAAAGAGGGTCGGCCCGGTCCCATCCGGTCCAAGCCTCGCAGGTCAAGAAATTTGAAGGACTAGGGCAGGCTAGCTCTTCATTTGGAAGGGCCTGAAAATACTCAACCCAACCCAACCTAAGGATCGGGGGTTGGGGCGAGCTAGCCCTTATTTATTTTCTTTTCAACTTAAAATTTATAACACTAAGAAAATAAGAAGATTTTCAAATCAAATATGGCAAACAATGGGATTGTTTCGATAACACTAGTAAAAAATTTAATGTAATTAGCATGTATCTAGGATACTAGATATGCGAGATACATGTATATGGTGTGATGCATCCAGACACACGAGCAAGATAAGAGAGTGGCAAGCGAGATGGGAGGGAGACAAGAGCGCGAGATTTGTCTATGTATCATAATTCATGTTAATCCACTTGGGTAGAGTACATCTAGAACAAATTAACCTAATTTTGAGTCTATGTATCCTGAGATTACAAGTATCTAGACGTACTAAAATCCGGTAAGATTCATAATATTACAACATAACATGAATT
Source organism: Solanum verrucosum (assembly GCF_900185275.1). Classification (NCBI taxonomy): domain Eukaryota; kingdom Viridiplantae; phylum Streptophyta; class Magnoliopsida; order Solanales; family Solanaceae; genus Solanum; species Solanum verrucosum. The sequence goes on from NW_026020402.1 coordinate 691,291, forward strand.
TAAGTAATTAGTTCATATACTAGCGAGATTGTTGTAAGTTACCCTTAAATAAATAGTTTTGGCCCATGGGCCGACCCTAATCCGCCCCCGATCAAGCCTCAAGGACAAATGACTTATATAGGTTGAGCTTATAAGCCCTAGTTTTAAAGGAGACATTACTTGGATGGATACCTTTTAGTAAATATTTACTGATTTTAGCGCTACTTTTTATTTATTATCATTTATAGCAATACTATGTTAAATCTGCAATATATATTAAAAGTGAATTATGTATGCAATATATATGTATTATAGTTATTTTTTAAAATTTATTATGCTTGTTTGGTAAAAAATTGACACATTGTATTATAAGTGTATTAAAATGTGTAATAACTGTATTATCCATGAATAAAACTTGTATTATATGTGAATAATAAATTGTTTTTTGTATATTGAACTTGTATTATAAATGTATTAAAAGTGATCAAGTGGAAAAAAAATGTTATTATTATAAATGGTAAATATTTTTTAATATAGTATATTTATGTAAATATTCTTGTTTTAAATGAGCTTGAAAAATCATAACTCAACCCTATCCCCAATAAAGGGTTGGGTAGGGCCAACCCCATAGGCGAAACTCATTTTAACGGCTCTACTTAACTAATACTTTTTTTTCACCAAACAAGTTACTCAATTAAGAGTTATTCTCACATAAATGACTTAATTTTCTTGTATAACCCTCAAATCACTCAAAAAGTCAAAACTATTTAGGACTCCCATATGGATATACTAAATTGCTAATAAAAATACTTCCTCCCCTACTTTTGTAGGTCTTTCTTTGTTGGTTTGGTTGATACGGAGGGAGTAAATATTATATTCCAAGTGATTCTATTAAAAGGACAACTCCGTGATCTTAAAGTTTGACCTAACATTTGCTGCTTTAAAAATAAAAAGTTGACTTAACATTTATGTAAAATAGAAGCACATGTGTCGTTGACTCGCAATTATATTTAGTAAGTGACGATCAATAACAGATCTATCAATTAATTAGATAGTGTATTCTTTTATTTGCATGTTGTGTTTTTATTTAAAGGATTCATGTATGCTGTGGGCCTATAATTTAGAGGATTATATGGTTTTTATATATTGTCGCAAGCAATTTTGATTATATTATTTATATTTATTTATATCGTTCTTGTATGTTGTCAGCCTAAAATCCAGTCAATAAGATTTTTCATGAACTTATTTAATATAACAGAAGAAAAACTTAGACTATTCACAGCCCTCCATCTATGCAAAGAAAAACAAGGGAAAAGGTGTTTAAAGGGAAATGAAAGAAAAGATTATAGTTATACTTACTAGATAATCACTACTAAATCATATACATATTACTGATAAATCTTACTTGTAACATAAACAAATTAGTCACTTGCTGAGTTAATTTATTTAACTGTGACATATGATCTTCATGAGAAAATCATTTGATGCTTTGTGAAAAATTGTCATAGTGGAAAGATATAATGCAAGCGTGAAGTTCTCTCTCCGTCTAATTAGTTTGTTTACCGCTTCTCCCCAAGTGCTAGAGTACTGGAGGTTTCTTCATCTTGTTTATTCTATTTTTTTTAACAGAAAATAAAAAGAATGTGAAAAATAAAATTAACTTGATAACAAGTTTTTATACTATAAGTGAGTTTGGTTTGATGTAGGGGAGAGGGAAAGATTGATGAAAAATTAAGAAGGTTTGGTTGAGAAATATTTAATGAATAGTTGACATGATGTGGTAATACTAGTTTAAAAGATTTAGAGGATGTTTGAGCCCGCTTTCCTTTGTGTATTTGCTCACTTTCCTTTTACTAGCAGTATGGTATTTTTTCCATTTTGATTTGTTTTGACTTAGAATTTAAGAAAATAAAGAATAACTTTAAATTAGTAAGATAGTTGACAGTGAATCACTTTCCTTTGCAACAACCTTGCCTTGCCATAAATTGTGAGAATTTATCATAAATTGATTAGTTTTATGTTGGTCGTCACCTTATTATCACCTCCTCCTTTATCTAGTCTTAGAACCAACAATGGAAACAAGCTCACACTTATAATCATAGCTTCAGTTGCACTTAAATAAGCTCACACTTAAAACGCTGCTTTTCATGTAGCTTCAATTGTTAATTTTGAGTCTTTTTTTTGTCGTATTCGTTGTTAAGCTTAAGTCATTTGATCAATTTTGCCACTATCACGCAAATTTGTTCAATGCTCTCTCTTTCTCCTAATTTTCATCTTAGGAAAATAAATTTAAATCAAATGACTATCACCGTCAATTTTGGAGCGAATCATTTTTATGGTTAATAGACCAACAATACAACAATTGACGGGTAGAAAATTACGAGAGGACAACTATAATTTCCCGAGAGGACAAAAATATATTTGAAATTTAAAAAATTTAATTTTTTTCATCCAGCTAAACTTGTGAGTGACCAATTCAATAATAAGAAAATTTGGTCGTCTGCCAAAATTTGCGAAAAAATGAACAAGCATACTGCATACTTGTATCAATTTTCCAATTGTGTAGCACCAAATAATTCCATTTGTGTGAGTTTGTTCACATTGTACGTCGGTTCCAAATTCAAACAAAAATGGAGGGTTCGAGAATTAATCAGAATTAAAAAAAATTATTTTGCTATATTATATATATTTATTCTAATGATAAATGTAGTTGAGTGATTATTGAAAAGAAAAATCTTAAGTTGAGTAATTTTAATAATACAAATCAAAGTTCAATGAATCTACTAGATAAATTTTCATAGTCGAGTGACCTTTTAAGATATTAACTCTCTATTATAGCATCTGGCCTGTCCTGTCATTCAATGAGTTGATTTTCCCCAGCAAGCTTTTCACTAAAAATTCTGTGTCTTGCTTCAATGGCCTGTAAATTCAAATGCACGAGTGGTAAGTCCCATAAGCCATAAGGTAGCTTCTATATCCGGAAAAAAAAGTTTCCTTAAGCTAGGCATAAGGTGAGAATTGCCCAAGTTTATATAAAGAAACAAGTTTTCATTATGCCATTCAATGCAGGACACGTAACAATAACCAAAAGAAAGTGTCAACACCAGTAACAAATCAAGGTAAGAGTTGAATAGGTCTGAACCTGTTTTTCCCAATTGGTGAATCTGGTTACAAGGGAGAGTGAAATAGATTGCACAACTGCTCCAGCCACCAATCCACTCCAAAGACCCTTGCCATTTAGATGCAATACAAATCCAAGTAATAGAGCCGCGGGAATTCCAACCAAATAATATGCTCCAAGGTTCACATAGGCACCAATATGCTGCCACCCGCTTTTTCTGGCAACTCCTGATTAGAGGCAGATTCACGATTTAAATTCTTGAAATATATGAGTTCAAAATTTGTACTAATTTTGGAGATTTCACATTTATATATCTATGATCTAAATAAAAACTGTGGACTCAATTAAGTGCATCCAATACACTACAAATCTGCCGCTGCTTCTGATGCAATGAGCAAGCAACACTAAAAGGCATGGGGAGACAACTCTTGTTTTCTTGTTGGTCAATTCCATTTATTGTATTTCAAAACTTAAAAGTTGGAATAACTCTTTTGGTCTCAATATAAATTTGCAATTTGCAAATAAAGCAAATGAGGATGGTCGAAGAGATAACCTGATAGTACAGCTTGGGTGCCGTCCATGATAATTGATATGCAAAGAATAGGAGTAATCTCTGCAACATAAGTGGCCACTTCTTTCTCATAAGTAAACGCATAGCCCCATACATCGCGGACCACAAATAGAGTTATACTTGCAAGAACAACCTCAGTGGCAGAAAGAACTATCACAGCAACAAGAGCAATTTTTGCCGCCTGTGGCCTCCCAGCTCCAAGCTCATTTGAAACCCGAGTACTACATACAATATTAATTACTTCAAATTTTGCATGTTTATCTCTATGCAACTAACAATATCAGATTAATACTGGGTTTATAGGACAGGAGCAGACCTTGCTGCAGCACCGAAAGAATAAGGTATATGGTAGTGCACAGAAGTAGTTGTAAAGCTGTTCTCCAAGAAGTTAGACCATGACAATGCATCAGTATATAATCATTTCAAACATCTGAAGGAAAAAAACAAAACGAAGATCAAGTAGAAAACGAAGCATACCATATGGAAAGAACAGAAGTCTCTAGCATCGGATTTGGCAACAGACCAGAGAGCAGAATGATTAGCTCAAATGACCACCATTCCAAGCTATAACCATGTTCGGAAAAAAAGTTGAAGAAATACATTAAGGATCAATCATAAATTCAATCACAAAGCATATATGTATGTTTTTCTATTGAGATTACCAAACCATTACAGCAGATGGGATGGCAAGACGGAAGAAGTCCCCTATAGTCAGGAAAACATCCGTAGAGAATGAAGCTCGAGTCTTTTCACAAGCCGATGAGTACTTCACATAAAGCATAAGCAAGATCACATTCAACCAATAGGATAAACCAATTGACAATGCTGCTCCCACAATCCCTAAATTCAATTTGAATATAAAAACCCAACAAATTGTCACTTGGAAGCATAAAGATGCAACTGCATTTAAAAGCATTGGTAGGATTAAACTCTGTGCCTGCAGATACCGGACAAGTGACTGAAGAATAGCATATGGAAATAGTGTAGGAATGAGACAAATCGCGTATTTTCCAGCTTCAGTTGCGATTGAAGGATCTTGGCCCATCAATATAAGAAGTTTATCCGTGAAGATCCACAGAACAGAGACTGGTATGCATACCAGAAACAGACAAATAATAGCACTATAAGAAAAAGTTCCAACTTTTCGATATTGTCTTGCTCCATAGGCCTGTCCACATAGAGTCTCCAGTGCACTAGACATTCCAAACTGTTCCACAAAGAAAATCCATGATGATTCTTCATCTATACAAAGGCTAGCAAAGGTATACAAGCAAGCCATTTGTGTTATTAAGTTCCTTCATTTTTCCTTTTTTATAGGCAAGACATGGAGCAATAAGCCCCGTTCACAAATTCCCCTGTTTCTTAATCGAAAGTTAAATATGTCAAACCATCTAAGCAAACTTCTATTTGTCAGAGAAGAGAGCCATCACAGGCCAATGATAAGTTCCATTTTCCAGTCACTACCAAAGCCTTGTTGCACCTCTACCATTTAGAACAAAAGGATGGATTTCTTACTGATCCCGCGGCACAGAATACTACCAAGAAATATGTTTTCGTATAAAGAAAGTCAATTGAGCTAATAAACTCAATACAATGAATATGTCAAGCAACATCTTCTATACATGTAGTTGTTAACATGTATTAACTATAAATCTCAATGACCTGAATGAACTAAGAATATCAAAGATATTAGCGACAAATACTTTCAAATTCCTACTTTCTTTCATTATCACGTTACAGTTGGGCCAGAAAATATCTCAGGTTCACTAAGTTATGCACGAAGTAACACAACAAAGGAACACTACAATGGGCTTGAGGAGACTATTCTATTCTAAACGTGAAGACCATAATATTTCTACAGAATCACATCTAACCTCACTCAACATGTTTAATCAACTATTGACTATGTGACCAGTATCCCTACTAAACAACACTACACTGAAACTACTTCATCATATCAAAGTATTCAAACTCCCGTTTGGCCAGAGATGTTGAAGTTGAAAAAGGTGAAAATATATTCCAAATTTGATCAAATTTCATGGCAATTTTTGCGACCTACTCCCAACATCAATAGCCAAATTCTGTGTGAATTGCATCGGAAGGGTCAAAGTCATTTGTATTTCCTGATTAATTCATACAAAATACAAAAAGATGTGTAACAATGATTGGAAGCAAAAACTTGTTGAAGGAGACTTACAAGGAGACTGTAACCGGTAACACTGCAAAGTGAAGTAGCAATAGAAGCACTAGAAAGTGAAAGTTCACCAAGGTGACCTAACATAATCATTGGCGAAACACGCAAAAGGTACTGTGACACTGTTACCACTATCATAGGCAAAGCTATGCGACTCGCCTCTTTCACCTCTTCAATAAACACTTTGCGGCTCACCGTCACATCGTCTTTCTCCAAATTAACCAGCAGCGGCTCTTCCATCGCCATAATTTTTACAACTATACTTCTTCTCCTAACTCTATCTTCTGAGAAGCAACCCGCTTGGAAACGAAAACTACTGAGGTGAGTCCTCCATATTGATATTTTTCTCTTATAGAGACAGGGCAGCACATGCTCTTCGACGTGTCTCCTTCGAGTGATTTATTATTGTGGTTTCTCCTTCGATTTTTTCTTTTTAATTATAGTTTTCTTTTTAGAGTTAAGATGTTTCTATTATCATATCAATTTATATTATTTTTCATATAGTTTTCTAATATTTAATTTTCTATTTTAAAACATTAAATTAATATAAACTAATTTAGGTTTTGAAAGTTAGTCAAATCGATTCTCGAAAAGCGTAATATGACAAATAAAAAAAAATGAAAGGAGTATAATTTTTATTTTTAAGAAAAAGAGATCATAAATAAAATACAAAATAAAGAGAATACTCAACTCCTTAAAATATATAAAGTTTTTGATTGATTCTCGAAATTCCATCGATGCAACATAAATTGGAACAGATAGAATAATATATATTTATTTAAAAATTACATAAAGGATACTATTAATCACAATAATTAATAATTAAAAATATATATAAAAACTATATGAAAAATTTGATTTACTCTCCTAATTTTATTTGTGTTACATAGATTATAATAAAGAGAGTAACATATATTACTTGAAAATGACGTAAAATGTATTAGAAATCACAGAAAATAAAAAAAAAAAATTTAGAAAAAGCACATAAAATTTTTGATCAAATCTTTAAATTTCATATGTGTCATAAATTGAGACAAATAGAGTGTTATGCATGTGTTGGCATGCGCTGCTATTTCTAGTATGCTAACAACATACTTTCGCCCCTTTTGAGTTTGACTTGATTTAACTTGACAGGAAATTTTATCAAAAAAAATATATAATCTTAGATTAAAAATATAAAATATATCAAGATATTTTAAAATTTTATAACATTAAACGTGTCATATAAAATATTAAAGTTAAATAATTGCTCAAATAAATTAAAACATAGGCTTATTAAGATTCCAATCAATCACCTGGTCATGGTGTGGGGTCCAGCCGCATTAGCCAATTATTGGTTTTTTCAACATTTGCTGCACCATTATTCAATTATTGTTTTTCAACAATTGTTGCATGCAATTGTCGATGATTGGCAGCAAAAGTTGAGAAACACAACTTTCGGTGAGTGTTGAAATTTATTACAAATTTCTTCTATAAAAGAAGCTTATGAGCTCATTTGAAACATATCAATTCACAGAGAAAGAAACATATAGAGAGTTGTGAGGTTTTCATAGACTATATCAGAAAAATAGTCTGTGAAGAAAAATAGAGTGTGAGTAATATTTTAGTAAGGTGAAAAATTAAAAGAGTGTTATTCCTTTTGAGTATGTAGTAGTCACTTTGAGTATTGTATTCGTGACTATACGGTGTAAAATTCCTTACTATAGTGATATCAGTTGCTCCTCTTAGCCCGTGGCTTTTCCCTTATTTAGAAGGGTTTCCACGTAAAAAAATTTATGTCATTATTTTCTCATTTTATTTTCATTATTTTGACCATATATATTTTTGTGTTAGTCCGAGTTTTCCGAACACATGGTACTCCACTTATTTCAATTTACATGACACGCGTTTTTTTTAGTTAATCCCAAGAAAATTTCATCTTTTTATAATTAAAACTAATTTAATTGTAAATTTTCACGATCTTCTTAATAAAATAATTTATATAGCCATAAATATCTAAAAAAATGTTTTAGACTATAAATTATCAAAGTCTTTTAAAAAAAATTTAAGCCAAGTCAAATAACTTCGTGATTTGCAATTATTATCTAATATACATGATTTGCACATGGTCGTAAGTGAAGTCAACAAAAAAAATGTACTCCAAATAATTTTTATCATCTGACTTTTAAATTTCAACTTCAAATAGCACATAAATAAGTGTGGCGGGAAATATTAATTGAATTGAGCACGTCTCAACTGATTTGCCAAGATTTATAATGTCAATAGAAAAATGCATTCACGTTTATTTGACAGCTACTAATTTGTAGGAATTAAGCATATCTTATTAAATTTAGGTAAAAATAGATAAAATTACAAGTTTAGAAATTAATATTAATCAATATTTTAAAAATGTACACGAAAAAAGATGTTCAGAAATTATTGTTTTATTGAATTTCATTGAAGATCTAGGGTCATCGAAGAGGCTAAGATCCACTGGCTTAAAAATGATCTTTAACAGCAATATCTTAAATTGCCATTGAATATGTTCTTTTAACGGCAATGAACACTCTTTCTATATGTCCCTAAAGTCTTTAGCGACATTGGATCCAATGACAATTAACTAATGCCGATAAAAGTTTGAACACTCTTTGTTAATGTGTATATTTATTGCCGCTAAAAGATATTTGTGATAGTGAGAAAATGGTCAAGTACACTCTTTAACTTTGTAAATCAAAGTGGATATATCCCTTATTTAAAAAATACGTCCTTCACGCAAAGGTGCAAATTTATCATTTTCGTTAATGGGAATATTTACTGAATTAAAATAAATTTTAATTCACCGCTCTTTTACTCGGTAATAAAATGAGTGTGACTCATATCTAAATAAAATAGGGATTGAGTTATTTTTGTTGGGTTAAATAGAGATAAAAATAAATTGATTAGGTAACATTTTAAAGTTGCATAATATTTTTGAAATTAAAATTTAATTTTAAGATTTTCAATAATTCAATTTGTTAGTGAAAAAACAAATATGCATCAATCTAACATAGATATATATGTATTATTTATTAGACGTAAGAGTAGATATACATCAATTTTTTAACGAAGCTTCAAATTGCAATACATTTATGCCTTTGCCCTTAAAAGTAAAATATAAAAATTGTTTAAAAAGGTACAATTAATAAAGTGTTCAGATAGAAGTCATTTTTATATATGTTTTCAAAATTAAGGGTAAGATTATAAGAAAGTTTTGGGGGCCACATTTTTGGTGAAGATGTAAAATAGCTAATCAAAGATAAGATATGCAAAATGGCAATTTGATCAAAAAAACAACTATATATGTTTATATGACAGCAATAGAAGATTCACATTAAGGCAATCAATAATTAATGATATAGGTTTTACCACACTATCCCTTATTAAATGATATCTTAAAAAATAATTTAAAAAATAAGTATTTATATTTGATGTTAAAACATAGAAAAAAAATTATTGTCTTTTCTTAATATGACAAAAATGACAATAAAATATGAAAATATATTTTTAGAATAAGTGACAACTAAAAGTGAATGGAGGAAATAACAAATAAGTATGGTTGAAAAAATTGATTAGATTGAGCGTCTCAATATTTGTCGAGACTTGTAAGATAATTTGATGTGAAGAAAAATAATTTGCAAAAGGAAAATTGGAAATTCAAGTTTTATTTGAAGATCTTTTATCTATTAATTTTTTTTGAATAACGGCTTTTAAATAGATCTATAAGTGAGTAGTGAAGAATAAAGAAGGAGATTAGGTAAATGACAACAAAATACACTAAGTTATGTTGGGATTAGTTATGATGGGATAAGTTGTGTTGGGATTATTTTTTATTGAGTGTTTGGTTTGTTTTATTCAAAATAATAAATTTTAAGAACAATTTATTTGTTTACAAAAATACCCTTCATTAATGTAAAAAGTGATATAACAAAAGGGTTGAAAGAGACATTTTTGTCATTTACCTATTTTATCCCGGGATAAGTTATCCCGGGATTACTATACCACCCCAAGAGAGGGATAACTTATCCCGGTATTAATTATTAATCCCGGGATAAGTTATCCCGAACTTGCCAACCAAACAACAAAATAAGCGGTACTATAATTTAATCCCGGGACTATTTGGTATTATCCCTCACACCAAACGACCCCTAATGTTTATTTGAAAGTTACTAATTTGCAGGAATTGAGCATATTTTTCTAAATCTAAGTAAAATAGATAAAGCACAAGTAACATATTATTATTAATTAAATAAGAATTATCAAAGAGGCTAATAAAAAATAAGGAAAAAAATTAAATATAATTCTTAGCTTTACGAATTAAAATGAATATACTTAAGTCATATGCGGCCCCTTAAAGTGGTCTGCATATTTCACTTAGACACCTCAATTTAGCTTCATACCTATTGAACACTTTATATGTTCAGAAATGGTTCCTATTAGACACAAAATGCTTACATGGCAAAAAATATGTATTTCACGGTCCTTAAGCGTGTGAAACCATTGAAAATGATTTTCTTTTTTTTTCCCCAACTAATAAACCTAAATTAATAATCACATCCTTCCACTGAAGTCTACCCTCTCAATACTAACAACCATCATGAACACTCCGGCCATTTACCTTACTATAAAACAACACTTTTAAATGAAAACCCCTCTTGGGTACTTAACAATCAACAGTAATAAACTTTACAACTCAACCCAGGTGTAAGTCCTTTCAAATGCATTGATCATTTCTCACCTTGCCAACTCATACCTTGACAACATATATCACCATGAATGTAAACTTACAATGAAAAAAATATGAATTGTAAATTCAATTGTATAACACAATCCCCTTAACTATCAACATTAGCTTATACGTTGAAGATTTTTATGAATTCATGGATCTTCGCTTATCATTGATCGTCTCTCCATCGATCTGACATACCTTTCGCTAAAAATTCAATCGTACTCATTACTAAACTCAAGCAAAAACAAAAGCATTTATCATCACACTCGAGCTAATGTATGTACACTCATTTCTCAAGTCTTTTCCAATAGTTTTTAACCAATTTGATGGACTTGTGACACTGTTACCATAGCCACAACAAAACGAATGAAATCACGCGTCTTTGAACCCAATTATATACCCCTTTGAAGATACCTCTTTAGCCTTTGCAATCAAATAAAATATTATTGCTCTCGCCTCTCTCTAAAGGTTGTACTACATCCCACTATTTTCTTTTTATTATGATTCTAGCTCTTTAGAACTCCATTCGAGTGGTGTCCCACCATCTCTTAAAACTTTCCATACAACCACGTTACTCACCAAGTATTAGAAAATCACAACCTTAGATACTCGCAAGTCGTAATTACTAAACAAAATTCGATTAACCAACAATCTTATTATATAGTTGCATCCCATCACAATCCATCACGAACTCTTATTACCATTACGCTTAGTCAGCCTTGACTATCACCTACGAAGTCAACTTTTTCATCAACATGACACCTCAAACTCAGGTATACTCATCAAATTCAAATGACCAACTCAATTTTTATACGCACTTTTTTACTAAAATACTTCAATATCCTTCACCCAAGTATACTTAATGGAACTTTCCTTATCCATAAGCTTGTTATTCCGGTAGCAATCCACTCTTTTATGGCTTAAGATAAAGTCATTGGTCCTCGTACTACCCTATTTTTTCTTAACAAACAAGACAGGAGTACCCCACGGGGAAGCACTAGGATGAATGCAACTTTTATCAAGAAGCTCTTGAATTTGAGCTTTAAGCTCTCAGATTTGAGCTTTAAGCTCTCTCAATTCTGCCAGAGCCATGCGATAAGGAGGAATAGAGAAAGGGCGAGTGCCAATTTCCAAGTTAATGCAAAAATATATATCTCTATCCGAAGGCATACCAGGAAAATCAGTAGGAAACACTTCTCTAAATTCTGACACCACATGAAATAGACTCAATAGAGGGAGACTCAACCTCAACATCCCAAATATGAGCTAAATAAGCCAAACAATCCTGCCCCACCAGTTTCTTACCCCGTACGAAAGATATGACCTTACCTGACTTAGGCTTGTACCCCCTTCCCATTCTAACCTTTCCCTACCCGGGATCTCTAGAGTTACCGACTTAGCATTACCATTAAGCACAACATAATAAAGGGACAACCAAGTCATGCCTAAGATTATATCAAGTCAGTCATATCCAGCATAACCAATCAACCCAAGTCTGAAAATCCATAAACACAATAGGACAACACAATGTACATGAGTGACTATGACCGATTTTTCAACTGGGTAAAAACATGGATGGGGGTATCAAGTATATCACAAATCATATCAAATTAGGAGGCAAATCACATGGACACATAATAATAAGTAGAACCCGAATCAAACAACACATTAGTCATCCGGTCACAAACGATAACAATACTTGTGATCACTGCATCAGACCCTCAGTCTCGGTCTTGCCCGGAAGGGCATAAAACTGAGCCATGTCATCTTGACGGGCAACCTCCTTGCCTGACTGCACTACTCCTCTACCTGCATTACCATTTCCCCGGCCTCCACGACCTCGCTTATTTCCTCATCGTTCGCCCAGGTTCTCCCCAATTTTAACACACTTAATAACTTAACCAAGTAAACATTATTGTTGTTGAAGCAGTCGTATCATGACCCTCATTGATATACAATCCATCCAGGAAATCATATTATAGCTTCTAACCTTAATTGGGATAACTTAATTTCATCATTCGCTAAACAACCCATACATGTTATGTCAACAATACTAAATGCATTTTCCAAAGTAATGGTGTTCATTATCTAGCCGTCCTTTACCAAAACTTCTTGAATGTTGTCACTTATAAACTTGAATCTACAAATCTGACCTTAATCCTTTCATTAGTGACAATAGTAGCTAGCGAGCCCCACAAGACTCTTAATTTCAGTCACAAAACTAGGTAGGACCCAATTCCTGACTGCTTCAATCTTTTGGGGATCTACCATTACCCCTTCCCTTGAAAGTACATGCCCCAAAAAGGCAACCGAAGTCAATCAAAATTCATACTTAGAAAATTTTACATACAACTTTTGTTTCCCAAGAACACCCAGAATAATACGAAGATGGTCGGCATGCTCTTCCTCACTTTTCGAATAAACCAAAATGTCATCAATAAATACTATAACAAACGAATCACGAAATGGTTTGACCACACCATTCATCAAACTCACGAAAGTTGCAGGCGCATTTGTCAACCCAAACGACATAACTAGAATTCATAGTGCCCATAGCGGTTCCTAAATGTCGTTTTTGGTATATCCCCAGGCCTAATCTTTAACTGATGATAGCCAGACCTTAGATCAATCTTAAAGAAAACTGATGCACCCTGCAACGGGTCAAAAGATCATTTATCTTAGGCAGTGGATACTTGTTCCGAATGGTGACCCTATTCAACTGTCGGTAGTCTATACACATCATGTCTTGTTAGTGATGGTGTTACCATTTTTGTTGCTCTAGCTTAGACCATAGAGTGAAAGAGGAGAGATACCAATTTGTATCACCCAGAGACCAATTAGATTCAAGTCATAACACGAAAGAGTAGAAATAATTGAGTTTTTCCTAAAGTCCTATAGCCTCTCAAAGAAAAGTACGAACGTCTTCGTACTGTTCCGCAAGACTCTACTAGATTAGTTTTGGTATAATGAGATCAACGAACCTAGGGCTCTAATACCAACTTTGTCACGATCCAGACCGTCATGATTAACACCCATACTAATCCTCCGGTGGGAGAACCATTACTACAACCCGACAAAGCAACTTAACCAAAACTAGGCATTTAAAGATACGAAAGCAAGTTTAAATGACCAAAAGAAATACGAAGTTCCCGTAAACTCCAAAGTTTAAACAAATAACTAACCAAACTAATACGGAAGTCTTAACCCTTAGAACCTGAAAGTCATTATACCAAAACATCTAAAGTGCAACAAGTCTAAGAAAAAAGGGTACAACCCTGAACTAACATAACCAAGCCTATTTAAACAGTCTGAGTCCAAAAGAATGGACTAAACGAAATTGAAGGATCCATGGCAGCCTGGAAGAAGTGGTTCACCCCTGAATCCGGTCTCAATCATTGATCTCCTAGTTGAGGTCTATCAATAGCCGTCTGAAGATGCTCTATACTCAACAAAGAACGAGCAAGTGCAGTATCAGTACATAACCACAGTGTACTGGTAGGATCACACAGCTATTCCAGTAAACGCAACATGTATAAGCTGTCACACCAAAGTAAACATGACATGCACAGAATATATACACAATGGTTATCATTTTAGAGCAACATACAGTCTTCCAATATCAATCATCATTAGATATGAACGCAATCATCACAAGTAGATACACAACACAATTCAATGGTCCTCTCATGGAACCCATACCCAAATTGTTAGTGTACCGGTACGTGGTACCCGATTCAAGTTAGTGTGCCGGACGTGACACCTGATCTCATATATGCGCCGGAATGTGGCACTCGATCCAAGTTAGTGTGTTGGAACGTAACACTTGATCCAATCAAAAAGCCACAATCACAATTACACTCATATGTACATTCTCATAATCATACAATCAAATGTTAATTCATGGCATACATTTGTTCATTCATACTTATTTCATTAGGTTTGATCAACAATGCTACATTCGTATACATTCATGCTTTACAATGAAGCAATTACCAACACATATCACATAAACATGAAATCACAACCATTATTTACCTCGAACAAAGCTTGAACCCTCCTAAGAAACTTGATTCTTCCCTTTTCGAATTCTTTCCTCTTGTTTTTGGTCTACAAACAATCATAATAATGTGATGATCAATAAACAAGACCTAATTACCCGGATTATAACCAATAACATCAATCTTAGGCCAAACCATTGATCATAAGGTGCAGCTAGGGCTTTCACCATTAATTGCAGGTCAAAACCTTCCCCCCAATAATAATTGTCCAAGAATCTAAGTTCTACGGATCGAAAAACGGATTAGGGGAGTAAAAATATTACCTTTAGCACCAAATTTCATGGAAAACTGTCAAGAAATCGCATGGGGTCGTCTCCCAACTCTTAAGAATGAAGTTTGCAGAATAATGACCTTTTTGGGGTTTATTTCTGACTTAAGTCACGACTATCCCGCCACAGCGAGACCCAACCTGCCACAGCGGCCCCACCTTGGCGAAATAAATCCTACCCTAGCGGCTTACACGGAGATAGAGAGTCGGAATTAGAGTTTCAAATCCTCATTTTACAACACACCTTCAACCCATAACGTTCAAAAGTTACCTATTCACGCTAAGACCAGTTTCGAGAGTTCTACTCACCCGAATTCAATCCCTAAAGTCGTACGGGTTCCTTAACGTCTTAGCTATCCACTCATGTGATCAAATTCATAATTAGGTCTCTCATTCGTTCCTAGATTTCCCTAGACCTCATTGACTTCAATTTCGTCGAAATCTGGACTAGGTTAGAAAATTCCAAGTTACTATCCAAAAAGTTTTCTGACCCAAAAATTTTCCCCGTTGGCTTTCCATAACGACGGGAACAGGTCGTTACAACAAACCAATAAAAAAATTATTCTACTTATAAATTAATAAAGTTAAATAAAAATCAATAAAATACAAAGATTAAAAAATAAAATATTACATATATATAAAAATGTTATATAGATGAAGGATTAAAAACGACAAGGGTAGGATAGACAAGATAAAGAGGAGAAAATGATTATTTCTCAAAGTTGAAAAGGAAATTTGAATTTTAAACCAAAGTTCGGAAATGTAAATTATTTTCACTCTTACAAAAGTCACTTAATTGGAGACAAGATCTTAAGAAGATTTAATAACACTTCTCTAGAAAGAAAAGTACTGCTTCCCTCGATTTCAATTTAAGTATCTTAATTTAATTGAACACAAAATTTAAGAAAAAAAAGGATTTTAACTTTTAAGTTTTATAGTTTTAAATTGAAGATGTTTATAGTGATTTAAATCTTATAATATTAGGGTGTTGATTGAAAACTTACTAAATATAAAAGAAGAAAAAAATTAAGAAACTTAAATTGAGATAGAGAAAAAGCTATTTCTTTTTAAGATTTGAGGTGTTCGATAGGAAAGAAGAAGTTCTTTAAGTAATTTTTCTTCTCTCACCTTTTCTACAAAAGCTGAAGTAAAGATTAAAAAATTACTTTTTTCAAGATAAAAATATTTTTTTCACTAATTTTTATGACAAATGCTACTCCTTGTGATTTCAGAAAGCATATCAACCATTACAAATTACAACATTGTTACCTTCACCTTTTTCACCATATTTCTTTCTTCCTTATCTCTCAAAACTCATCAAATTAAATCTCAAACAAAAGAAGAAACATTTGATTAAAGAAAATTCAAAAAAGCATTTAGAGTATCACTTAATAAATGATTTAAAACCAATTTTCAAAATAATATCAATTTAAAGTAAATCTGTACATGTATTTCCTTTCACATAATCTGATATTGCTTAAAATTACATTTTTCAAAAGATTGGCCAAATAAAGTTATTTTTGTAAACACTAATAACAACATTTCTCAAATGATTTTGATCAAACACAGATGATTGAAAAAAACATTTAGAGTATCTCTTAATTAATAAATTATTTAAAACCAAATTTTCAAAATAATATCAATTTAAAGTAAATCTGTAAGGGTGTTTTCTTATTCGTAATCTAGTGCTTAAAATTATTTCTTGATTTTTCCAAAGATTGGCCAAATAAAACTATTTGTGTAACACTAATATAATATTTCTCAAATGATTTGATCAAACACAAACGATTACACTGTGTGAATATAAAACACTTAAAATAATACATTTTGAAAAATTGACTAGACATACTCTTATTAGAGAAAAACAGTGCAAAACATAAATATTCCTTCTAAAATAGTCAATGTTGTGATACTTCATATAGTTGAACTCATTAATGCTCTCAAATTGGCGTTAATTAGCTGAATATCTAGAAAACTAAAAGCTTAAAACAGTTAGAAATATTCAACTTTGGCTTGAAAGTATAGTCAAGTCTATAAGATGTTTCGTTTTAAATACATTTTCAATTTGTACGTACACATGAATCATGCTAATTTTAAGTTCTGAATTAATGAGATTATTTTAATAACTAATAATATAGGGACTCTTTAATGACATTATTAAGAAAAAAAGAAATAAATTAATACCGTTAGCTCACGAGGTTATCAATTTATTAATTACTAGGTTAATTAAGGCGAAATTACAATACAAGTTACAAGTGTGACCGAACTCAATAACTTTAATTAAAATTGTATTTGTCTTTAAAAATTATTAATTAAATATGTATAAATTTTTAATATAACCATAAATTTTATATTTTGATTTCCCACTGGTTATGTCGACAATGTGTGCATGCATGACGATGCGGACAATTTGTAAGGGCTAGTAGGTATTAATTAGTTAGACAGAGTGCAGCGACCAGGAAAAGCATAGTCTCTTTAAAAATCATCATAGCTGATAAAATGTATAAATATATTGCTAGCGCGTAATGGCTTAACTTGACGTAGCTTAAATTGTTGCACCGTGTAATTGGCTCTATAATGTAAATAATGAATATGTTTTGTGGTGTTAATATAATTATTTTTGACTGATTAAAAAAAATTGTATAACTTATCCATATAAATATAGTCGATTATATCTATAGATTCACCCTAATTAAGTACTCTCTAATGTCCTCCTTTTTGAAGTAGACGTACCCTATTACTCCCTCCGTTTCACAAAGAATAGCCTCATTTCCTTTTGAGTCTGTTTCATAAAGAATAACCTCTTTCCTTTTTTGGCAATACTTTAACTTCAGTTTTCCACATGACATGTTTAAGGCCACAAGATTAAAGGGCATTTTGGTACATTTGACATAACTTCAATTTTGAACCACAAGATTTAAAAGTCTTCTTTCTTTTCTTAAACTCCTTTCCAAGTCAAACTAGAACATTCTTTTTGAAACAGAGGGAGTATAATTTTACTGATCAGTAAATTAGAGATGATAAAAGTAGCTTATGAAATTATAATTTATCGAAATTTGAATTAATTATTGACCCACTTATTATTTATTAGTTCATGCTAATTCATCAAATTTGTACGATGTCTAAATAAATTGATCCACGAAAAATTTTGTCAGAATATTTTTTTTTTATTTGATATGTTATATTAACAATATATGAAGAAAAAAATTATTAGCTACTTAAAAAATTATAAAAGAACAAATAAATTGATAAAAACTTAGTAATAGTTGGACTAGTTGGATTTTGACTCACTTTTTAATCCATTTCAGCTTAAATAACTTTATAAAAAGTCAATAACTCACATATTTATTAACTCAATTCATTCTAATCCACTAAATTCAACCCAACCGGCGTTTGACACCTATATTGATCACTTTGCATTTTCAAGTCTTAGTGAAAATAACAAACCAAAAAATAACACCCATTTCGAAATGTAACTTGTTTTTTTCTGTTACAGTTTTATGTAGAAAGACGGGCCATGATTAGTAAGAAAAATTAAAAGTTTTGGAGAAATAATTTGAATTCCTACCCCTAAAACATTGTAAATTAAACATAGCGTACTAATATCATAATACGCCCTTTTTGGTGGATAAAATAATAGCCTTAATAAATCATTCACAAAGAGAACCTTCCATAATTTATAAATACAAAATTATTCATAATAGAATAAGACAATAGAACTTCAAAAAACAATTAAACCACATGTCCCACACCAAAGTCAAAATCCAAAGCGCCGTGCTAACGCGGTTAGTACACTATAGTCATATACCAAATATTTCTGTATTTAAATACTCCCATCTCACACCACATTTTCATCATCAATAATTAATCTTCCAATTTAATTAAGTTTCCAAAAAATGTCTCCAAATTCCTCCATGACTGAATCTAGAGATCAAGTTCGCCCTCTAGCACTTGCATCCCACCGTATATACGTAGAAAACGAACAAGGAATTGATTCCACATCCGTATGTAGTATGGAGTTAGCAAAAAAACAACGTCGTAGAAGGTGCATCAAAAATCCTAACGCGGTCTCTGCAGATATCTCTATCAAAAATCCTAACGCGGTCTCGTTCAAATTTAACCATGCAACCACTAGCCTGATCTACGATGACAGGGTCATCGTAGAAGTCTTAACGCCATCGGCTAATGCTAGGGCTCGGAGGACGTTCAGGATGATTGTGAATGTCACAGTTTTGGCTGACAAATTATCAGGCATTCCTAGGCTAGCAAGTGATTTAATGGTAGGGGAATTGCCTATGAGTATGTCCACAAGTATTAATGGAAGAGTCAAGATATTGAGTATTAAGAAGAGTGTTGGTATACAAATGAATTGTAGTATGGTAGTTGTTTTACAAACGCAAGATGTTAAGGATTGGATTGCAAAAGGAAAATTTCTCTCTAGCTTCGATTGTGTTACTAATCTTTTGGAATTTAAAAGGAGTGATTTTGATTTGATATATATATTGTGTGTAGGGTATGTTAAAGTAAGGAATATTCAAGTTGGAAGTTACTCTAAATCGAACTTTTGTGACATTACAATTCGAATTATATATGGTACTCCATATTTAGTTGAGATTATTTGTGGTATGTAAAGACTTGTATGGCATAGTTCAATAGTTCTTTAATTTGTTTGAAAGTAATTTGTGTTAAGAGTATAGTGTGGAAGATAATGTAGGGAAAAGGTTATTTTGGTTTACTTTGTACTGGAATTAATTAATCAATTTCGTTTTATTTAGAGAATTACCAAATGGCTTCCATTGTTGTAGACGAATTTCATTTATGTTGCACGAATCTTAATTAGTCAGAGCTTCAATAAAAATAGTGCTCATCGGATGAAAAATCAAAAGAAAAAAATGTATTCATAATTTGATTAAAATTAAGACGCTCAAAGAAATAAATGGAATGTTTTTTTTTTATGACAAGGAAAATCCGCAACCGCTACCCTTTGGATGCGCACGGGATAAAATTCCAGGTCCCGAATCGGGTATCGAAATGGGGTCCCAGAATGGGGTCTCAAATCGAATGTCGGAATCGGATCTCGGGTCAGATCTCTCAGACCGGGTCTCGGGTCGGGTTGGGTTTCGGGGTCTGAGCCATGTTCAAAAGTTGAATCCTTAGTCAAATGTTGGGGTCGGGAGTCGAGGGTGGGGTTGGGTCTCGAGTCTCGTCAAGTGTTTTTAATTCACCAATCATACACTAGAAAATATTCTCCACTCACCAATAGGGGTGTGCATCGGTCGGTTCGGTTTTATGTATTATCGATTCAGTTTATTAGTTTTCGGTTTTGAAATACTCTAAACCAATAACCAAACCAATAAAATATTTTTATCGGTTTCAATCTAACCAATAAAAAATGCTTTTAAAACAAATATATGACTTCTCCAATAATTTGATCTGACAAGACAATAATGCAACTTTATAAAACGCTCATAAGGCAGAAACAATAATAACTAACATTAAGAGAACTATACAAGTACATAAAGAGAAATTATGAGGAATAAGTTTCTTACTTTAGATTTCAATGCTTTTTATAGTATAAAATTGTGAACTCAAAATCACTGTAAAGTGTAAATTGATGGCTAAAAAACAAAGTCAATAGCCTGTAAAGTATTAACATTAATATTTAATATTTACAAAGGTAACATAGTAAATTACTACTCATAATTTAATGGATTATCGATTTATCCAATAATTGTATATCAAAAAATCAAAACTGATCCGATAACCCAATAATAACCCCGTTAACTCACCAACCAAACATGAGAAAATAAGTTAGAAACCAACTTTTCCAAAAAAAAAAAAACATTTTCCTTCCTACCAAACACACCACCCAAATTAGTGTTTTAGCTTCTTTAAAAAAATAAACTCATCATGTCATTAAATTTCTCTGGAAAAATACAAAATCCAGTTAAGATGTCCATTAGAGTGAAATGACTTTTAAAATACAAAATAAACATAAATAATTTTAATGATCAATTACCACAGGCTAAACGACCAGGCAATCAACTCAAAATTATCATCCCTGTATTTTGATTGTCGTGAAACATGGAATATGTAATTTCCAGATGTGTTACTAGTAGAAAAAACAGGAATTTGTGTAAGCAATTTGGAAGGGAAAACACTAATTTTATTTTATTTTTTAAAAAAAAGAAAGAGCAGCAATTAGAAGAGCAAAAAAAATACTTTAAAAAAAAAAGGAGCAACAAATTTTTATTTTTTATCTTTTTAAGAAAAAAATGAAGAAGGTAGTATACACCCAATTAAAACACGACATGTGGTATATGGGTACTAATCTAATTTCTATGTCCAACCAAAACCCTCCTCCGTAAGTGCTAAACCCTGCCTGCCTCCATTGCAGTCACCTCTTTCTGTTTTTCAGGTTCGTTTTTTTTTACTCTTTCTTCTTCCTTTAATTGCTCTATCATGTCCATAACATTAAACCCTTTTCTATATACATTCGACTGAGTATGTCCATCATATAATTCCACCCACTACTTTCTTGATTTTGTAGCAAATCATATAATCATATTTGGTTGCTGTAGCCTAGAAGCTGTTTTAACTCCGACCATAGTTAGTTTCAAGTTTAGATTAAAAAAGAGGGTTTTAATTGTCACAAAGAATTAATATACCCCAACCCCAACTCCTAATTGATTACTGGTACGGTTGCGCTTTTTCTAATTTGGAGTAAATCAATGATGGGGCTTTAGCATAATTTCATATTATAGGGGTTAAAAGGAAAGGCCTTGAGAAAGAAAAGGTTTCTTTATTTCTTGTTTGTAAAGCAAAGTGGAGGTTGTGTATTAGGGTACAAGCTTAGTAAGGGTAGAGTTTTGTCTAGTCTTGTGAAAGTTTAGGCTTGTTAGTGCCTATCGTAGTACTACTCGTACTACCCTTGTAGTTCTTGCCATATGTAGGTATTGTTTTTTTTCTTCTTGTAGACTTTACACTGTTTTTCTTATTAACTACTATGCTTTATTCATTGTTTTCTTCTTTCTTGACTACGGTTTGATGCACTTGAGCAGAGCGTCTTTCGGAAACAGTCTATCTACCTCCTTGAGGTAGTGGTAAGGTCTACGTATATTCTACCTTCCCCAGACCTCACTTAGTGGAATTTCACTAGACATGTTGTTGTAAAGCAAAGTAATCGACTTTATGGTTGTATTCATGAATTTCTCTATATTCTGATTATTCTCTTGTATCAAAAGTTACTATTGTCAACTCCAACTAGTTTGTGATTAAGGACAATTGATTAGTAGTAGGGATGTTGTTCTATTTTTTCAATTTGGAGTAAATGAATGATAAGGTTGGCCAAATCGCTTGTGTCTCTAATTTTGCATATCTAATTCAGTAGGTGTTTTCTTTCTATAGGTCAAAAGAAAAAGGAAAAAGAATGTATCTTTTTGTAGCAAAATAATAGACTATGTATGCTAGGTTCATGGATTTCTCTGTATTACTTGCAGTTGAGTTATAAAAGGTGGAAGAAAATGATAAAAAGGCGATTTTACAAGCTTGAACATGGTGATAGAGATGCTCCTTCGCAGTCCTCGTCATCCTCCGACTCTGAATTTGAGGCAGAGGAAACAGAAGACGAAGAGGAGGAGGAGGAAGAGGAAGAGCAGGATGACAATGAAGTAAAGGAAGAGGATGATGGTGTTGCTCATCTGACAGGAGGAAATGAATCTTCTTCGGGTATGTTTAACCTGATGATCTGCAGTTGCTCCTTGTCTGTATTGTTTGCTGACAGTTTATTACTTAGAGGGTATTTCAAGAAATGGGAATTCTCTGAAGCTTTTGTTTGATATCTTGATTAGGGAAACTTTGTCGGGTATCTTTAGACAATTCTTGATTTTAAAAGCTATCAGCACGCCTAAGTTACAGTCTCTATTAAGTTATAAATTTTCCCACAAAGCCCATTCTCGCACCCATAAATCTACATTGAGGTTTACTTGTGAGCATCAAAATTGGGTTACGTGTGGGAGGATGTTGAATTATAAATTGTCGACATGCATTGAAAAGTGGATTCCAATGGAGTTTGGGTGTTGGGCCACTCCATAATTCAATCACTATCCTCATGGTAGATAACAGATTTTCTCCTCCTCGTTTTCATTTGCTGCAGGATATGAGAGTGAAGATAGCTCTTTCAATGAAGTTAATCTTAACTCATCAGGTTGGCTTTAGTCTGTTGTCACAAATTTTCGCTAGTTGAATCTCATGGGAGTTTTCTGCTTGAAAATCCTACTTCTGTATACTATAAGTATTTGTGTTGGCACTAATCCACATACAAGGAAGGTATATTTATAAAGAATAAAAATGGAAGCTGCCATATTTCCCCATTCCTTATTTGTAGGATTAACTTTGTATACACTGCTTCCAAACGCTTACTGTTTATTAATCGGGTAATCATTTGATTGAGGAAGATTAACAATTTGACACATTACACTGTGAACGTGGATTTACATCTAGCCAAGGAGTAAGGTGAAATTCCGTCACTCCATTTGAGGAAAAGAAGAAATGAAGTGAAGTTCGATGCTATATGTCTAACTTATTGGGAGCTGCAGCCCTACTAATTTATTACTAGTCTGGAAGCTACAGCTTTTGAGTTGTAATATGGAACTTGAACTTTCTGCTCAATTTATGTATTGGAAATTCCATGAAATCAGAGATGTCAGTTCTTTTCTTTTGATTGATAATTCTTCATGGAGAGATGATCATATCTTAAAGATTTGGCTTTAGTGTTCATCGTAGCCATTCTCTCCCTCTGGAGTTTTAAGGCTTATTGTTGACTAATTTTGGGAAGACTGCATTCATATTTTATTTAGTATCTTCTGCACATCGTTGTGGCATCTGGTAATTATTATAACTATCACGTCGATGAATTTAATAATGGAAACATAATTTTAGATTTCTTGATGTTTATTTGAATGCCAATACACTTTTTAAAACTGATGAGAACTATTTTTGCTGGTATTTCAAGATGGAAACTGAAAGATCTTTTTGAACTATGATTTTCTTATCGTAATTTATATGTTAGGCTAAGTGTTTAATTCTAAGTCTTCTCTAAAATTACCACTGATAGGTCTTCCTATGAGTGATGAAGATGTTACAACTCTAAAGGACAACAAGTTTGATGGTGAAAGTTATTTGTCTGAAAAGGTCATTGCAGAATCAGATATTATGCAGAATAGTTCTATTCCCGAAGAGGATGAAATTCCAAGTGATGCTTCAGATTATGTCTTGAAATGTAAATCAGTTTATAAGTGCAGGCTGTGTCCTAGAATCGTCTGCTTGACTGTTCAGACTCTAATTGCTCACCTTAAATCCAAAGTAAGCATTCAGCGTCATTGTTTTCATTTTCCAGTTGTCACTAAACTTACTTCTTCAGATCATATTCCACATAAATTTTGTAGTGCTAACACATCCCCGTTACTAGTGCATGGACTGCTACCTGCAATCTTGTTCTTTCCATGTTAAAGAATCTTAAATGCATGTTAACTTATGCACATGATTTGGACCTGCTGTGACTGATCTAACCTAAGTATCCGTATTTCTTACAGAGGCATGCCCGCTCTATAAAGCTGTTGAAAGAAGGGAGGCTTAAACTTATGCTTAATGAAGACGGAAGAATTGAGGGAGAAATTCATCCTGAGGCGGAGGATAGCCCAGTTAGAGAACAGGTTTGTCCATTTTCATTTGACTGCATGAAGAATTTTTTTGACTTAGTGAAAAAGCCTGATATCATCATAAGTTGCTTACAATCATAAATTATGAATGATAATAGAATCCTTCAGCATCAAAGAAGAAAAGCAAAGGACTGAAGAGGCAACTCAGGGAGAAGAAGTATAAGGTACATGCTAAGTTCTGGTCCTGATAGCCCATGTTTACTCGTATAATACCTCGTTAAGTCAAATAAGAATTTTAAATTTACTGCAGAATAAGGAAAACTTTTTGCCTGTGGAGAATACTGTAGAGTCGAGAAGGAACCGTTCCAGGAAGAGGCAGAAAAACAAGTGAAGAACATAGTTAGATCTCGCTTATATGCATTGAGCAGGAATCTTTTCTACGAGAAATTAGAAGCAAAAGGAACTACATGTCTGATAGGGGCTGGAATTAGTTGTGTTTGCCCAACGGTGTCATCCAAAATATCACATTCCTTTTTTAAAGTTTTGATCTGAGAGAGCAATTTTGTACTTGGATGTTGGATCTAAAGCTTTGTTTTACTAGTTAGTGCATGACAAAGATATGACATGCATTTCAAAACCTTTTGGCAAATCTGTTCTGTAAAAAATTATATTTCTGTGAAGATGTTCAGACTACATTGACAGAAACAACCCGCTCCCCTTTTTTTTTTATTTCTGCAAGGACAAACTATAAACCTTTCTTCTACTGCTTACCTTTGAAGGTATGCTTGCTGTGTTATTGGTTAGATTTTTTGTTTGTTGGGTGTATCACGTGAGATTTGCTTGTAGAATTTGAGGAATTCTGCTAGACTACCTCTTTCATTGCCTTCAAAATCATGCAAGAGCCATAATATTTTCGAAGTGGCTGAGAGTGCAATGGAAACCATCATATTACCATATGCTCATGCTGTTGTGATTTGGCAATATCTTGCTTCTAATTTGTATCAGTAAGCAAACTGAGTATACATCAGTAAGGAAAATGGTTCTAATTTGTATCAGTGTGCAGATGACCAGCATACATCAAAATAAAAGAAAATGTAACGGCACCATAAATGGTGCAGTTCATCATAAATTGACACCATCAACATAATGTGATTCAGTAGCCAAAAATTTGATAAATGCATAAAATATTCCCTGCCTGTTTAAAACCTCACGATTCTATTACTTACAGAACTAAAATCAACGATTTTCTAAACTCACATTTTGGAGTACACTGTAAAGCTAAAGATGGTGCCATATAAAGCAGAGGTTTCGACACCATTCCTCCAAACAACCATGTTAAGAGCCACAAAATGCAACGCGTGTTCATACGCAGTTTCACATAGCTCCACTGAGAAAGACGAAGACACCACAAAAAGAGGTTAATGATCATGTATTAGGATTTAGGATGAGATGATGGCCCAACAGAATGATGTTAAACTAAAAGATTAGGAGTTAGGCAAAAAGTTAACATCCTTCCACAGTTAGGCCCCACCCTTCATCTGATCCATTCTTAGTTGAAGGTAGTCACTCTTCATTCCCATCTGCTTTAGCCGTGTTATCATCAGGTGGAGGGGCAGCACCTTGCTCTCCAGTCTCGCTGTTTTCGGGGTGAAAATTGATAGGGAACTTTGTTACTCTAGGTTTGTCTGTTAGTATGTTCCTTTGAAGCATGTCAATTTTAACCGTTTGGGGAGGTTGTTGTCTCAAATTCTCATCATTGTAATCATTGTTCACATAGTAGCCAATTCGTACAAATTCTTGACCCATATAGGAACAGGTCAAAAGGAGCACAGTGACACCAAGTATATCTTCAGCACGAATTTGGGCAGGATCTGGAGGGTCCGCCTAGTAATAGAACAAGGAAAACATTACACAAATCCAATCAGCAGAAAGGCATTAGACCTAGTAAAACTTAATTAACTTGTCAAGCCACGACATGATACCTGCAGTACAAAGCGGAAACCTCCAACATTGACAGGACCAACAAACACACTTTCTAGTAGTTGGTCATATGTATCATCCTCAGCAGATCCAACATAGATGAGTTTCCATTCCAAATCTACATGCACATTAAGGCAAAAGAAACTAAGTAAAGCTGTTAAATTAACAAACATATAAATACTACCTATTTGAAAAGAAAAGAGCAACATGTCTTTAGTTGCTTAAATTTAGATACACTCTAGAACAACGTCTCGCAGAAAAAAGGTCAATTTGATGGGAGCATTTCTGTGTGACTGTCAAAGAATGGACCTATGTATCTTTACTGGGAAAGGATTTACAGTTCAAAGATGATTCTCTAGAATTTCAGTCCCAAAAAAGAGAAAATGAACAAAAAAATACTACCTTTTTTTTAGCAAGTCGCCATTAGGGATTACACAATTACCACTTAAGGCCTCAAAATTCATTGGGGTAGTCATTGGATCTGAATTTCATTCAAATTGTGCCATACCACATGAAAGAAACAATCTGAATTTCCAAGGTATGCATATGAAATAAAAACTCCATAATAGCAGTTAACTCTGTTCCTCGAAACAATCTTTTGTATGCCATAAATAAAGTGTCCTTGAAGAAGAATAAATGAAGAAGGATTTTTTTCCAGTTACTTCTCAAAACTCACAGAAGTATTCATATTGTCAACAAATATGACAGTTAATTGAGAAAACCTCGCCTCTAGAAAATTTAGAATCAGTAAGCAGTTCAGGTGGAATAGAAGTTTCCCTACCAATTGCTAAACTATTAAGTACATTCCCTTCCAAAGCCAACATCCTAAAGAATCTATATAGTTAAGACACATGACCAAAGAGAAACTACAGAGATAAGTTCATTAATTCTATGTTTTACCCTGCAGAAACGAAAGAGGAGCATAGGATGCTATTACAATAACAGATGTCACATGGTACTAAACATTTTGTCAAGAGTTTTTCACCATTAGTAGTATTGTAAGTACTCTCGCAATAGATCATGAAATATTTTTATGAAAATAGTAGTTTATATCTAACATTCTCAACGTGAAATCTGAACTATAAAGTTGGGCTTTCTTCAGGCTGGTGCTAGAACTAACAACACTGACACCACTACCCTCACCTTAAACCAACTTCAAACTGCTTTTGTGTTACATGTAAATGGTATAAATTAGATCATCTAGCAATAGGGAGTAATTGCAAACAAAATAAAATGCAGAGGCACGCAAGAAGCAGCACATGCTTCAGAAATCAAAATGTGGACAATATTCTACAACATATGACTTAGATAACTGAACTGCACAGAAAACTTTCAATTAATTGGTTTAAGGAACTGCTTTATTCAGCAACCGTAAGGATCCATGGAAAGTGAGGCGTAAGATTATGGTGCAACCTTATGGGAAATGGAAGAGGAAACATCCTGATATCATGTAATACATTTTATATCTGTTCTAGTAATAATTTAGCATGTATGTCTAGTAAAATTCATGAAACCATGACCTTCAGGAAATCTACAGCACAGTGTAGAGGTGGATCCATGATTTAAACTTGATATGTTAGACCTTTAAGGTTTCTTCGAACTTATCATTATACTTCTGAACTATGGGTTGGGTTCAAATCTATTTTGGTGAGATATTAGTGAGTTTTCTATGTGAGTTGGCGCTCCGCATCGAAAAACTGGGTTAAAATGAACCTGTTTCCTAAGATCTACATCGGCCACTGGCACATGTGTTCCTCTATCCAACTGGCTACTGATTAATAACCTGAAAAAAAAATACTTACACCACGCCCACTTCCATTCCATGAGTAATGCGAAGTTTCCTCAGAGATTCCTAATGTTTTACTGATTGTGGCACTAATGATCAAAGTTATTAAAGGCGAAAAGCGCAAAAAAGCTCTAAGGTCCATTGGACAGATAGCTATGATATATGAAGACAACTAGCTTAATTAAACGTTATCTCGTTAATATAAGTCAGAAATAGAACTGCATTAATCATATATATCAGGAATCCTTTACAAGCTCTCCAATAAAGTAAAAAAAATTAACACACTATAGGCACAATAACCATTTCATATCTACTTTTGGAATATTAGAAAAACAGAAATCTCGGATGTACAAATCTAAAGTTCTCCATTCTCTGCTATATTTACCTAGAAACAATTAATTTCTTTCAATTATCAACAGAGTCGATAACATTGTACTCTAACAAAATTGAGAGTCAAATTTCTGAATACAAAAGGCAATAACTAGCCACTAGGTCTTCGAGATGATACAAGCACAAACAGGAGTAAATTATAGCACAAAAGGATTTATGAAAAAAAGTTCGATAGATAGTAAACAATTCATTGATGATTAATTATCAACGAATTAAAGACATTGTAAACAACTTTCGTATATGACTAAACAAAACCCTAACCATATCTCCGAGAGGATATAATCAAAGAAAAAAAAAAAGAAAAATTATACTAATACAGATGGATTACAACAGAAAAAATGAAGTAAGAGAGATTAAGTCACCTTCTTTGAGAGCATTAACGCAGTCATAAGTGATTTCAAACTTCAGTGGCGAAAGGAACGACGATGGATTATTTAGCACGGTGATGTTTGTAACATTCACAGCACTCATGATTGCGTTATTCCAGCGGCTGAGCTCAAGTTAATTAGTGGTCTAAAGTTAAAAATAAATATTAAGTTTTAAATTATAAATTTTTTAGAAAAAAAATATCAAAAATATTTTTAAATTTGGCGTGAATTATTAATTTCATGACGAGAGGGAGTTGCTCGGACGGTAAGCACCCCTCACTTTCAACCCGAAGGTTGCGAGTTTGAGTCACCAAGGAGCAAAAGTGGTGGGAGCTCCTAGGGAGGGTAAAAAATAAAAATAAATAATTCTTTATTATTAATTTCATATTTGAACCTTTGTTTGGATGGTTATTACGTATTATTTCATAATATATTGTATTGTATACATAAATACACCTCTTTTACTTTGTTGAGATGATTGTTACATGTTATTTGATAATGTATCGTTAGAGCTGTCTAAAAGGATCGGTCCAGCCCCATTCGGCCCAAACCTTGCAAGCTAAGAAATTTGAAGGGCTGGGGTGGGCTGACCCTTCATTCAGAAGGGACTGAAAATGCCCAACCCAAACCTAGAAGGGCCGAGGGTTGGGGCGGGCTAGTCCTTTTTTTTTCTTTTCAAACTTATAATTCTATAACATCAAGAAAACGAGAAGATTTTCAAATCAAATATGGCAACAATGGTGTTGTTTTAATAACACTAGCAAAAAGTCTAGTGTAATAAGCATGTATCTCTCATACCAGATACGTGAGCGAGATAAGAGAGTGACAAGCAAGATTGGATGGAGGTGAGGGCACGAGATTTGTCTATGCATCATAGATACATGTGAATCTACTTGAATAGAGTGTATCTAGAAAGATTAACCTAATTTTGACTCCATATATTCCGAGATACATGTATCTGGACATACCAAAATTTGGTATGGTTCATAATATTACAACATAGCGTGTATTTAAGTAATTAGATTTTATACTAGTGAGCTTATTGTAAGTTACCCTTAAATAAAAAGTTTTGGCCTATAGGCCGACCCCGATCAAGCCTCAAGGACCAAGGGCTTGTAAGCCCTAGTTTCAAATGTGCTTGAGGTATATCTCAACCCTACCCTAATAACGGGTTGTGTTGGGTCGGCCCCATGGGCTAAGCCCATTTTGACGACTTTATGTATCATATTGTATTGTATAAATACACTCCTAAATTCTCGTCAAGTTTAGGAGTGCTTTTTCAACACGTCTCTTGATTTTTTTATTAAGATTTAAGAGTTTGAGACAACTTGTTATATCATGTGACAAATCAAGGTGTATCTAAGTTTTGTTAGTCAAGTACACGGATGTTTTTGAAACTGTCAATAGTCGGGGACAAACAAATAATTTGCGATATATATATATATTTAAAGTTTACTATTCTAGTTTTTAAAGAGATAAAATTGTTAATATATTTAAAATTATTTTTAAGATAAAAGTATTTTGTCCAATTTCGATTTGAGACAAAATTTTAAAAAGATATATGCTAAATTTTTTTTTAATCTTTTGGTCTTAAACAGAGAGACAAAAAGTACACTAATATTACAAACACAAGGGACTATTAGTGCTCCATATAAAACAACAAGGATGACTTTGAGTCTTAACCTAAAGATAATGAACTATTTTGGCTTAAGACTCAAAGTCATCCATAAATTTTCATTATGGAGCACTAATAGTCTCTTATGTTTGCAGTATTGGTGTATTTTAATCCAAAAAAATTACTTGGATGAGTACCTTTTAATAAATAATTACTGATTTTAGCAATATTTTTTATTTATTACCATTTATAGCAATACATAACAATATTATAATAAATCTGCAATATTTATTAAAGTGAATTATGTATGCAATATATATGTATTATAATTGTTTTAAAAATATATTACGTTTGGTAAGAAATTAACACATTGTATAAAAATATGTGATAAATGTATTATTTATCAATAAAATTTGTATTATATATGTTTAATAAAACTTGTATTATGTGTGTTTTATAAATTATTCTCTGTAAATATTAAAACTATATTATAAATGTATTAAAAATGATCAAGTGAAAAATATGTGATTGCTATAAATGATAAATATTTTTTTAATTAGTATATTTATGTAAATTTCCCTTTTAATCCTCGCCAAAACTTTTGCCTATCTTTTAATATCTATTTGTCCAAAATTTTATATATGAAGTGTTTAATCGTCTTTTTATATACTTAGATGAAATAATAATCTTATGTGAGAGAAGGTGAAAAGAGAAAATATTCTTTAATGTTTTGAAATAATCTTAAAAAAGGAATAAGATAAACAAATTGAAAGACACAAGATAATTTTTTTTATAAGTGATAAAGTTTACTATGTGATAATTCTCGCCATAAGATTTGGAGAAGAGAAAGTTAGAGAGATTTCGAAACTTACATGAAATTATTCGAAGTGATAAAACTGAAAAATTGCGAGAGAAAGGAACAATATGGAGGCAAATACAAAAAAGAGAGAGACGAAGCAGCTCAGTTTTGTGAAGGGGAAAGTAGAAATGGCCTAATCTTTGATTTGATGACCGGTTAATCTTGGAGCTACAGGGTATATCCGGTTTCATGTTTTGGCGGGAGTTTGGTTTATTTCGTTTGTGGATAATTGGAAGGCCCTTCAAAGCCCAAAGTTTAGTTATCCCTTTGGCATTACCGGAAAAAAGGCCAAATAAGTTTCGATACTAATTATTGGTTTACACAAATATCCCTTTAAGGTTTTCATTTTAAATTTGTCCCTATTTTTAAAGTTAGTGTGAATATAACTCTCGAAAATTAGAGTAAATTTTAGGTTTAGCAAATAGAAAAATTATATTTATATGTTATAACTATAGTTTGTATAATTGCGCTCCATAACAAATTTTATGATTACTATGACTATTAATCTGTATATTTCGGAATACATATACATAAAAATCTTTGTATATTTTGGTATACAAATTAAAACATAGTAATTGTATATAAACAAAATTACTACATATATACAACATATATGTATACCGAATGGGTATATTTGTATATTTCGGTATACAAATGGGTCCTGCAATTAATTTTTATACAACACATATGTATACCGAATGGGTCTATTTGTATATTCGGTATACAAATGGGTCATGCAATTAATTTTTATACAACACATAAGTATACCGAATAGGTTTATTTGTATATTTCGGTATACAAATGAGATGGAAAAAAACATGGGATGTTTGCTACGAATTACAAATAAAAGAAACTATGGCTATATCATTTAATTTGAATTAATAGTTTGTTATTTCATACAATTTTTCCCGAAAATTATCCTTCCGAACGATATAAAGTTTTTTATAGGGAAAATTACATGGTTAAACAAATATATATTAGTTAATTAGTCATCATTGCTATAGTTTTAGTTAATTACCACTCGCGACCAGCATTTAGTGATAATTACGTGGGTTGGGATTTCGAGGAATATTGTATAATTCGCATATTTGTATATATATAATTTGTATAACTTTTGTATAATGTAATTTTGTATAACATAATTTGTACGATTGTTTAAAGTTCAGATGTTTGTATTTGTATAAATTCGTTATTTCGAGTTTATAAAAAATAACTCAATTATACAAACGTATTTGCAAATTATACAAACGGAATAGCTTAAACTGTAGCTATAACCCGTAAATATGCAAACTATAACTATGAAGCATAATTAAATTTATAATAGTGGCTATTTGCTAAAATTCCCCTTTTTCTATTAAGACTGTCATTTTGTTCAAAAAAGAAATTCAAACTATTGTCTAAAAGATCCATGAGTTGAAAGAAAATGAAAAGAAAGTCATTTACACATTTATTTATTTATTTGGGAACCACTATACATAGTGGATATTTTATCTATAAAATAATAAATACTCTTGACACCAAAGGTTCAAGAAGCCAAAACAACATCCCAAATCAAAAGCAAATAAAAAGAAAAAACAGCCATTAAAAGGAAACAAAAATAGAAACTTGTAGCTGCTATGTCCGAAGACCATCAATCTTGCAAGGATTTTGCATTTTCTTAAGTAAAAGGTGGAAATTATATTGAATGAAATAAACTATTTCCGAAAGTTAAAATGGTGTTTAAATAGATATATACATTGTCTTATTTTTATTTTGTAAGAGTCAAATGGATAAGTTTTTTTTTGTTTCCCATCTGGTGTTCGGAGCCCACATTGGAGCTTCGATTAAATTTGAATTGCACATTGAAGAATCCATTCGGGGTGAAAATGGATAAGTTGATGATATGAGAAACTTCCCTTGAACTACATTGAAACTACAAATTGGACTTGGATTTCTTTTCCAAGTTCAAGTTCAAATTGAGTTCTCAATTTGACAAACAAATTTACTCTAATAGAATGTGGAAACTTCTTGATTTGCCAGTGAAAATCCACAAAACAACATTAATTATCATATTTTGAGGTGTTTAGATTAATTTATATATATTTATATGAATAACTTTTATGGTCATTCAATTATATCAAATTATTTATTAAAGTCACTCATATTTATTTAGTATCAATAAATTCACTCAACGTAATTTATTTATAAAGTTATTATAGCAAAAAAAAAAAAACTAAAGAAATAATTACATAGACATCACCTCAAGTTATTATATATAATAACATTTTTTATTCATTTTCGTTTTTAAGAAAGCGTACGTCAATAAAGGGCCTCACATGCACTATAGTAGATTCACATGCCAAGGAAAGATGAGATCCGAACTTGCCCAAAAGAATCGAGCAGTGCTGGAAACAATATTCAATTGATTGGTCCGAGGTTATCGAAGAAAAAGAGAACTATTTAATCAATTTCAAGGATTCAAATTATGAATTAGAATAGAGGTGAGGTGCCAGGCAAAGAGTGCAGCCAAGAATAGTGAAACTAAGAGTACCACAAATTACCATGAAGAAGAATTCAACAATTTGAGATACATAATCTATTTTTTTTCTTATGTTTCTTGACATAACATGTACTTTTTGTAGTAGTTGAGTAGTAATTCCAACCCTGCTTACATGCCAAAGATTTCTCCAATCTTCACTTTTTCTACCCTTTCCCTCAAAACTTGTAAATGTGCATGCCATGATTTCCTGCCGTTTTTTCCAACTTCAAAATCAAGACATATCATCACCAAATTAATCATCAAATTAAACAAGTTCCCAATTAACGTAGATAGGCGCGCCGTCACTACTAAAAATAAAAACAAAGGTTTTTTTCATCGTGAATCAATGACAAGTTTATGCCATAAAACATGATTTACCCCTCGTTCCCACCGAACCAACTCAAGGGCCAAGAAATGCATGGAGAATACAAATTCTCTCTGAAATAGTGGAAAAGTACTTCCTAATTTTTCTGTATGAAAACATTATTAGTACTATTTTTTTTCTTTTTTTCATTAATTCAATCAAAATATCTATAAGAATAGTCACTAAGTAGGAAAATAGTGATTTTTTAGTAGTGCCCGCGCACGATAATAATAGTAAAACAAAATACCTTCATCTTTATTGCTCTGAGCTCTGACTTGTGATAGTTTTTATTGATCATCCTACATTTCCTAGATGGAAAATTGATAATGATTGGATAACTAATAGTTGAAAAGGACATTAATTTTTACCTTGGTTTTAACATAACGTAGCCAAGAGGAAGCTATAATGATGGAGTTTTCCCAATTTGCATGCTTCAATGTGTGTTTACTTATTCACTTCTTATATAGAGAATACTTTTTTGATACACACTAATTAGTTCACCAATTAGGCAACAATTAGCTAGCTAGAGAGATGGGCTGCAATAATGCCACGAAGTTGTCTACAAGATCACGGGAAATAATTAGCACCAAATCAAAAAAATTAAACAAAGAAAGCAACAGATGCCCCTTTTTTAGGTGTGTCACCAATAATAGCTGTTAACTATAGGGTTAACAACGATTTTCCATCAGAAATTTTGAAGGAAATTAAGAAGACTTAAAATCACAACATTTTAAAAAATAAAAGACCTTCGTAAAGATTGATTTGGGACCCAAGCGCAATTAACAGCTAGCTAAAAGGACGATCGATGAGAAAGAACGGTTTATGTAGATTGTTGAGAAGAATGTCTAGTCTTCTCATATTTTTTTTTGAGTCTAAGCTTCTTATCTCCCTTCTAATTACTGCCTTCAATATTTTCTTTATTTTACTATTTCATTGTTGTTATGCAATTTCTTTATTAGTTCCATTTTCTTATTGTAACTTTGAGCTTAGTGATTATAATATATGAAAGTTTCTAGTGAAACTGGAGTTATTATATTTTGATAGAGAAAACTATGAAATGATTGGTGATTTTTATTTTTTACTTTCTTGAATAGGGAATTTTTTCTGAATTTTATTTGCTATAGAAGTTGGTGGGACCAACACAATAAACCTAGTTGAGTTCAGTACTAGTATTTTTACGAAATTAACGGTAACACACTATAATTGGAAATTATCTAGAACTCGTTACAGCATGAATCCAATTGTTATTTTCTTTTACCATAAAAATGTACAAGCAACTAAATATCATTGAAAATTATATTGGGTGAAAAATTATCACATTAACACAGAAACAAAATGACGAAATGAAGTAGTGGTACCAACAAAAAAAAAACATAACATAACAGATGGGTTACTACTTCTTTTTAATAAAAATTGTGCTTAAATTTCAACCAGAAAAAGTTCTTTCAGGTGGATCATTACCTATATTAAAATTAGGACATCTTACATAAATCTCACTACTTTAGATCCCAATTACTAAGATTCCCGATAGTTTGTAATATTACTTTTCATACCATATTTTGGCCCCGAGATACATGTATCATTGATGGCGAGATACATGTATCCAACCGTTTTAAAAGTTGAGATACACAATTTATTAATTTAAATTAAAGGGGTTGTAACTTATTTCCTTAATTAATGGATTAATTGACTAATTAACAACTCAACAAATTTACAGGATCTTGAGTATCATCTCTTACAAATATTCCTAAAATAACGAAATCATAAACCTAATTAATTCTGTTATTGTACTCTTCATCTTCTTCATCGGCTTGAATCATTAATGGCGAGATACATGTATCCAACAGTTTTTAAAGTTGAGATACACGATTTATTAATTTGAATTAACATCTTCATCTTCTTCATCAACTTAAATCATTAATGACGAGATACATGTATTCAAGTCGAGATACACGATTTATTAATTTGGATTAACCTCTTCATCTCTTCTTCATCAGCTTGAATCATTAATGACGAGATACATGTATCCAAGCCGAGATACACGATTTATTAATTTGGATTAACCTCTTCATCTTCTTCATTGACTTTAATCATTAACGGCGAGATACATGTATCCATCAATTTTTAAAAGTGAGGTACATGATTTATTAATTTGAATTTACATTTAACAAGAATCATCTGATTTTGTAAACAGTCAACCATTAAAATAGTTGAGAAACAACAAAAACAAATAATGTAAAAACCTGCACATGGCTTCATCAACGTCCAACGACTCGTCCGAATAAGGAGGAAGTATTTAA
Source organism: Solanum verrucosum (assembly GCF_900185275.1). Taxonomy (NCBI): domain Eukaryota; kingdom Viridiplantae; phylum Streptophyta; class Magnoliopsida; order Solanales; family Solanaceae; genus Solanum; species Solanum verrucosum. Next base: position 728,065 of record NW_026020402.1, read on the forward strand.
TGTAAATTGAACTGAAACAAGTAATTGGAAGAATTGCAGAGAAGAATAAATGCCTAAAAAGTAGAGAACAAAGAAGAAGTATAGAAAATTCTTGTTTAGAAGGGTGGTTGCCTTTTTGCCTTCTAAAATGTTATACCAAAGATATAATCACACTCTAAGCAAGAAGATAGTGCACAACATTACATTCATAATGCGGTTATATGAAAACACAAAGTTTTGTCATTTTCGGAGTTCTTTTTCGGATTGAGGGTGGAATCCGGTAAGGGCTGGGGGTGGGGTGGGGGGAGAGATATTGTTGGGGGAGGAGACTGAAGGAGGTTGAATTGTTAAAGAACCTTTAATTAAGGGATTTAAATTTTAGGATAATTATTCAATATCATATTTAAGGAATTTGTGTATCTAATTTAATTTTTTTAAAATATATGGTATAATTATTAAAAAGTGGTATTATGAGTAATATTTTTAAACTATAGGTAACATATGTATATATAGTAGTTAAGTATGTCTAATTATGTAGTTTATCCTTAAAATTAATCGACTTCAATATGAGTATCAACGTCCAAATGGGTAACCCAAATACAAAAAATATAGTATGTAGTAAGTACTAAAAAGAAAGACAGAAAAGGATCGGACAGCCAAACATAAGTTGTAGGCAAGGCCCGCTAAGCCTCCGATTTCTTTGCTAAAATCCTGTGTGTCTGTTTTTCCTTATAGCTCCATGTTCATGGCCATGCCCACCCAATTATGTCCAAATCATGTCATCCCATATGCAAATTCTTCAACCTCTCATCCAAATCGAACCACCATCAACTCAATTTCGATTATTGATTTGGGGAAACGGCGCCTAACGAGATTGTCAGTTCAATGCTCTGAGAAACAAACACAGAACCTCCGCACTTGCAAGAATTGCAAGGCCCAGTTCGACCCTTTGCTCAATCACCCTCATGCTTGCCGTTACCACACTGCTCATTTTGGAGGTACCCTTCTGAATGTTTTGTAAAATATGGGTCAAGTCTCATTGTCGTTGAAAATTTCTGATTATTATAGTTTGAATTCGTTTTCTGTAGCTGAAAGGGTGAGTAATAATACCATGTATTGCAAAGGAAGATTGTTATAATGCCAAAATAAAGCTTTATTTTTTCAATTCCTATAGTTACTCTATGTTTTTCTGTAAAGAATCAAATCTTCCAATCTTTGTACATTAATTACGGAAAAGGAAAAAGAAAATAGCAAATCTTAGCAACCTGCTATAACAAGATAAATCACAAATTCATTACACTGTCACCTTTATATAACTTAAATCCCATCTCCATAAGGGGTTGTGTGTAAGTCTTGCAAGGTAACTCAAAGTAGTAGTAGGTAGTACTTTTGGAAAATTTCGGACATTTCCTTTCACGTTTGACTCCGTAACACTGACTTGCCTTGTGGTTTATGATATTACGTTTATCTTCCTTATTTTGATTTTTGTAGTTAAGTTTAAGGCAACTAAGATTCACAAATTCCAATAACCTTCTGGCAATAAGATGCTTTATGGTAATTCCAGTTCTGTAGTTCAGTTTTGAACATAAAACAGTGCAAGCAGAATAGCAAGAGCGATTTTCAATTCATATTGATTTCGTGGGTTTATCAGTGCTAGCTGATGGCAAGCGACTTCCCTCACCGAATGGGTGCATTGACCAGTGCAATCTTACAGAAAATTCCAACAACGTAAAAAGAGCCACCATTTCATATGCATCATGTCCCTATCTTCTTCATCAAACAGCAACCTGCGTGTTTATTATTTTGTGCTAATGTAGTTACTTCCTCTGGTGCTTGATCTTGCACACAAAAATATGAGGGAAGGGGAAGGGAAGTAGGACTGTAGGAGGAGCATTGCTGTTCTAGGATAGGTGCTAAGTCACTTCCGAAGATGTCTGCCGGCAAGTTTTTGAGGGGTCAACAACAGAGGTCTATCGATTGGTCTCGATGTTACAATGAAATTAAAATAAGATAGGTAAGCGTAATATCATAAACCACAAGGGATGCTAGCTTTACCAAGCCAATCCTGCGGGAAGGTCTGTGTAATTATTGCCATGCCAGGCAAACTTATGGATAATAAAATTGGACAAAGAGAGTACTGGGAAGGATATATTGTGGTTTTCGCAAACTCTTTTAAGAGCTGTCAAGTTCTTATAATATGTTGTTTTGAGTATAATATGACTACCCTGAACATGTTAAAAATTGAGAGTGTTTTTAACTTGCATTAGTGTTTCCATTAATAGCGGCTTAGTTAACCACCATTGACTCATACTTAAGCTTGCTGATAATGACTCCTCTTAGGCTTTTATCCTTCCTTATCTAGTTATATTTCTTGAGGCTCGTGGCAGCATCATTATGTATTTGGACAATTCAGCAGTCCCATCTTTATCTTATGCAGGAATGTGGAGTGCAGCATTAGATTGAATTTGCTAGGCTTTTGTGAGTTAAAAATTCTATCTGGTAAAGGCTAAACTTTTAGATTGAATTGGGTTTAGCCATTTAGGCTTCTCTAAGTTGAAGCTGGTTCCATCCGGTTAAGATATTGGTGGCAGCGTTGCCCTGATTCTCCTTTTATTTTATACATTGTCATCAGTTTCCTTTTCTTTTTGGGTTCATAACATAAGCAGATTTGTCAGGTGCCTCCTAAGTTTGATTAGAAATTGTTTGACAGTGTAGGGAGAGATGTGAGATTTAGATAATCCCTAATTATTCAGTAGTGGAATGTCCGATTTAAATGGGCACGTGACTGAATGAAACTAGTTTGAGATTGATGTGTAGCGATTGTGTTGTTGTGGAAAGGCAGCTAGTTTTGCCTTCCCTGCTCAATGAAGAACTTTTCTGTTCTGATTCCCTACTATGTTCAACCAATCAGTTTATTTTAGAAATGTTCTTTCTTTAGTTAAGAAATCACATGGTAGGTTATTAGTAAATTTCAGTAAATTTTAGGATTAAAGATTTCGCTGAAGGAGAGAGTAGAAATAGAATCTCTCTGTAAGTATATATATACTTGGATGGATTAGTTAGTTTTGGATGGAAGATATTAGTTCCTTTGTTCTTTCTTTCTTTTTAATTAATAATTAATATCAGTGGTGACCAGACCAACATACTCGGCACTTCGATTCCATCTTGTCCAACCTGCTAGCACTAGTTGCCAAGGTAATCTTACCCACCATTGGAGCAGGTGGGTACACACCAAGTGTTGTAACTAGGATTCCTTCTGAGTTGATAAAGTATTGATTTGCAATAGTCATCTCTAGAATGCATCAACTTTAAGATTAGGACCATGGTCGCAGTTCCATAGACCATATATATATATATATTAGCCTTTCTCGATATAATTAACACTTTGTAAGCTACTAAAACCTTCTTCTCTTGATGTAGGCCGGGCAAAACAGGACGGTGGAGCATTAGATCTTAGTTAATGAAAATTAATGTAAGATGAACCGACTATCTCCCTGGTGATGTTTCATGTGTGTGAAGTGAACGTCACTGATAAAAAAGCTGCTCCAATAAAATAGGGTAAACAACTCATGTAGCAATTATTTCCACAGGAAAAATATCAATGCAACTTCTGCAGAATTTACCATCGGTAATGCTAGTTAAGTGATATATGTTATTCGTCTTTTCATATACCTGTTGCATTTGCATTGCCTTTGAATGGAACTATGGAAGGTACTTTTGATTTATTCCTGGCTATTATCATTTCTCATGTTGTACTGGTATGAATAATAAATAAAATGCAGGAACATTGTGTTCTCACTTCCTTACGCCCTTCTGCTTGTTTTACGCTGAAGGATATTATCTTGCTACTTATTCCATTTCTTATCCATCATTTACTTTGTCCGATTTAAAATGAGCGCAATAGCATCTTAACCCGTCATCTTTGTTCTTCAAACAGGAGAAACAAGGAGGAAGTTTGAGAGTGTTTATTCCGGTGGCACCATGGACACCCCTGATGGTGGTAAAGTTTTTCAATACTGGCATTGCTGTGGGTCTGAAGATCCTTTTGACGCTGGTTGCACAGCTGCACCTCATGCTTCTTATGATGATTGATACATTGATTCTTAAGCACTTTAGCCAATTCACAAGTCGAATCTCATGTTGTATCTCTATAATTTTTCTTAGTCCTTTTCTCATAATTGTACAACACGCATAGCTTAATACAATTTTGGGAAATTGCATGAATTTCCCCCTGAACTTGTTATGAAAAGTTAGTTACACGCGTATACTATTGTAACGACCTATTACAAACTTGAATTACTTGCAAGTGAATTTATTTCAACCTAACGCACATACAACCAGTCACATGATGAGAAAGTGTTTCACACTCGTGCCACGTCATTACTGTGTCATTGTCACATCAATAATTATGTCAGATTTTTTTTAAAAAAAATTCCATGTCACCCAATTTCTTCTTCTTCTTCTTCCCTATACATCATCAAACCCACCATTAAATCACTACCATTATTGCTATTATCATTAAATGCACTTTTCCACCACCATAAATTTCACCACTGGAATCTTCCCACAACCATTGTCATCATAAAAAATCGATAACAAACATCATAAATTTAACTAAATTACCATTAGAATCATATCACTATCATTGAAATTCATCACAATCATAATCATAAATTCACCATCCACATCAAAATCATGAATTTCATTTTCATTATCAAAATTAAAGGTCATACCATCACTAATTTTCCACCCATCACCAAACCCGTCACAAAAAACTATCACATTATACAAATTTCATTCAAGCTCAAAGAGGAGAATTGTGAAAACTTGCAATATTTATTTGCAAAGATTTTAGTCAGACAATTGAAAAACTAGTGCTCGATTACTATTGCCGATTTTGAAGAAAATCTAGAGAGGATTTTTTTGAAAGAGAAGGAAGATCTATGAATTTGCATTAAAAAATTGAATTTTGTGCAAAACCCATTAACTTTTTACACAAAAAAGCAAGATCTGAAATTTTTCTTATTTCAAATGCTCACAATCAACAAAAAAAAAAACACAAAAATAAATTGAATTATTCGTGCTTGACTTAACAAATTTGATGTGGGAATAGTAAGGATTGATCAATATTAGATGTCTCGCCGAAATTTTTTTCGAACAGTGAACTTAATTAATTGAACAACTTTGCCATCTTTGCGATGAATTTCTATCCCGCAATGTTGTTTTCTATTTTTTCTCTTGGACATTTATCATGAAAAAATTATTTTTCACATTAGCCATAGCAAAAAGAGTGTATGTGATAAGAAAAAAAATGGAGGAAGAATAAAGGTAGAGTAACATGAAGGAGAAGGGTGGGGGTGGGGACAAATTTGTCTTTTTTTCTACTCAAACGCGTCTTATTTATTTTTTATTTAATCTTATTTTCATGTCAGCTTTGAGGGTGGTATTAAATTCACTTTTGAATAGTATAAGTGTGTAATAGGTCGCCTCAATAGTTTAAGCGTATAACTGACTTTTCGGTACAACTTTAGGAGTGAATTTATGCAATTTCCTTTAATTTTGATGCAATTGATATAATGAATTTCTTTTTTCTCCTCCTCTGTGCTCATTTTGAACAGAAGTATTATGAAGAATGAATGAAAAAACTTCATTAGTGAGAATACATTGAAGAAAAGATTTCGAACAATTTTTCTTTAATGGAGATATAACTTTATGCTGATACAGAAGTATTAGCTTTTTCAGTCACAATTAAGCTCTCTTCTAGGATCAAGAATTACTCCTGCTTTATTGCTATCTTTATCTTTAATCCTTGTAGGTAGCCATAATCCTAGTGACTTGCGGTGTAATTTAGAATTTAGAATATAAATTAAATCAAGAAATTACTATTTTAAATAAGGGGAAACTAAGCAAATATGCCATAAATACAAATTAATTACAAATATATACCCCTTACATTGATACCCCATTTAATAATTACAATAAATTACCTCAATTAATAATTCGCTTAACTGATACTTCCTCTGACCCTAATTACTCGTCCATTTTTGAATTGTCACACCTATTAAGAAAATAAATAATGACATAGTAAATTTACCATTTTACCCCTATTAATTATGAAGTGGATGAAAAGTTCTACATTTTTCAAAATAATTAGTCATTTAATTGAGGGTATAATAGATAAATTTTTTTTGTCCTTTCTTGATTAGTCAAAATGGACAAGTAATTAGGGACAACTATAAAAGGAAAAGTGGACAAGTAATTAGGGACAGAGGGAGTACTAAATTACTAATGAGTATATGTTTGTCCAGTTTCAAGAGCAACCAACTGTGATTCACGCATAATTGGCATAACAAAGTCATCCAATGTAGGAATATTTCTATTTTTTTCAAAACCCACAGCAACATCACCTAAAAAAAAGATATAAAACATCATTTGTATAGCTCTATTTCAAGATTTTTAATATATAAACAATATTTGCAGTAACAAAAAAAACTTACCTATAGTATCATCACAATCCTGCAAATTTTCAACTTGAACATCAACCCTTTCTTTTCTTGAATCCTCAAATAAAATCTTATTGTTCTCAATATTCCAAGAAAAGTGAAAGTCAATCATTTATTAAAATAATTCATAAATATGAATGATTACTAATATGTTGCCAACAAAAATGTTTGAAACATATTTAAAAACCAACACACTATATTATATAGAGAAAATGGCCAAATGCTCCCCTAATCTATTACTGAATTTTTAACTACACACTTAAATTTTACGGGGTCCTATTACCCCCCTGAACTATTTAAAATCAAAATTATTGTACCCCTAAAAAGCCACAGCCACATTTATGTTGATGGGTGAATCTCACGCGTTTGACACGTGGAAATTCCATTAAAAAAAAAATTTCTTCAATTTTTTCATTATTCTTTACTCTTTTCTTCTATTTTTTCACCATCTCTCCAAACCCAAAAATATTTTCACCATTTTCGCCATTACTATCTATATATAATTAAAAGCAAGAAAGTCTAGCCTATAATTATGCCAAGTGGCAGCGCAGTAGAAAGACAAGTGGCAGTTTTATGACAAAATTAGTTTATTAGGTAATAATTAGTTATTGTTTTTTAACAGCTTTTTAAAAATTCAAATTGCAAAGAAACATTTAAAATCAAATAGTATATTAAAAATTAATTAAAATTATTTATTTAAAAATAATATGATCATTTTTAAAATTGGGAAGTTAGCAAGCCAAATAAAACTCACTTTCACCTTTCCACCAAAAAATGCAGTTTTAAAACTGATAGTTATATAGTATATTAAAAATTAATTAGAATTATTTATTTAAAAATAATATGATCATTTTTAAAATTGGGAAGTTGGCAAGCCAAATAAAACTCACTTTCACGTTTCCACCAAAAAATGCAATTTTAAAACTGATAGTTATATTTTGTTACAGTTTTATAATTTCAAATTTTGACAGTAAATCATTGTGATGAAATGATAATTATCCTTATAATTTATGATCACGATGACTACATGCCCACGTCTCAAATCCCACAAACTCCACGTATTTCTTATTCTTCTTTTCCCTGCACACACATGCACATAATTGCACAACACACAAATAAATATTACACCCAAAAAATTATGATCCCATAAGTATAAATCCTATGTCAGTAAAAATAATAATTACTGTTTAAAAATAGTTACTGTTTTTTAGTTAGTGTATGCACATTCTTTCCTTAAAAGCCTAAAATCGTGTAACATAATTCAAGGAATGTTTATGATTTTTATTTATCATCTTTGTATTTTTTTTTTGACAACATTTATCATTTATCATCTTTGATATCACTTTTTAACAAATAAATACACAATTTATATTGTAACTTACAGAGTCCTATTTCTATACAATATTAACTTATTTCTACGGTTTTCTAATTAAGCTTCTTTAATAGAGAAAAAATAGCAGCGATAGATTTAACCGTAGTGGTTTCAAAGGATACCCACGTTGCTGTAACTTTCACGTTTATGGAAGTTATCTCATAACTCTCACTATATATAGACTTCCCTGCTGAATATAGGCCGTATGCATCTTTTTCCTTCTTTACACTTCTTGCTGATTAGTGTTTTTATTTTGTTTCATACTTCTTTTGTATTGAACGGACGAATTAATTATGGCAGCTACGACTGATTTCATTAGCGAAATTAACAACAAGTCAATGTATTGGAAATTAAAAATTCGTATTGTCAGGCTTTGGGAAAACACGGATCGTGATCGACCAGATTGTCCTTTTTCTATCGAGGTTATTCTGATGGATGAAAAGGTATTTTTAATATATTGTATAAGTATGATATTATTTTTTTAAGAAGTTATATACTAAATTGGAGTGCTAATTAAGTAACTAATTGTATCTGTAGGGCGATCACATTCACGCGACCCTTGGCAGATCTCTATTCCCAAATTTCAGAGAAAGTATTAAGGAAATGGGATTGTACTTTATTAAGAATTTTGTGGTTTGTCCAAATACTATGAAATTAAGGATCAAAGACCACAAATTTAAGTTGATGTTCACAAAAAAGACAGTCGTTGAGGAGGTAGAGGATCCACATTTCAGTATGTCTATCTTCAAATTTAAATCATATACACAACTTACAAATCCACAGGTATTTGATAACACAGAACTATTTGGTAATAAATACATTATTTATATGTTCCTTATTCAGACTTCGATCATTATTTATTTTGTATTAATTTATGTCGTCACTATTGTTGTAAATATCATTGGAGAAGTTGTGAGTTATGGGGATGTACAGTCTATCAAACAAGATGATAGTGTCCGAACGTTCATTAACGTTGACATACAGGATTATGAGTACGCATCCCACAATTCAATGAATATGTGCTTCAACAACTCATTATTTTTATTCATATGATTAACCATATAAATTATGTAAGAATAAAAATATTTCAACAACTTTTTGGGGTGACTTTGTGGATCAGATCAAGCCATATTTGAATGAGTCCAATGACAAGCCTATTGTCGTTGTCATGCAGTTGATTAGATCACATCGATTCAGAGGTTATTTAAGTCTCTACTTTGCTATTCAAGATAATTGCACAATAAATAAACTCTTACCAAATTATTAACTATGCAGACCAAATTTCGGTGAAGAACACTTGGCATACTTCCAAGCTTTATATCAATTCAAGTCTTCCTCAAGTTGATGAATTTTCATCACGAATTAAGTTTGTTCTTGGAGAAAGCTCCCAACGACTTACACAGATTTCTTCACAAAGGAATCAATCTATTGCTACTGAGTTGGCATCAGGAAGTGTTACAGTACATGAGATTGAGAAGTTGATTGACTATAGGCATGTAAGTACTTAATTTTATATTTTTTATTCAACACAACTTTTACATTATTTTTAATATAACAGTTGTATATACAATACAAATTTGCAGAAAGAGAATTATTATATTGTGGCAAAGATAATTCATCTTGAAATAGACCATGGATGGTCTTTTTTAGCATGCAAACAATGCGCAAAAGGTGTTGATGAAGTGGGGGACAAATTATACTGTAGACAATGTGGTTTTGTTGAATCAGTCATCCGTAGATATGGCCAAAATTCAAATTTCTCTATATATGTCTCATACAAACTCAATAATCTAACAAAATTAACTATTCAAAGGTACAAACTAAAAGTTAGAGTTTTGGATGATACTGGCACAATTTCTGTGATGTTGTGGGATGGGGTAGCAACAAAGATGATTGGAAAATCTGCTGCTGATTTATTTGAGGTATACACTATAAGCATGTTAAACTTTAAGTTCTACTAACCTGTTTAAAATATGTTTAAATATGTTAGTACGTTTTGTTCCTATATTTTATATTAAACTTTGAAAAATATGTATTTTCTTAAGACTACTGGTGCTGCAAATAAGTCTGCATATCCTATGGAGTTGGACAATATTGTGGACAATACATACATGTTTAAATTGGAATTACAGAGCTCCAATGGTGAAGGTCAAGATGAAGTCTTTAAAGTTGTTACGTTTACTGATGACGAAGATATTATAGAAAAATACAGGCCTCCACCACGTGGAGAGACATTCAAGGTATTATTTTATATTCAAATATATATCAAGTTTGATTCCTATGATTGAACTAAATTATAAGTTTTTTATACATTTTTTAGGATTCAGATTTCAATGAAAACCAAGTCAGTCTTGACGATCGTGAATTCATGGTTATTTTACAATATATTAATAATATTTGTTTATATTGTCATTTATTTAATGATTATAAATGCAATAGTCCTTCAAAACTGACATTATCATCTTTACTATATATATATATATATATATGTAGGATTCCACTGAAGATACTGAGTTGATCAATGTCTCACAGGTGCCTAACAAGATAAAGAAAATTGATGCCGTAACAGTTGATGAAGAAGATCCTAACTCACAGTTGTCAGGAAATAAGATCAAGAGAGTCTTTAAGAAGAAGAAGACAACCTAAAGCATTACTAGAAGGAAAAACTATTGGAGAACTGAAGAAATGTATAATTAGTTAGTTTAGTAATTAATAGAAAAGTGTTCAACCAAGGTTAAAGCAGTACCTAGAGGATTATCTTTCCTGGGCCCTTGCTTCTCTACGGTCAATATTGTGTTTTATGTTATTCCAAGATATGTAGATTGCAAGTAAGATGTCAAAAATTACAGTTATGAAAAAAAGAGATTTCATGAACATTGAAATGAAATAGAGATCATTATTTGTAAAAACTTGTATATATAAGAAGACAGTGGATGAGATTAATGCACATATTATAACTAAACTGTCCATTCTTTGCTATTTGAAATCAAATGCAAGACTAGATGATACACAATACCAACGAAAAATAAAAGCATGCTTGACTCATCAGCAGGTGGAACAGCTACTAGAAGATCAAAATGAATTGTTTAGCTCTTTTTCATAATTGATGGAAACAAGATATATTATTTCAGACATAAGACATCTTGGATGTGCTAATTGTTTATACGCAACATTTTATATTAAATTTGTTTTCTATGTAAGCTGTAATACTTTTTAAGGAGAACTACACTTCTATTATAAAATTGACTAAACATAACACTTTTTAAAAAAAGTTTAAATTATAAACATGTATGGCAAAAAGGGAACTGATTGAGTTTTCAACATAAGGCAAGAACATTAGAGGTTATACTAAGGTTGATCATACAAGAAACTTATATTAGATCAAGCCTGATACCAAAGCTAGAAACATATGTAATCAAGTTGGACTCCTACCAAGCATTATGAGATGTAGTATAAGTGAGCTATAGATGTAAAGATAAAGTCGGGGAATTGGTTGAATTTTTGACCTGTTTACTTTTCTTTCGTCGCAACTTTAAGAATTTTGATCACTTGAGTTATAATGAATTACATCCTTTTAATAGAAATGAGTTTAATTAACTAAGAATTAGTATAATATAATACTGAATCCTACCCTACAAGATAAAGATGGAGGCAGACTTTGATAAGAGGTTAGGATGATATGCATAGTGTTAGTTCAAAAAAATTTAAGAGATTAATGAACTTAGATTGAGGAGACATGATAAATAAATATAAATCATAATTTCGTTTAACTTTTCAGTGCCAGATAAAGGACCAACAATGTTAAACAACTACAGGACAAGAATTTGATGTTCATAACAATTTACCTGGATTACACTTTCAAGCTAGCACCTTTATATATTATATTGGTAGATGCCATCTAACATATAATTCCTTCGGTACGGCACATGCAATTCTACGTGATAAATTATTTTTTCATATCACATTTTCTTCAAAATCAGGTCAACTAACAATATTGCTTTCATAAATTTTGTTTATTATTAAAGTACAAATACAATAATCGTAAAGTTGAGCTATATCTTATCCGCTTATATGACCAATGAACTATAAATATACATATAAAATCCGCGCATCGCGCGGGTACTATACTAGTAATATTAAATGGATAAACACTTATATAAGTCCAATGTATATAAACATTATCAAAACAGTGAATTAATTAAGTCAGAATAGATAAACATAAATTTTATTCATAAACAATTTGTTGGCTACATCTTCTTCCTTCAAGAGTGATACAATAACTAGTAGAAGCCCAAGTTTGGCGATTTGAGATGTGGACAACCTTCAAAAATTGTATGCAGTCATTCATATGTCAAGTTGTTTGTACGAAATGAAAGATGTCGCAATTCAGGCATATTATTGGCAATTGCTAGAGCTTTATCGTTGTTTTCTGCTGCTGTAGATCCCACTAAATAAGATGAAGAGTCTTGAGCAGTGGGGCAAGCACGGTCAACACTTTCTACACCATCTTTAGTAATTGATGTGTAGTAAATGTCCAACATCGGAAAGTTCTCAGTAGCTATAGTTAAACCTCTAGCAAATCGAAGATGTCTAAGTTGGTTGCATCTGTTAGAAAGAGCCTAGGGCGTACATGAATATTTAGAAATAACAGGCACCTTAACATGAATATTTGGAAGAACCCATTAATTACTAAAATATCTCAACATGCAAGTAAGATGCAAATACGTACCTTTGAGTAACGTAGTAGAGCAAGTCCATGTTGCCAAAATTCTCCATGTATCAATACTGACATTCACGTGCATCAATATTAGTATTATAAATGATAAAGATGAGAAGATCTCGCAATTATAAATGATAAAGATGAGAAGATCTCATAATTATAATTAAGGAGATCTTCTCATCTTTATCATTTATATCAAGAATTGAATGTTTAGCCTCAGTAGATTGTATGTACTTTGTGGGGGAATTATATTGAAGAATATTTCACTATAATTCATATTTTTATTGAATTAAAATTTGATTAATAAATGTTATAATTTTTTAAAAATAAATTTGTGATAATGTATTTTACTTTGTTATGAACTTTTGCTTATTTGATAAGATTATATAAATAATTGGGCAATTTTAATAATTTTCATAACTTATGAATTTTTTATGTTTATAAATAAAAATACAATTTAAAAATCCAAATAGTATGTCCTAACAAAATTATAAATTCATCTCAAATAATTTTATATTATAATTTTAAATCATAATTTATCCCCGCGTGACGAAATGGACCATTAACTAGTTGAAGAAATGGGTTTATCCGTAGATCTAATTAAATTGTATACAAATGCTCCTGCCACAGTTCCTATGAGTGGCCCAACTATATATACCCAAAGTCCCTTATAGACTTGCTTAACTATAGCTGGACCAATGCTCCTTGCTGGGTTCATTGATGCTCCTGAAATTGGCCTGCATTCCACGACATTTCAAAGCTAAAAATTAGGGGATCGTACACATTATATTTGACTGCTTGCCAATATGAGTATATATATTCCTATTTCAATTTATTTTTCTTTTGTCTGTTTTTAAAAAAAATCATTTTTTTTTTTGAAAACTATTTAATTATAACTTTCCACGTAATATGCTTAAAAATCAAATAATATTTATACATTTCTCGACTATCATTTTGATGGACTGTTGTATAGCGTAAAAATTCAAAATATCTATTGATGCTCTCCATTTCAAAATCAATAAGTATTACTTTTAAATAGGTGGAGTATCAATTAAGTGAAGAGTTTGAGATACTAAGAGAAAATAATATCAACAATTGTTGTTTTAATTAAAGCTATTAAATGCTAGGCCTAACTCAAAATATAATTTATAAGATAAGGGTTATTCAACATCATTTATAAAATTAAATAGAAGCTAACATCCACCGATATGCACTAAATATGAGTTGAGTGGCTTGAATTAACAAACATACCCGGCAACAAAGACGTTCAAGATTATTGTCATCCCAATTGCTAATCCACCAAGGTGTCCTATCTGCAAGTACAAAATATAAGAAAAACATATATTGGTGTAAATTATAATAATAAATCATTTCTTGAGTAAAATTATTTTAAATATAAAAATATATAATCTTTTAAAATAAAAATATCATATAAATTGAGATAGAGGTGAAAGAGTAAAATAATAGCGTACCGCTCTATCATCGGTACAAACTCCGCAAACAACGAACATTAGAAGGAAGGAAATGATGATTTCAATACCCAAAGATTGGGCATTAGATCCAATTGGAATTGTACCAAAATAAGATTTTGAAGTCACGTCTAACAATAGTGTTAATGTGCCACTTGCTAGAATCGACCCCGTTAACTGAGCTATTATGTAAAAAGGTGCCTACATCATATATTATATGTCAATTCATATACATTTTGCTAAAACAGAATAGTAACAAACATAGTATAAATTATTTTATATTATAATTTGGTTATCTTATCTGTTACAATAGGTTACATATCTTGTTGTTATAAGAGTTCAGACCTATTTTAAAGAAAACTTGCCTATAAATATTCTTTGAATGTTTGATAGTATAAAACTCTATATATATATATTTACACTAAGCACTTAAATTTAAACAAGAATTAAGGGCAAATTATACTTTGACGACTACTTAATGAAATTTACACTTTGATTAATTAAAAGTTGTTAGTTATGTATCTATTGGTCTCTTAGGGTAAAAGATATTGGAGAAAATATACATATAGTAGCTTTGGTATCACAAATATCTGAGTTGGTACACATTTCAATTTGTGTATTAGTAATACACTTGATTCAATACTATTCTTATACATCCTACTAATATTATCATGTATGTTCCTCCTAAGTCCTAATATAAAAATATAAATGAAAATTAAAACAAAAATAACAAAATCTTTAAAAAGTACAATAAATAAAAAAAATACGTACTAGCTTCCATGAAAATCTACGAAAGATGGTGAAAGTGATGGTGACAGCAGGATTAAAATGAGCTCCTGATACATGTCCCAGAGAGTAAATCATAACCATCACAATTAGACCCCATGTCACGCATATTCCTGGAAATGTTATACTTCCATTGTATAACTTATTCACTGCAACTGAACCACATCCAGCAAATATAATAAAGTATGTGCCAATGACCTCTGCAAATCAACATAACATTTGAAGTTATTCTATTTAAAAACATAATTTTAAATAGCTATATAATTTAAATTCATGTATCTTATAAGTATAATTAAAATATAATCTATGTAATTGGCTAAAATTAGTAAAGGAGAAATCTAACCGACTATTTGTATAAAGATCCCTACGAAAACATTTTTTGAGAACTAATTAACCTTTTGTGCAACAGTAACAACAGAAGGTGATGAACAAAATCTTGTGCTACTGTTATTTGATTGGGAAATACAAATATTGATGCCTTCTTCAATATTTGTTGCCATGCTTTGAGCCTTCCGCTTTTAGAAAAGTATCATTTTCTTAGATATCATTGTATTTATAATTGAATATCTGAATACATTTTTTTTTTAGTTTATTATTTTATTTCCTTATATGATATGTGAGTTTTTTTAAAATTATTGTCATTGATTTTATTTCCTTAAATAAAATAACTTTCCTTATTATTATCACTTATTTCATTTCCTTAAATCATATGTCTTTCCTTATTATTGAGTATCATTTATTTTATTTCTTTAAATGATATGACTTTACTTGTTATTGTGATCTATTTCATTTCCTTAGTTGCCTCTGATCTGTCTATTACTTGTATTTCTCTATTTTCTCTTCATTATTTTTTGAACTTTTTTAAAAATATATATATCTTTTGCTTTCTAATTAAAGAACTAATCATGGGCTTATGATATTCATCAAACATTAATCAATAAGTTTAATTAATTTTATATCGGTTACATATGTTTTTTTTTATTATTTTGCACACAAGTTCAAACCTATTTAACTCTTCTCCATAGTTAATGCATTTACATGAATTAGTTACATAAGTTGAAGGATTCCGTATCACTTACTAATGGTAGAATTTGAAAGTTTTTCTTCAATGTTATTAAATTAAATTTTGAATACCACTACTTATCTTCTGTTTTTTCCTCAGAATTTTAAACCTTTGTAAAAAATGATATTTCACTCTCTTCTGTCTATTAATATTAATATTTCTCTCTCTCTCTCTTTTTTTATTTTATATATTTTTTCTCTTATTTTCTAATTAAAAAATTCATATCTATATAATATAAAGTTAATCATAAACAATGTGATGTGACATTCAAAAAATTTATTTTGTGATTTTATTAATTGACATGTAGACTCAAGAGTCCCGCAAAATTATTTATAAAAATCAATTATAAAAAAAGTAATGTTAAAAGTTTATATTATTCCTAATTAGGATGCCTAACTATAGGACAATATAAGAAAACTGTTAAAAGTAAAATAAAATCTCCTTATTAAGGAAAAGGAAGGCATAGAACAACCGTTTTTTTTTTTTTTTTTTTTTTTAAATAATGCAATTTTAAAAGGACGCTAAAATATTTATCGAACCGTATCAATATATAACCCTTTTAAATTAAACTGAGGTCCTTCGGGATGACTCAGTTGGTTTGGAGGGTGGTTATCCACACGGATGACCCGGGATTGATCCCCTGAATGCCTTATGAGTCGAGCCTGTCGCATAGGGCTTGCCTAGTGCGGTTTACATCCCCTGTGTGGTGTACCCACTATTACACAGTGGGGATTTAGCGGCTGCGAATTATCCTAGGGTTCCAAAAAATAAATAAATAAAACTGATCAAATAGTATTTCCTCTTTAAAGTTCTATTTTCCTCTTAATTGATAGCACGAAAATAAGTTAAAATTCCTCTTAATTGATGGCACGAAAATAAGTTAAAATTCCTCTTAACTGATGGCACAAAAATAAGTTAAAATTTGCAAAAGTAAAAATTACTCGTGCTTTCAAATTATACTTAAACATTTAAAATTATATCATCTTTTTGAAAGAATGATAAAAAGTTTTTATATAACATCTACTACAATTTTAAAACGGTGCTGCTATGCTTTCTTTTTTCTTAATATGAAGATTTTTTTTTTACTTCTAAGTTTTCTTATATTGTCCTCTAATTAGGCATCCTAAACAGAAAAATATAAACATTTGATATTACCTTTTTTTTATAATTTGTTTTTAAATAATCTTACGGGACTCTCCATATGTCAATTAATATTGGTTATGCTTCGCATCCATATATTCTTCCACGGTCCACCTCACACCTTCATAATTCTTAATTAATTTTATTAATGTGCAGTGATAACGTGCTAAAAATTGAGAGATAAAAAAAAAATGAAAACTAACACTACCGAACTATTCATACATGATTCAATCATTTTAGGTTCAGCTATGCATAGAAGAGTTTCATGGTACTCTATTTAATGTTTTTTCTTTGAATAACAACAATTTATCTGGTGAAATTATGTTTAGTAAATAAATTATTTAATTGACCTTATTTACTCAATATATTGAAATGATTTTCTTTTTTAACAGATAGAGATTTCTCATCTTTTTGATTGAAAAGTTTACATTTTTGTATTTCATAATTATTTCTTGTTCATTTATAATTTTTTTCGTAAATTAAATTAATTATTGGAAAGCAAAAATTGTTACATAAATTGAAACAAAGAAAATAAAATGTTTGTTGTTAAATTCGTTAAATGCTTGTGAGGTAAACTATAGTTCATTATCATTAGAATACTTACTTTTTGAACCCAAATATTAAATTGGGGGTTATTTTTCAACCCAATTTAGGAAAATGCTTAAAATAAACTATGGGGTTTACATCCAACAATAGTGCTAAAGTAACGCCTGCCAGAATTGAGCCAATTAGTTGAGCTATTATGTACACTGGTGCCTGCATCACATGAATGTGATGTTAATTAGTTTCTTCATACACATTTTTGCTAATATGCTAACAATTGAGCTAGTGAAATTAAATCTAGCAATTTTACCATATGATTTTATTTTATGTCATTTGTGAAGGTAAATCGAAAAAGTTACTATGACTAGTACGTACTAATTTCCAGGGGGAGCGACGAAAGACGGTGAAAATGAGAGTTACAGCAGGATTAAAATGAGCTCCTGAAACTTGTGCCATGGAGTAAACCATGACCATAACAACAGCTCCCCATGTCATGTTTATACCTCCAAACGTTATGCTCTCATCATCCTGTAGCTTATACATTGCTACTGATCCACACCATGCAAATATTATCACGTAAGCCCCAATCGCCTCCGCAAATAACTGCATGTGTGCAATGGTTTCGTGATAAATCTAATCAAATTTAAATTTTGAATTCGTCTTAAAGAACCATACCTTCTGTGGAAGTCCAGCATTTGAACGAAGTCCTATGTTTGTATGAGATTGGGAACCAAATATATTGGCTGCTTCCATATTATGGTGATTTCTTCTTCTCAATTACCATCAATTTTCTCCACCATTGTGGATATCATAAAAACAGGACATGAAAGTATAAAGGGAATTTTTTCTTATTTTTACCAAGGTGAGGATGTTAATTATAATTAAAGATATGATGAATAGTTGGAGAATTTGTTCCATCTGCTGTATATTAGGATCTCTAGGGTCCACAGTGTTTCAAACTTTGATTCAGCCCTCTGATTTACTTTGAAATATATATTTATACTCATCTTTTGGTTTATAAATACAGTATGGTCCTTTTAAAAACTCCATCCGTTCCTTTTAAACATTCTCTGTATGTCACTAACAAACTATGAGAATGGAGAATTGGAACTTTTAACAGTTGTATAACCTTCAATACACAATCAATGTTAACAGAAATTAAACTCGAAAACAGTATCTCTAAGATCTTAATAAGTTTTCCAAAATTATTAAACAATATAACCAGTCACCTGGCGCCTATTCAGAAGGACCCGGACTGGCATTCTTTCATATCATCTGATATTTCCAAGTATCAAGAGGACACCAGCACATAGTTGCAGGGAAGGAAGAAATTAAAGGATGATATCGGAAAAGAGAAACAAAATGATCGATGCTGAGACCAACATATCATGAATATATTTGAAGACGCTGATTTGCAACTCCCTGAAGCAGTTTGTGATTATTATGCCTTCCTCCTCTTGGTTGCCTAGGTATCCACCTTAAGTCTTTTCTCCTTTGAACCTCACCATTTCATCACATTTGCTGACAACCCACTTTCTATCCCTGAGCACTGAGTGGAAGAGAACGAATCAAGTCATGAGACTCAGGCATTATTCAATATAGGTGCAAGGCTGACAAAAGTAAAGACAACCACAATATGCACCCTGGCTAACTGGAAAAACAAATTCTAGTCATTTTTGCAACGTCATGGGATCCTGTGATCGAATAACACTGGCTGCAAGGAAACAACTGAATTGGCTTTTCTAACTCTCTTTGAAACTTGAAATAGACAAATCAGCTGGAGTGCATACCAGTGCTCTTTGCTGTAAATGTCTCAAACTTTGCTCCATACTAATTTGTACCATCTCAGCAAGCATCTCCTTTGTTTTTCCTAATTGTTCCTCTCCATCTATCTGACAGATGATATTGGAAACAATGTTCTCCAATGTGTCAGGTTCAAGTTCAGAATTAGGATAAGTAGTGTCTCTGAGCAACCTTAGAAGTGTTTGTGCTTTTGTTTGAGACTTAGATGTTCCTTGAACAGTCAGCTCAAGAAGTCCAGGAATTACGCCTTCTTTCAATATTGTTTCCCGGTATTTACAGCGGTCACTCTGACACATTGTTAGTAGAGCACCTACAGCATGTTCTCGGCTTTGAAGAGATCCACTTTCAAGCACTTCTACTACTGCAAGTACTCCTCCTTCTTCAGATGTCACTGCAGTCCTTCCCTCCTCATAACACACTAAAGATTCTATAAGAGCAGTACATTTCTCAGCAGCTTTTGAGGACTTTTTACAGGATTTAAGCAAATCAACAATGAAATGTATGGACTCTGTTTGAAGGATCAGGTTTAAGTTGCCTTGATAAGTTGCCAGGTTGTAAAGAGCCATCACTGCATCAACCTTGGCTTGTGAGCTTCCTTGTCTTAGGACATCTACAAGTCGAGGAATGACACAAGAAGCACTAATGATGGGCTTTGTCACAGAAGAAGCAGATAATGTAAGCAATGAGGCCGTTGCATGATCCTGTAGAGTTGAATTCTCTGATTGAAGAAAGCATATGATGGGTTCTAATGCACCAGCATTGATGATACTTATCTTGTTTCTGGTAGAAAAGGGAAAAAAAAAAATAGTCAAAATCAGAAGTTTGTTTAGTTTAGTTTAATCATTCTGGAATAATGTTAAAAATTGGCAGTCATCACTTCCAAATCTTTCTTTAACAGCTCACAAAAAACAACTAATCCAGATAATTTACAATTTGTAGAAAGGATCAAATCAGGTACAAAGTGCAGATAAGTGACAAAGCTCTTCTCATGCATATACACACATGCACACCCAAATCAACAAATTCTATACTCTTTCCATTAGCTCAATGAAATTGGAATGTGAACTTGAAAGCATACAAGGTATTACACATCTACTGACAACCATCCCATTCCAAGCTAGAAATAGAAAATTATAACTATCGGACAAATGTTCATTGAACTTAAATTGATTTTCTCACACAAATCTGATCCAAAGAATTTGATGGATGGTAGAAGGTGTATAAACTTCATTGGAGAGAAATCAAGGGAAGCAAGCAACGAAGGAACTGAACTTAAAGCTTATAGCTAGAAGGACAAATACAACGGAGGAACTGAACTTACACCTTATAGTTTGAAGGCAAATGCAATGGAGGAACTTAACTAAAAGCTTATAATTTGAAGGACAAACAGTTTCATGGTCGTGGGCTACGAATTGTGGTATTGATGCAAATGTTTAATTCTTTAGAGTTGACCAAAGTTTTCTTCATTCTTAATTTACTATTTGATTAGGGATCATAGAATAACTATAGAATGATAGTGGGTTCGGATTAATTCCCCGAAGCACTCATTGGTTGTCAAACATGGTGCATGCCAGCGAGAAGAACTGAATCTATTGAGATTTGAGATACAGAGCTATATTTTTGTCACTTTAGATGAACAAACAAATAAAAGAGTGAATATAAACTTAAATAGTAAACAGTAATCCCTGCTTTCTCAAAAAAGTAAATAGTAATCACTTAATGGATAACTCATTTACTTTAGGATCAAATTCTGATATTTCCCATTCTCAATTATAAAAAAGAACTAGTTCTTTAAGTAATCTGTACATCAGCACTTCTAAATTCTTCAACGCGTTATTGCTATTAAAACAGCAGTAACCATCGTACATGAGAATATTTTAACAAAGAGTAGAATCTCCGTGAGGGGTTGACTAAAAAGCATTTCAGGTATATTTATGCCTTCAACTTTTTATCAACTTTAATGTTAACATTAGGGACAACCAGTATTATAATCACTAATGGGCGGCCCAATCAAAAGTCTGAAACTATTGAATTTTCCAAGAAAGTTTATTCCAGATTATCATCCAAAATACCATTGGCAGTTTCTTTGATATGCAACTTTAGTAAATGATTTTCTACTTCAAGAGTCGGACAGAGCAGCACCATCGCATCATGGATCATGTTGAACACTTCCTCCAAATAATCATAAAAAAACACTAAAATTTCCAATTTCAACCATGCATTGAGCTCTATAAGTATAGATCTTAAAGTTCTAATCTTTTCAACTGGAATCTGAAACTATTTTGAAGGCATTAACCAACAATATTCAAATGTGATTTCTACCAATTGAAATAAGCTCTTGTTTTTGTGACTCTTTAGTCTTTTAGTTGGAACTGAGTTTGACACTAGAAATTTTACTCCTGCTTACATTTTGCAGCAATAAGACAGAGCGGGGAAAAGAAAACAGTAAATATAAGATGAGTGATCATGAAAAAGAAAAATCAGAAGAAGAAACACCATCTTCACACTCCAATACTCCGAACCTGAGGGAAATATGCACTTGTGGAAATGTGGAGCAACAGAGTGTTTTGACGTCTAAAAAGCTAATAGGAAAAACATTAAAAACAGCCCAAAATTGGCACGGTGAATTCATGAGCAAAAAGTTGATAATTATCAACCCTTTCATAATTCAGGAAGCTCCAATGGGCCAACTATATCCAGTTTGCAACAGGATTGAGAATTCACTAGCATTTGACAGGCCAGTAAATTACTCAAATGATTTGTATACACAAAAAGAATAGTGGGATCCAGGGCAGTCAACATATTTTATTGATACATCAATTCCAACATTATTTTTCAGTTTTTCTGAAATAAAAATCATAAAAAAGAACTACATATTCCTTTGAATAATCTGTACACCAGCACAACAAAATTCTTCAACGCGTTATTGCTATTAAAATAGCAGCAACCAGGACATTAGAATATGTTTTACAAAGAGTAGAATTTCCTAAAGGGGTCAACTAAAAAGCATTTCGGGTATATATGCCTTCAACTTTTGTCAACTTTAATATTCACATCAGAAATAGCCAGTATTATAATCACTAATGATCAAATCAAAAGTCTGAAACTATTCAACTCGTCGATATACTTATTCCAGATTATCCAAAATAGCACAAGTAGCTTATTCTTTATGCAAACGAAATTTCTACTTCAAGAATTGGAGACAGAAGCACCATTGCATCATGGATCATGTTGAACACTTGGTCCAAATAACATAAGAATCACTAAAATTCCTAACTTCAACTATCCATTAAGCTCTAGAAGTGCTTATCTTCTGAAAAATTGAAATTATTTTGAAGGCAGTAACAAACAATATTATAACCTGATTTCTACCACTTGAAATAAGCTCAATTTTTCTTTAAACTCTTTTAGTTTAGAACTTAGCTGGACACCAGAAATTCTTATCTTGCTTCCATTTTTGTAACAATTAGACAGAGCGGGAAAAAGAAAACAGTAAATATAAGATGAATGATTATGAAAAAAGCAAAAACAGAAAAAGAAAAGCATCATCTTCAAACTCCAATACACTGAATCCGAGGGAAAATTGCACTTAGAGAAACAACGAGCAACAGGGCAATTCAACGTCTAAAAATAAGAAAACATTAGAACAGCCAAATTATCACCGCATATTTAAGGAGACCAACCAATTCCAGTTTGCAATAGAATTGAGAATTCATGAGAAGTACCTTTCATCCTTAACAGCGAGATTGAGGAGGGCAAGTAAAGCGGCTTCCTTAGACTCAAATGAGTTAGAATGGAGCATATGAACTAGTGATTTCACGGCGTTAGAGAAATAACGGCGGTAACGTTTGGAGGTCTTCGTGAGGCGCCGAATTTCCCTAGCTGCCTGAACTTTCAAAGTGAGGTCATCGGATTGAATGAGAAGAAGGATTTCGTAAACGCTGGAAGACGACGCCGTTTTAGGAATATTATCGCCGGAATTGGCTGTGGTGTAGCTGTCACCGGCTCCAAGGTCCATCTGAAAAGTAAATAAATTAATGCGAAAATCGGAGTTGTTCAAAGCTCTATAGAGCTAGGGAATTTAAACACAAAAAGAGGAATTTGTAGAGAGAGAAAGACACAGAGAGAGAAACGTAAGGTTAAGAAGAGAAGAAACATGGCCACCGGCGCCGTGGCGTTAAGTAAGAGTTACAGAGCCCCACCAGCCACCCACCCCGGTGGGGACAGCCACGGCGAGTGTGGGGTTTCAACGGTTTTTGTTTGTTGGGTTTTTCATCAGTACTAATACCATTACTTAGGGATGCTAATGACATAATTAGGATATTTACACTTTTAATTAAAAAATTATCTAAAAGTCTGAGGACTTATATCTAATTGGTCGAATTAATAAGTTTCGGATATAATAGATAAGATGTATAAAAGAAGTGTTAATACATATAATACTATTTCTGTCATTTTATTGTATTTTATCTATTCACTTTTACTACATTTTAGATGTCTGTTAAAAAATAATTATTTATATGGATATTTTATTATGATATCCATATTGATTAGTGTTTGGTATCATACCTTGAAAACTAATTTGAGAAATAAGTAATTGTAAGTGTAAATTATGAAAAAAGAATTGTTTTTTTATCATATAGTTAAAGTGAAAATCTATTTTTGAAATAGTGAACAAGTAAAACTGAATGGAAGGAGGATGCTAGTAGTGCTTTGTTTTCTTGATATAATAAAAGTGAAAATCTATTTTTGAAATAGTGAACGGGAGAGAACGTAATAGTGCTTGGGCATTAAATTAATAAAAAAATGAAGATTCTTAAAATTTGTAATTTTAAACGTGTCATTATATTTAATAGTTATAAATTATATTATTAACAACAAAATAGAACTTATAATATTAACTCATTTATAAGTATATATAAAAAAAATCATATTGTTGTTTAAATCAAACTAAAGAAAATATCACACAAAATAAAACAAATGGAGTGGCTTTAATTGCCAATTACAAACCTAATACATAACATGACACTACATGCACATGTTTGTCGATGTCCTTTCTTTACTTGTCTACACATTTATTTGTTAAGACAAATATTGGAGAGACTAAATAAAATGTAATAAACAAAAGGGAAAATGATCAAAAATACCTCTTAACTTTGTGTTATTGATTGACTATGTCTTTATCGTTAAAATAAAGTTATTATTACCTCTGCCGTTACTAATTTCATTATTTGTGCCCCTTAATTGAATGAAAAGCCCCAAATCAACTAAAATTCTCAATTTTAGCCCGATCCAACCCACTTAATCATATAACTCATTTCTTTTACCCAAATCAATTTTGTTTTCCGAACTTATTAAACAAAATGAGGAAAGTAGATGGATGTTCTTTTCTTCTGTTTCAAGTGATTTCTCTTCTTTTTTTCTCCGATAAGGCAACTACGTAGGAATGGGTAGGGCTCTTCCTTTTGGCTAAATAGTTTCTTTTTTCCTTTTAATAAAGAAACATCCAATGATGCCATGTGATCCATAAAGCTTTGTCAAACCCATCTTTATTATTGCATCTCTTTTAATAATTTCGTTAGCCCAATATGTACTACCACTCCACTAGTATTGCAATGATGCAATCACACTTTTTTTTAGTCGACTAACTGTTTTTATATACTAGTTGAGATTTAGAATGGATTTCAGTCTAATTCTCTTGTATTACAAGGATTTTAGTCCAGAGAAAGTTTTAACTGCTTTCATCTCCTCTTCAAGAAATGACAACATTTAGCACCTAAGCGTGTGACCTAGGTGATTCTTTCACCTGTTTTAGTTTTAGTGGATAAAGTTAATTGGTACTTGTTGCTAATGGAAGACATCCAAGGGTGTGATCTAGTGGTCAATGAAATCAGATTTCAGTTGCATTTAACTTATGTCAAGAGGTGTCAATACTTATATATATATAAATTCAAAATTTGACATCGATATACAATATAATTTTCCTATGAAGAGGTGTGCTTGACACCCCTTGGGTAAGGGTGGGTCCGCCTGTTAGATTTCTCCATTAGAGAAGTTGTTAACTAACTCAAGCTCAGAGAAACAAAGAAGATAAAGATAACTGTCAAAGTTTCATTCAACTCAACCAGTCTACAATGAATTACAAAAGTTGTTATATATACAGTGACTTCTAACTAACTTTATAACAAACATTGCTAACTAGCACTGCTAACTTCTATTATTTACAACTTAGTCCCAATAGCTTCTAAGTGATCCTTTCTCCAATACTCCCCCTCAAGTTTGAGGGTATAAATAAGTTCAATACACCAAACTTGGATAGTAAGTACTCGTGTTGTGTTCTACTTAGACCCTTAGTAAGTAAATAAACTATTTGTTCTCTGGTATTTAAGTGTCTTGTTTCAATCAATCCTTGATGTATCTTCTCCCTTATGAAGTGACAGTCCAACTCTATGCACTTTGTTCTCTCATGATGCACTGGATTTGCTGCAATCTGCATTGCTGATTTGGTATCAGTGTGAATGATTACTGGTGTTTCAATTTTTGCTCCCAGCTCTTTGAATAGTCCAACTATCCAAACTATCTCAGCTACTGAATTAGCCATGCCCCTGTACTCAACTTCAGTTGAGCTTCTGGAGACAGTTCCCTGCTTTTTTGATTTCCATGAAATGAGTGAGTCTCCAAGTTTAACTAGGAATTCAATCACTCTGGTATGTGGACATGTAGCCCAATCTGAGTCACAATATACTTGTAGTAGTTTGTTATCTGTGCTTGACAACAGAATTCTCAGCCCTGCTTGTCCCTTTATATACTTTACCACTCTTAGTGCAGTAGTAAGGTGAGACTGTTTAGGTTGTTGTAGAAACTGACTTAGGGTCTGAATGGCAAATGAGATGTCTGGCCTAGTGACAGTTAGGTATAGTAGTTTCCCTATCAGTCTTTTGTATGCACTAGGATCCTTCAGTAAACTGTTAGTATTACCTCTATCATTGATCTCATCATACTCTTTAGTGGTTAATTGCACATATGGATCAAGTGGTGTAGTGGCTGGTTTTGCAGCACTCAGGCCAGCTTCACAAATGATCTCAAGAGTGTACTTCATCTGATGCATAACTATGCCTTTTTGAGACCTGGCAAATTCAATTCCTAGGAAATACTTACGATCTCCAAGGTATTTCATTTTGAAGGTGTCCTGCAAGGTCCTTTTAGTTTCCTGAATGAGGTTGATATCATTACCTGTGATCATCATATCATCAACATACACCAATATTATCACTAAGGCAGTACCAATTCTTTTTGTGAATAGAGAATAATCAAGATGACTCTGCACAAAGCCTGATCTGATGAGTGCTTCAGTGAGTTTTACATTTCATTGCCTAGGTGCTTGCTTCAGCCCATAGAGGATTTGATGAGCCTACACACTGGTTTCTCCCCCTGTCCATTAAATCCACGTGGAAGTTGGAAGCCTTGTGGAAGAGTCATATAAACTTCATCATATAAATCTCCTTGTAGGAAAGCATTGTACACATCCACTAATGTACATGTCAATTGCCTGCTGCAACCAGTGCTAAGACACTCCTTACAGTTACCAGCTTATCAACAGGAGAGAAAGTCTCCAGATAGTCTAACAATTCCCTCTGATTAAAACCTTTAGCAACCAGTCTGGATTTGAACCTCTCAACCCTACCATTGGCTTAAATCCACTTGCATCCAATAGGTGATTTACCAAAAGGCAGTGGAACAACCTGCCAGGTGTTGTTGGATTCCAAAGCTGTAATCTCAGCTTGCATTGCCTCAACCTATCTAGGATCTCTACAAGCTGCTTCAAAGCTGGGTGGTTCAATATCAGCTCCAAAAGAAGATATATAAGACTGATAAGGAGTTGTCAACATGTCATAGCTAAGATATTGATCAATGGAGTATCAAGGTTTGGAGGTGGAATGAATATTTTGTACAACAACTACATAATCCTTTATCCATAGTGGTGCAGTACTGGTTCTTTGAGATCTCATCTGAATAGGTGGTATTGATGTTGGAGAAGTAATTATAGGGACTGTGGGAGGACTGACAATATCATCAACATGACATAAGTCATAATCTGTAGGATCAACAGTTGTAGGAAATAGTTTCCAAACAGTTGATGGAGGAAGGGAGAATGGAAATATAGACTATTTAAAGACAACATCTCTACTGATGAAGAAATGTGTGTCTTTCAAGTCATAAAGAATGTAACATTTAGTCTGATCACTGTATCCCATATGAATAGCAACAACACTCTTGGGCTGAAATTTATCATTGATATACATATTTTTGGCAAAACATAAACAACCAATTATTCTGAGATGATACAGGGAATTTGGTTTGTAGTTATGAAACATCTCATATAGTGATTTTCCCTTTAGAATTGGAGTAGGCATCCTATTGATAACATATGCAGCACTTAGAATGCAATGACCTCAAAATCTAAGAGGAATGTATCCTTGGAATTTGATGGCTCTGGCTATTTCTAAAATATGTTTGTGTTTTCTCTCGGCAATACCATTTTGTTGAGGGATATGGATGCAAGTTCTTTGATGCACAATGCCTAAAGAAGTGCACAACTTATGACACTCAGCATTAACAAATTCAGTCCCATTGTCTGTTCTGATATTCTTCACTACTACTCCAAACTGTGTATGAACTAAACTAAAGAAGTTTTGCATAATGACACAAACATCACTTTTCAGTTTTATTAAGAACAACCACAACATTCTTGTACAATCATCCACAATAGTAACAAAAAACATGTTCCCATCATGTGCAGGAAACTTGAATGGACCCCAAACATCAATATGTAACAATTGAAATGGAAATGATGACACAGAGGTACTATGAGGAGATGGTAATCTATGTTGTTTGGCTAAGGGACAATTGGTATAATTTTTAACTTCTACTAAACTATGCTTAGAAGAATTAGGGATGACATGTTCTAGGACACTGGAAGAGGTGTGCCTCGGTCTTTGATGCCACAACAATATTTGAGAGTGAGTGTCCTCCTGTTCACTAGAAGAATGTATATGATTAGAAGAGACTTGATTGGTGTTGTAAGCAGTGTGAGCAGGAAGAAAGTAGAGGCCATCAGATTCTCTACCAATCACCTTCACCTGCTCATTGTAAAAGTCCTGAAAAATAAAAAAATCAGGAAAGAAAAAGAATGTACACTGAAGATCTCTAGTAAGCTTTGAGACTGATAGAAGGTTGTTTTTGAATGCATGTATTATTAGTATATTATTAACATCTTCATGCTTGATGTTACAAGATCCTGAGTGAGTAACAGTGGTGGTTTCTCCAATAGGTAGGTGTACTTGATTAGGAGTGTTGGGAGAGAGAGGTTTCTTTTGTACAAGAATATTTGAATTATACGTCATATGGTTGGTGGCTCCGAAATCCACTATCCAATTATGATTACCTATTGTATGATTGATGGTATTACTTGTTGTGTTGGTTGAAGAGGAACCCTGAATATCACTGTCAGTATTTTGACCATGTGAACTAGTAGCCATTTCTGAGCCTCCCTGCAGATTAGATTTCCCAAGTATATGCATGATTATATTGTTCATGTATGACTTCCATACCTTTGCTATAGTCTATATTCCCTGAGAAGTTAGTTGCCTGATCTTGATACTTCACTATATTACCAACAACATTATGAGCAGTGTGAAAGTTACCACCTCTCTCAGTGTGAAAGTTACCACATCTCTCAGCCTGATAGTTCCCCTAATTTGATTGTTGGTTAGTCTGATTCTCCCTTCTTCTCCTCTCAAAATCAGAAGGATAACCAACCAATTGAAAACATATAGCCTTTGTGTGCCCCTTACGCTTACAGTGATCACATACAACATTAGGATCATAACTGTAGGGAGAGAAAGGTTTCTTCAATCTATTTACAGGATTAGCTCCAGTTCTAATGGAAGCAAGTGCAGTCATCTCAGGTTGACTGCTAAATTTATGAGATTGCGATATGGATCTTTGACTTTCTCGCTCAATTAACATAGAGTAAGATTTGTTTAGTGATGGTAAAAGGATCATCATAAGGATCTGACTCCTCGCCTGTTCATATGACTCATTCATCCCCTAAAGAAATTGTAACAACTTTTGATTATCCATAAAAAGGATAAAATCTCTTGATTTAGTACAATCACATCCAGGTACATGGATGATACTATCAAATTCAACCCATAGATCTCTCAAACGAGCAAAGTAAACATAGATTAAGTTAGTACCTTTACTTGCTAAGGTAATTTCCTTGTGTAGTTGACTAATTCGAGATCCATCTACTTTGTCATACCTTTCCTTGAGATTGCTCCACACAGTTGTTGTGTTTGTCGAGTAAACAATTCCTCCAAGTAGTTCCTTGGATACACAGTTCATAATCCATGAGAGTACGATGGCATTGCATCGTTCCTATAATGCAGTTAGATTTGGACCATATGTTTCCTTCAAACAGGCCCCTTCAATGAATCCTAGCTTATTTCGACCGAGAATTGCAATTCGCATTGCACAACTCCATACTGAAAAATTATCTTCTTCTGTTAGTTGAATTGAGATGAGTGTAGCATTGGAATTATCGATTGAACTGAGAAAGAGCGGATGATTGTGGCCAAGCTTCTCTGGCAACTCATTATCGACAATTGTCATGGCTATTTTGTCCACGAGTTTCAGAGATCGAGTTGTTCTAATACCATGTTAGATTTCTCCATTGGAGAAGTTGTTAACTAACTCAATGCTCAGAGAAATAGAGAAGATGAAGATAACTGTCAAAGTTTCATTCAACTCAATCAGTCTACAATGAATTACAAAAGTTGTTATATATACAGTGACTTTTAACTAACTTTATAACAAACACTGTTAACTTCTATTATTTATAACTTAGTCCCAATAGCTTCTAAGTGATCCTTTCTCCAATACCGCCCCTAGTGGGAGGTAAGATGACAAGTATCCCGTGGAATTAATCAAGATTTAGATCTTTTTCTTTTCCAAAAAAATGGCTAACAACGACGTCAACTTCTTCTTTGTCCTCCTTACTTCTGCTTCTTTTGTCCTTCCGCTTCGGCTTCTTCATCCTCCCTTTATTAAAATAAATAAATAATTGGCATACCGTAAATCTGAGTTATTTCGAGCAAATTATATATCAAAAGACTTGAAACATCGAGAATACTTCATATCTAAAATTTGGTATTGTTTAGAGGTGATTTTGAGTTGATCGAGAATGAATAGTCAATGTATATCTCATGTATAGTTATGTTATATTTAGCTTTTTGAGTGTATTATAATGTATAGTCAGTATATATTTCATGTAAAACTATGCTATAGTTAGCTTTTTGAGTGTATCATAATGTATAGTCAGTGTACAACTCATTTATAGATAAACTATATTGTATAGTCAATATATATATATATACTTTCTATGACTTTGGGGAGCTATATTGTATATTCAATGTATACTTTCTATGACTTTTGATTATGTAAATAAAACATGACTATATTTGTTGTAAACTAATTATTTTTTATTGTATATATTTGAAACTAACCAAAAGAAAAAGACAACCTAAGAGACAAATGCTTAGTCAAATAACACAAAAAATAAAATCGAAATAAGGCAATATCCTCTATTAATTACATATTATACTCTCTAAACAAATAAAAAGAAATACTACTAACAAGCAGTTAATATTGATGTAAATTTGCTAACATTAATCATGCACTAATAGGATCAGTTCTGAAATTAACAAATAATTAATGAACATTTTGAATCAAGTTAATTTGAGAAGACTAACCTCATAATTCACTTAAATTGGAAATTCGAAAAATAAAATATAATTTTTTTTATCGAAAAGATTTGTATGGATACCCTCACATCCCGTTAATAGAAACTACATATGTCACGAGAAACAATTACTAACCAACACCAACACCAACACCATGCATGCGCTGAAAGATTGATATGACACTGTGTGTCAGAGAAAAAGAACAAATTCACATGTTATATTAATTCACTCACATTTTTAACATCCCATCGAGTCATTACGAATTAAAGTGAAGACAAATTTGGGCCTATATATATATAATCATTAATCTGTCCATGGAAATTGCACATGCTAGCAAAAGGAATATTTTCTGTTTAATTTTGCTGACCCGTGACCACGAAGGATCGATTTCATATATTTTGATCTAGGCTAGGCTGTTTATCGTGCGAGATTCATTCAAATTTAATTACATTGAATATAAATAAAATTTGAATTTCTTAAACATAAGATTAGAAGTTGATTTAGTGCACCTTGAGAATTCAAATTCAAATCTCAAGTACTATATTTTTATTTTTCAAACACTTTTAGTAAAAATTCTAAATCCATCACTAATTACGAACGTGTACATGTAAAGTTAATTCATAGAACTAATCGATGGCATATATGATCCAAGCGACATATTCAAAAACAAGGTGGAGCTAGTACCATGTGCATGATACGATTTACTATTCACTTTTGTTAGTTTAATTGATAAAACATTTAATTTAATTAGAACATAAAGACAATTAGATGGATCGTACTTATTATTATAGTATTTCTGGAACGTGGTGGGTCATTTTCTGGAATCAAAATGCACATAAAAACTTGCATTTACGCCTCTTTGTAGCAAATGATAGCGACATCATTTTTGATCATTTATTTCATCAATTCAAAGATCGTAGCCTTCATTATCCAAACAAAAGATTTTAGTCTGTTCAACTTGAAAACCAGGATAACACCCCCACCCCCACCCCCACCCCCACCAATAATAATAATAATAATAATATAGTACTTCGTGTCTTCGCCCCTCTCATTGCAAGAATCAAATTACCTGATTTTTGGTGTGAAGTTTCAAATATAATTCTTTAAGTTTTTTAAATTAAAATTTAAAAATTACGTAAATATACTTTAGAGTACGATAATTAACTATTATTTCAAATAATTAAAAGTATATGAAAAAATCGATGGACAAGGAAAAATTCCTTTCGCTTTTTAAATAGTAATTGTGTCCTATAAAGAATAGAGGAGTGCATGCCAATTATATATAGCAGCAAATAATAGTAAGAGAAAATAACAATAATTTTATAAAAAAAAACAAGAAAAGGATCAGAAGTTTTTGCAGTAGATCTTAATTAACTAAAATAACAGTGATAAAAACAGGTATTTACATGTGGAACATATAATAAAACATGGAATTGCAGCTGATAGCGAGCCAAAGGGTAAAGGGGAATTCCTTATTCATTGAAGAACAATAGTAGTAGATGTTAGCACGGTTATGATGAAACTATTTATCCTTAATCAAACGTCTTGAATTTCGAGTTCATACGAATAGAAAAAATCCTAAGTGTCGCCCTAAAAATGAAGTTTGCAATGCATGAATCCAAATTTAATCAAACTCATTAAATAAGAAATCAAAATAATAATTAAAAAACAGATTAGCGCAACTGTTATGTCATTAGGTGAGCGAGCATTTAACGAACATGTATAAATAATTGTCCCAAACGGAAAAAACCATATGTATATAATAAACAGAGATCGTTATATCGTCCTAGTCTATTTTGTTTTAATATTTTTTTTCTTTGACAACCTAAGTTATTTGTTTTAATGAACAAATAAATAATTGCATGCATGGATTTGGCAAGTTGTCCAACTCTGACCTTCTCCCTACGGCCGTGCATGTGGAATATTCACTTATATTTAATTTTAATTGATAATATTACTAGGTTCACCATCTATTTTTTCCCAATGTTTTATTTTTATTTTTATTTTATTCCTTTGATAATAAATTCCCATTAATGTATTTGTTTATCCCAAATTAAAATGTTATAATTAAATTTGCATGTGAAGTTTATGAACTATGAATTAAATGGTATAATTGAATTTGCACGTGAAGTTTATGAACTATGAATTAAAATGGTATAATTGAATTTGCATGTGAAGCTTATGAACTATGAATTGAAATGACAAAAAATGCTGGACTTATATATTGAAATATGATAAAAAATAATACAAATTGAACAAAGGAAATAGCTGAAAAATGAGAATGAAGCAAAGTTCACCATCAACTCACATATCATGCCATTTTTTATTCTATTACCTATCTTAAACTTTCTTTTATATATGCTCCTATTTAATTTAATTGACACTTACTCTTTTTTGTTGGCTATCTTTACAGTTTTGCTTTATTGTTTTCGTCAAGAACATAACCTTTGGAGTTTTGGTATTTAAATCTAAACAAGACGTGAATTAAAAAAAAATGTTAAACCGATAAAGTTTTTGATAGAACATCCTTCTAACCAACCTATAACCAACAAACATAATTATCCCTGTTTTTAGTATGACGTATGAATATAATTAAATTCAAATTAACTCCTTTTTTTTCTAAACTAATTATAGACAATGTAGTCGAAGAAAGTTCTTTATAAATGATTACGGGAGGAACGTTTATTTTTAGATTTCAACACATAATTAAACTCTCAAAGTCTCAATTTCCAAATTTATTGTGCTACTCCTATTGAAACTAAATTATTTCTAATATCTTGAATAATTAGCTACAAGATATTCTAGCGATCTTGAATAGCAAGCTACAAAATATTAGTTAGACACACTTTTACATCCCGTCTTGATTAATTTTTTCCGTTCGTGTGATCATGATTTTTAATCTTTGCTTAGCTCTTTTTTATATTACTGGGATGAATCTCTATTATACAAGAGGGGATTACACATATGCTAACAGATTGAGAAATTTATTGGTAGACATAAGCAACCGATCAAGAATTTAAAAGAGAAAGAAAAAAGAGATACTATAGAACTCAATATGTAAAGCTAATAAACAGAAAGTAAATCATATTTTATTTATACTCTGTTTGGATTATTGTTAACCGTTGTTTCATAATATACTCTATTGTATTGTATGGTTGATAAAATGTTTGGCTAAACTGTATTGTTATTTATTGTTGTTTAATAACATTTTTATTGTTTGTTTTGATTGTATCGTTCTGTATTGTAATTTATAAATTTACTAAAATATCCTTAATTATTCTAGGTAGGAGGTTTGACTAGAATTAAATAATATAGGATAAAGGGTAAAATAGTATTATGAAATATTAAGTAAGATATAATTGGAAAAAGAAATTAAGTAACAATGGTAACACACCAAATCGGTTGTTCCATAAAATGGGAGTTTTCATTATTACGTAACAACGAAATTTAACAAGAGGCGTATCCAGGATTTCTGCAAGATGGGTGCACAATTACAAAAAAATGTATCTTAAATATAAATTTGATCGGTTTGATTTTTAGGTTTTTAATATGAACCATTAAATTTTGAAAATTATAGGTCCAAAACATATAATGCTAGTAGTTTTAAATTTTAATATACACATTTGATTTAATTATATAAAAAATTTACAGTGCTAATTATTTTAGGAATTTTCAATGTAACACACTTGAAAATTTTGAAAGATGCTCCCCCCCTTTGTTAGCAAGAAGTGGTTAGCGGTCCAGGCAACTCTCTTTCAAGTCCTCATCGGTCGAGTAGAAAAAGAAAGCCAAAGCCGTTTAGTGGTGAATCGGTGGATCAGAGCTGCCTTCCGTCGATCGGCTATAGTCGATAAAGGCCGTAAAACATAGGAATACAGTGGTGGCTTAAAGGAAAAAAACAAAAGAATAATTAGTTAAAACGCCAAAAGTGTAACCAATAACCACTTAGAGAGGTGTTAGTAAAAGACAAGATAGATATAAGATTTAAATTTCTATCCTCACTTAGAGGGGTGCACCCAATCATCATCGTATTATTATATGATACTTTGAATGTGGGTTCACACATCTATATTTAAATATTTTATAAAAAATATAACACTACTATATATGATCTAGAGAGGGGAGCATGGGTTCACGTGAACCTACGGCACCCCCTCTAGATACGCCCCTATTAACAATACAATACAATATATTTTAAGTAACAATCAAAATAAACATTGTAGGTATTGTAACGATACAATACAATACAATGGGTAATAATGATCCAAACAGAGTGTTAAAATAATGAAGAAAAAGAATTGAATAAATATTTACATAATCAATAAAAGACACCAATCAAAACAAACCGTGTGTATGGAAAATAAGAGAAAAAAGAGAGAAAAAAAAACTACTTTTCAATAAAAAAGAGAATCATGTCGCCATCGCCTAATTTTTTTAAAATTTTAATTAAAAAAGAACTTTCCAATAAGTGGGCTATTAATTATTTTTTTTGTTAAAAAAATAAAAGAAGGCTATACATATGTTGCCAATTAGGAAAAGGGATGCTATGCTGTGCGTTTTTTCCTAAAATAAGCTAATCAAATTTCCAAATATGAATATTAGGAAATTCCTAGTTTGATTATTATTTGGATTCCTTAAAAGTTTCCTCTATATATAAAGTAATTATAACTCCAAATACATCATTATATATACAGCCATCACTACGACTAATAAGTTGCATAAAAACACATTATAACCAAATAATTAAGAAGAAAAAATGACTTCTTGTGACAAAACAAAAAACCCAACTTTATGCTCAAGGGATTGTGGTTCCTATGCAAATTCAAGAAGTCACGATTCCTATGACGAAATATATTTATTTCACAAGATGTTTTCTCTTACTATTAGAACCGGAAAAGATGATTTGATGATGAAGACGAAGCCACAAAGATGCATGATTTGCAGGAAGAAGGTGGGATTAATAGGGTTCAATTGTAAGTGCGATGAAGTATTTTGCGAGACTCATAGATATCCAGAAGAACATGCATGCACTTACAATTTCAAGTCTAGAGGGCGTGCGATTTTGGCCAAGGAAAATCCACTATGCAAAGCTGATAAACTTAAGAATAGGATTTAAATCACTATTGCTGATTATGTCTCAAGTTTGTTATTAATAGTACTATCAAATGGTGTAAAATTGCACTTTCGTTTCTATTAATGTCATGTATACTATTGTTGAGTACAAGGTACATAAATTTAAGCCACAATGTTCAATTTTTTCTACCTTAACTTATTTTAATTTATTTTCCGTTTCTCAATATAGATACTTGACCTTCCCAAATTGGACGTATAATTAGGGTTAATGTGTACTTAATCTGTTATGAAAGACGAAACAAGAAGATGATTAATTTATACTCCCTTCGTTAATCTTTACTTGTCAACTTATGCTATCTTAGATGTTCAACAATACTTATCCAGTTTATAAAGCCAATAAATAATCTACAATTTTGTATCTATTTTACCTTTGCTATTAATTACTATGCATTTTTAAATGTTTAGATAACTTATACTCCCTCTATACCATATTAATTGAATTTGTGATGTAATGCACACTTATTAAAAAATAAACTTTCAAAGACATAATTTAAATCATATTTTCCACTAAACTCCCTCTAAATGTATTCAATAAAATTTGTATTTTATGTGCTTTATAAATTATTCTCTAAAATATAAATTAAAACGCTATTAAAATATATTATAAGTGTCTAATGAAAAAAAATATTATTACGATAAATAATAAATATTTTCTTAATATAACATATCTATTAGGTAATTTTCCAAATTAATATCCCAAACCAAAACCAAACAGAATTCGGAGAGAGATAAGTCCTAATTTGATTATTATTCGGATTACATAGAAGTCCCCCCCCCCCTCCCTCCCCCTCCCCCCCTCTCTCTATATATATATAAATATTTGTCGTCTTTCATGTTTCCTTGATTCATCATCTTTTAAGCAATAAAAATATTTAGAAAGCTTTTGCCAAAGACTACAAAACTATACGTGATATATTTTCCAAACTTCTACTCGTAAGACTTCGATCTATTGGTAAATCTTATGACGTTGAAAACAAATATAAAAAAAGTTCAACCAAATTATATTGATACACAAAAAAATTTCAAAATGATGAAATAATTTCAAAAATCTGATTAAATAACTTCATCCTAACCATATCATTGACATCCCCTATAATAAGGAATATATAATAATGGATGTTGATTACGTCGTAGTTAGAGAACAGGACAACTTAACTAAGTGGGACTTTATAAATTTAAATTCTATCACGAAACTATAATAGTACGTGCACTCTTTATATTGAGATTAAAAAATGATTTATACCTAATTTCCCTCATATAAAATAAAAAATTATTCATTGCATTATTTGCCACTAAAAGAAACTACATGCATGAATTGTTTTATTCGACGAAAATCAGATCTAATCTTTTGGGTGAGAACCATTTTGTCGCACGTGCGACGGTCTAGATCATTATAATCCAATTAATTCCTACTCTTATTATTCATAATTCAAAAGGTTAGAATTTAAATAATTTATTTTAAAAAAGGAGAGGCTAACTATATTTTTGATGAGTTGGAAAAAATTTAGCAACACAATGAAGTAGTGGTATTTTATAACTTTAAATAACTTTCTAGCCTTTTAAAAATAATTTGAAATAAGGGAAAAGGGTCAAATATGCCCCTAAACTATTCGAAAAGGTCTAGATATACCCCCGTTTAAAGTTTGGCTCACTCGTGCCCTCGCCGTCCAACTTTTCGTCTAGATATGCCCTTATGGGCATTAAATGCCATATGAAATTGCCACGTCATTTTTACATTACCACGTGACATTTATATTAAAGGAAAAAGGGTCAAATATACCCCTAAACAATTCGAAAAGGTCTAGATATACCCACCCCCCCCCCCCTTTTAAATAAACTACCCGACCCGTTTTCAACAAAAAAAATTCGGTAAATCCCGAAAATGAGTAATTGACTAATAAAAAATATGAAAAATATGAAAAAATATATATAAAATTAATGCCAAAAATTCACAAATAAATATAATAACCTTAAATTCAACAAATTTTTTTAATTTTTATTTTTTTCGATAAATCCCGAAAATGAGTAATTGATTAATAAAAAATATGAAAAATATAACCTAAAAATTCAGCATAAAGTCATTTTCATATTTTTTATTAATCAATTACTCATTTTCGTGATTTATCGGAATTTTTTTTTAAAAAAAATTGTTGAATTTAAGGTTACTATATTTATTTGCGAATTTTTGGCATTAATTTTTTATTTTTTTTTCATATTGTTCCTATTTTTTATTAGTCAATTACTCATTTTCGTGATTTATCGGATTTTTTTTAAAAAAAAAATTGTTGAATTTAAGGTTACTATATTTATTTGCGAATTTTTGGCGTTAATTTTTTATTTTTTTTTCATATTTTTCCTATTTTTTATTAGTCAATTACTCATTTTCGAGATTTATCGAATTTTTTTTGTTGAAAACGGGTCGAGTAATTTATTTAAAAGGGGGTACATCTAGACCTTTTCGAATAGTTTAGGGGCATATTTGACCCTTTTCCCTTTTTAATATAAGAAAAACCGTTAATAATTTATTAACACATTTCTAATTAGTTGATAAAATTAGCAATAAACTATTATTTGTAAATGATTGGTTGGTCATTTCTGTGGTAATCTATTAATAAACTATACTCTATTTTTTTCTGTCATATTTTACTAACAAATATATACTCTGTTGGTAATATAAATGTATGTTTTAGTAATATTTATGTTGGTAATCCATTAATAGGAATTTGCTAATTTAGGCGTCATCATTTCACATCATATTTACCAACTAAAATATTTAATTATTAGAAAATCGTTGCTAATTCTTAAAAAGAAAATGGTTACAAATTTGTTAACAACATGTTGCTTATAATATAGTACTATGAATTGAAGTTGTTACTTGCTAGTAAAACTCGTTGATAATTCAGGATTTCTTTTAATATTTTGAACTTTGAAGCACAATTGTAACCCTCCTTTTTAATTATCAATTAATTATGTGTTTGAGTCAAATTGAATACTCATATAACTGTTTGGAAAACTATATTCACACCGGAAGCATATTAGAATCTTACTGCTTACATGAATAATAGATAATCAAATCCGTTTATGCTAGAACACATAAACTTGCTTAAATTTAATTCGATAAATACATCTTGAAGCGTGAGCAAATACCTTTAAGTGAATCCCCAAGTTAGACAGACCTTCAAGCGAATCCACAAGATAGACAACAACTATGGTTCTACAGTGATTCCAAGTTCACATCTGAACTCTCTCAATACTTGGGTGGACAAGTTTCGAATAGAAAACTAATCAATCTTTTTCTAGGTTAGAAGAATCTCTATGTATAGAGATTTCTTCTCAACCCAAAAAGGAGAAGAAAACCTAGTTTTCATGAAAAACAAGAAAAACACATGCCTACTCCTTTTTTCCCTAAGAATTAGGATTCTGAATTCTAGTTAAATATGGGCATCGTAGGGACCACATAATTAATTACTGAGGTTTCCTATTATGGAAATAATTCAAATAATTAATTTGAATTTATTCTTACCATAATAAATTACAAATCATTCCACTAGAAATTCGTAATTGCACTCCTCTATTTATATTTCAAAATTTCCCATTAAACACTTATGTAATTCCCCATGTTAAGATTACAAATACTAATCAATAAATTAAATTACTGACGAATTTAATTTAATTTAATGATTAATTTCCTTTAGAGCACTACTTAACTTATTTCATGTGTTGGATTCATAAATCCACTTGCAAGGTTAGACACGATGAAAACTTACAAGTTTCTCAAAAAGGCATATCAATCAATCTCTATAATGAGATATGGATTCCATCAACTAACTTATTATTTCACCAATATATATTATTATCATCCAATCTACCAGACATATTGACCCATCTCAGATTCTCACCTTTTAATAAATCAAAACGATAATTAATATATACAGATCATAATAGTTATATCAAGATTGAGAATATAAGTACATTTTATAGTTTAGAGAATATGTTTTTGCCAGTCAGCCTAAAACAACTAGCACTACTCGGTCTCGTTCAATACATACAAAATACACTAGCACAAGAAGTTGGAACTATACCGTTCTCATAATCAAGATAAATTACATATAATCTTGTGTTACAATCGTACCGATGACATGTCCAATTTCCATCCTAGATTGTGAACAAAAAAAAATTATACTTGTAAGAACCGATGATTTAACCCTTTGTGTATAAGCTAAAACTCTACACACTAAATCATCTACTATATAAGTAAACAGACACTATAAACGAATATATGATCTATTAAAACTTAGCAAATATTTATTCTATAATAAATATTATTTCTTAACATATGGTTAATAGTATATATCCAACAATAACAAGTGCCTATATTCTCACTTGTACAATAAACTTTTTTATTTGTAAACATTTCACGACGTTCATACTTATTTTAGACGAGTTGCATGATGATTAATTAGGAAAATTGAACTTTTAAAAACTAATTAATGAATTAGATAAATTGTGCCTTCGCACCGCATTATGGTGTGTTGTTCAAATTTGATTAAAATATTTCTTCCTTCATTTTTCGCCCCTCTCTAATGTTAAATTAAAAATATGTATAAACAAGATATTAAAATAATGGATAGAAATATATTTGTTTAGATATTAAATTCTAAATAATGAATTATCACAACTCAAACATTTTCTTAAAATTATCTAAACAATTTTTCATCTGATA
Source organism: Solanum verrucosum (assembly GCF_900185275.1). Classification (NCBI taxonomy): domain Eukaryota; kingdom Viridiplantae; phylum Streptophyta; class Magnoliopsida; order Solanales; family Solanaceae; genus Solanum; species Solanum verrucosum. The sequence continues at coordinate 769,103 of NW_026020402.1, forward strand.
AGTACTCTCTCTAATTACTTGTCCACTTTTCCTTTTATAGTTGTCCCTAATTACTTGTCCAATTTGACAAATCAAGAAAGGACAAATTTTTTTACCTATTATACCCTCAATTAAATGACTAATTACTTTGAAAAATGCAGAATTTTTCATCTACTTCATAATTAATAGGGATAAAATGATAAACTTACTATGTCATTAATTGATTTCTTAGTAGGTGTACCAATTCAAAAGTGAACAAGTAATTAGGGACAGACGGAGTATTTGTTACTTCTAAAATTATCTAAATAATTTGTAGTCTGATATGCATTTGTTATTTTTAAAATTATCTAAAGAATTTATATATGATGTGTATTTTGTTACCTTTAAAACTATATAAAGAGAAATCTGAAAGAAGTTGATTAGAGAGTATTGAGAAATCTCATATTTGTTTATTAGATTTGATTTGCTTGACAATTTGAATCCAAATTCCAGTCATCTTCAAATAAAGTTCAATGCCAAGATCATTTATATAAGGGAAAACAGTTTGAAATATATCCGACCGAAATTGCTGTAACAATCTTAAATTTGGGCATGATCTATAACCATGCACTATTTAATAGTGTATTTTAAAGGTATTGAAGTGTAATTCAAAAATCACTTCATAATTAATATTAGACTCAAAGCTGATATTTATTTATATATATTTTTCAATCTTACATATAATATTCAATTATCATATAATATTTGAATAAATTAAAATTTTAGATCAAAATCAAATTTTCTCATAGAGTTTTAAATTTACTTGAGCACAATTTTTACATTATGAGCTAAAAGATTCATAAAAGACAAAGATAAACCATTTAGGTATAGAATGGTAGTTGAAGAATGACTAGGACACAAAACTACAATTTCTGATTCCTAATTAATTAGTGCTTATTAATAAATACTTTGATATTCTCCATCAACTTCCAATTTTCCCTTTTGCTTCACATTTTTACTCCTTATCCCACCAGCTCTCTTTCCCTATCAAGCTGGTTAATTAAATATGTTCACACTCTAATTAATCTTTTCTTCATCGATTACATTTATTCATTATGCATCAATTAAAATGGATAATACTCATATTAATCACAATTCCTTAAAAAACATGCATAGTTCAGAATGGAAAATAAAAATGAATAAACGTTATAATAACCTTTTTAAGAAATTAATCATTAAGTGAATTCTTACTTAATCATTTATCAAATTTAATTAAGAATAATTTAATAAAAATAGTTCCTACTTATTAGGAAAAAAAGTGATTTTCGCTTATACTAAAAATACATATAATATGAAGCAAAGAAAATAATAAGAAATATGACTAGATGGATAAATTTCACCGTACTTAATTAAATATTTTGAATTTGAGATTTAGAATAAAATTGAAAAAAAAAATCACTATAGAGAGCCTTTTTATTTCAAGAAACCTATGGACATAAATTTCTAATCAGATCATTGAATTTTGAATTGATCTACCATACTAAGTGACTAGTGAGTATGAAGCTATTAGGGGTCGTTTGGTAGAGTGTATTAGGAAAAATAACGCATGCATTAACATTGTGTATTACTAGTACCTTGTTTGGTACTCTTTTCCAACCTATGTATAACTAATGCTTGCATTAGTTATACACTCTATTGTGTATTAAGGTGTGTATTGCTAATACCATGGATTTCTAGGTATTAGCAATGCAATGGTTTTAATGCATGCATTAGATTAACTAATGACAAAACTACCTTCTAATAATAATAATTATTATTATTATAATAATAATAATAATTATTATTATAATAATAATTATAATTATAATTATAATAATAATAATAAATTATTAGAATAATTATAATAATAATAATAAAATAATAATAATAATAATAGTAATAGTAATAGTAATAGTAATAATAATAATAATAATAATAATAATAATAGTAATAGTAATAGTAATAGTAATAATAATTACTATAATAATAATAATTTAATAATAATAATAGTAATAGTAATAATAATAATAATAGTAATAGTAATAATAATAATAATAGTAATAGTAATAGTAAATAATTATAATTATAATTATAAAAATAATAATAATTATTATTATAATAATAATTATTATTATAATTATAATTAAAATAATAATAATATAATAATAATAATTATTATAATAATAATAATTATAATTATAATAATAATAATTATTATAATAATAATAATACTAATTATAATAATTATAATAATAATAATAATAATAATAAATTATTATTATTATTATTATTTTTGTAAAAGAATGTGGGGGTATTTTTGTAAACAAATATTTTTTTAATAGTCTTTATACAAGGCTTGCTATTTTCAATACATCAAACCAAACAATGTATAAGAAATAATGTAAGCATTACTAATGCATGCATTACTAATACATCATATTCAACATTATTCTTATACACTCTATCAAACGACCCCTTAAAGAGTTAAAACAAAAAAATGGATTTCCAAAAGACACAAGCATCCCATTTTTATTTTATTTTTTTGGTACAAAAGAAGTCTATCCTACTCCCAAAGCTTCCATTATGAAGAAATCTTCTTCTTGTGGGTAAAGCTTGTCTTATAGGTTTTGTCTTATTTTTGGTTAGGTAACATCTCACTTTCTTCCTCTTTCCCTTCTCTCATCAATTATATCATTATTTCTCCAAAACTGAAATTGGGTGTATGCATCATGCACGTGTGGAATTATTGTATAGACACAATATACAAATATGTGTTTTTAAATTAAGATTCATCTGTTGTTTATATATTTTAATTTTGGATATGTATAAATATACATTTAAATTTATCTAAAATTACACAAATAAATATATGTATATGACATGATATAATATATATATATATAGAGAGAGAGAGAGGATGTGAATTCTCCTATTAAGTGAATTAGTATACATATCTGCGCGATGCGTGATTATTTTAATCCAAAATTGAATCATTAAAATTTTTTACACATTTAAAGGTAACGACAAATCATAAATTGGTTTATATGGAGCGTTCTTGGTAAAAAGAAAATGATTTGTTATACAACTCTTAATTGTCTTAAGTTATTACCAACAAATTTTGGTATTATTTCGTTATGTTATACTTTAGTTTTTAATTTACATTTATTAAGAAAAAAGTTTAGGACATAAATTAATTATCATTATTCACTTTTATCTTTTTAATTATTGTCAAATTATTCTTCTAAATAAAAATAATTTGAGGTAAAATCATAAATATGAGTCATTTAAGCTTTTCAAACTTATCATCTAGAAAATGTAAATGACGAACAAAAATAGAAAAAAGTTGAAATATTTACCTTGGACATTGAATAATTCACTTATTTTAAGTATAAAAACAACATTAAAAAATTAATTAATATTCTAAATTTATGTCTAGTCTAATTTTTGGGAGAACAATTTAAATATTTATCTTGGATATTGAATAATTTACTTATTTTAAGTATAAAAAAAAACATCAAAAAATTAATTAATATTCTAAATTTATGTCTAGTCAAACGTGCAATATCAATTTTGGGAGAACAATTTATCATTTGCTTCTTCAGTCAAACTAGTGTTATTTTTGTATATAAATTTCATCTCTTTTTCTTCGTACAGGGATTTAATTCTCTCCTCTCCTTCAAGCAAAGTTGCTCTCTCTGTCTCTCTTTCTCCGCCTTTATTTTATTCTCTGTTTCTGTGTTTCCGTGTAGCCTTTTGAGATTCCTTTACAAAAATGGGGTATTCCCCAAGTAGTTGTACCGACTCTGTTGAGCGTCTTCACAACTCACACTCTTCAAACACTCAAACTCTAGCCATTGACACTGATCATAACTATGACCTAAACATGAAATCTTTAATCTACAAAATGATTTGGGATTTGGGGTTGGCTTGTATCATCCCTCCTCGACGCCGTCGAATTTCTGTCAAGAATCAGAATGATGATAAGAATGGCAAAATTTTGGACCATAATAAAGCTTGGTTACTTGCTGAGGCGGGAGGGTGTGGTGGTCCAGAGTTGATTAATGCTGACCCATATTCAGTTCACTCTTCTTTCAGGTTTACTTTGTGTACTCAAGTTGAGGTTGAATCGGTGAATGGGAATCATAGCTCTTCTTCTTTTTCTTCTCCTGCTGCTACTGTTTTAATGGTGAATTTGGATAATGGGTTAACTGATCCTAAATCTCAAGAGGTGAAATGGAGGAAAGTTCAGTCATTAGAGAGGAAAATTTCTCCTGTGGTTCATTCATTGATTAGGTTCAGTTACAATGAAATTGTTTCTGCTACTAGAAATTTTTCTAAAGGTATCTTCAATTTCACTGCCCCTTTTTTTTCAATTTGTGTTTCTTGAATTGGGTTTTAGTTGATTTATGTTTATTCAATTGGATAGGTAGAGTTTTGGGAAGAGGAGCGTTGAGCTATGTTTTTAGAGGAAGAGTGGGATTTTTGAGGACTACAGTGGCAATTAAGCGTTTAGATAGGGAGGATGAGGAGTCTCCAAAGGCTTTTTGTAGAGAATTGATGATTGCTAGCTCTCTTCATAACCCATATATTGTTCCTCTTGTGGGTTTTTGCATTGATCCAGAGGAAGGTTTGTTTCTGGTGTACAAATATGTATCTGGTGGAAGTTTAGAGCGGTATTTGCATGGTAAATAGTTCTTGCTTTCCTTTCCTTTTTGAAATTTGATTTCACAGTATTCCAGTGGGATTCAGATTTTGTCAATTAATTTTTACAGGGAAGAAGAAGGGAAGTAAAGGTGGTCCAGCACTTCCATGGTCTGCTAGGTATAAGGTGGCTGTAGGAATTGCAGAATCAATTGGGTATTTGCATAACGGGACAGAGCGATGTGTTGTTCATAGGGACATCAAGCCTTCGAACATTCTTCTTTCATCGAAGAAGACACCCAAGGTAATGGAAGGGATATGAATATCATTTGAAAACCACAATTAGGTAATTGTCTATTTTAGGTGGATCTACTAGCCAACAGTTATTTTCTTTTAATAAACATTGGTGTCCGGCCCAACTTGTTAACCCCTCGACTATTTCATAGGTACAGTGCAACTCTATCATATTTTGGCTAATTGTTACTTGACCTATGCAGTTGTGTGACTTTGGCTTAGCTACATGGACTCCTGCACCTTCAGTACCTTTCCTTTGTAAAACTGTTAAAGGAACATTTGGGTATGGTTTCTTTATGGTGAACTCTTTAGCATCATAATGACTAAGATCCTGATGTAGCTTAACAACAAGATTTCTCCTACATTTACCAAGGTTTTAAACTAAATTTGCAGGTACTTAGCTCCAGAATATTTTCAACATGGTAAAGTTTCTGATAAAACTGATGTTTATGCTTTCGGAGTTGTCCTGTTGGAGCTATTAACTGGACGGAAGCCAATAGAAGCGAAAAGAGGACCAGGAGAAGAAAACATGGTTTTGTGGGTAGGTGTTTGCTTAAATATAAGCCTAGTATTTGTATTCAATTTGGCCTTATTTTTTATATCTAAGTCAGTCTGTCTCCATCGTCGACTAAAAGTTAAACACTACAGTCACTGGTAACTATTAATGCAATCTGAATTTGTCCAAACTCTGTTTCTCACGAAGTTCTGGAATTGCATGTGGTAATCTCTTCACTTAGTTACCATCATTTTTCTTGTTCTTGCACACGCTAGTCTGCATCTGAAGGTGTTGTATCCAACTCACTGACACTTGAGTATTTGTAACAAAACTTGTCGCACTTCCCTTTAAAATTTTGACGATGTTCAGTAGAAGCATAATCAGCTTTCTATGCAGATTTTGAAAATTTTGATGTTTCTCCTATTCAGGCAAAGCCACTATTGCAGCAAGATGTTCTTGAAAAGTTTCTTGATCCAAGACTTAAAATCCCGCGAAAGAATTTGCACCAAATATCTTGGATGATTCAAGCAGCAGCTGCATGTATACACACTGAAGAATCTCGAAGGCCCGACATTGATGAAATCATTGACATGTTAAGAGGCAGAGAATCTGATTCCATCTACACAAAGAAGGACATTTTGCCCGGTAACAGCTGTTTGATTGATTCTTACAACCACTCACAGCAGACTAGAAGTGAAATGAAGAGTCATTTAGCCTTGGCAATGCTAGGAGTTGCAGAATTTGACAACGATGACCTTTATCGTTGTTGAAACAAAAGGGTGAATCTGAAGTTTTATCTCGATTTCCATTTCCCCATTCAACTTGACAGGGAGTAAATTATAGCGCGCAACAACTGATAAGCTCTTTTAACTTGTAGATATGAATTCTGTGTTTGTACATACTGGTTTCTTGTCCCCAACTCTTAAAGGAAAACTATAACTGTTTCTGTTTTTCAAGATTAGAAAAGAAGTTACAACAATGCTATCTAATCAGCCTACATTACATATGTAATTTTGTTTACTACTTGGTGAATGAAAGAGTATATTGGTGGGCAGTTCTTATCATTTCCTTTTGAGATTTCTTTTTCTATCTGCTTTCAATTAGTATCCCACAATTTATCCATAGTTGGTCACCAAATTGCATAAATTAATATGCAAAATTTGTTTATCCAAACCTTTGAAACTATCTCGAGTTAAGCATACGTTTTCAAAATACAACTTTCAGTTCAGAACTCATAATGTCTAAATTATGTAGGTGTGATCGTTACCTTGAAATAATAATAATAAAAACATAGATTCTTGTCCATTTCATATCATATTCCCTCATGCCTATTCTATACTCATCGTGTACGAATACATCTTTTCTTTATTAAAACAACAGAAGTTGATCGATCCAATTCAGGTTAGGTAATAAGAAAAAAAATGGTTCAGAAAATACAACCATTATGCCATGAAACGAGCAAAATTCAGGTCAACTTGCAATTATTTGTCATATGTGAGAAACCAAGACAGCTCAACTCTCACATGGGGTCCAAACAATAAATCCAAAATATAAGATTAGACGAACTTGTTGCTGCATGTTGTCACAATAGGAGGTAAAGAAAAATAAATAAAATACATACACTAGTCCACCTCAATATATAATGATGTAAGGAAAATGGAGGTTACAGTATTAACTAACTTAAAACGGTTTGAAAAAAAAGAATAAAAAAAATTGGACTGATATCGACTTTATCTTGTATATTCACACTATCACGTTGCGTAATAGATAATTACAAGTAGAGATTAATAATCAAAGCGTGGTTAATCCATATCACAATAACTAGAAAATTTTAGCAACATCTCTAATCAAGCCTCTGTTAGCTTTGGCAAATTCTGTGAACTCTTGAAAGGAAATGAAACCATCTTTATCAGTGTCAATTTCATCCATCATATACTTAACTTCTTCAGGAGTAACAGAACCTAAGGCTTGCAATGTCTCTCCAAGTTCTGTTGCAGAGATTTGTCCATCACCATTTTCATCAAAACGCTTGAAGATTCGTTCGCGGTCAGCTATGTCTTGTGGTTCATCAACCTCTCCCATTCTTTGACAATTTCTAACAAATATGTTCTAATGGAAATAGCAATTTGGCAAAGTTTGTTCTTCTAATTTGTGATTACTCTAATTTTCACTCACTTAGATCCAAGAAAATGACTTAATTTTGAAGTTATAAAAGGGAAGATGTTTATTAATGTATGGTTAACCTTATCATTAGGACATGGGCTTTTTGTGGAGAAACTACTAAAGATCATTAACGGAAATAACCATAATCAAAGATCATTAACAGAAATAACAAATTCATTATTGAGGGACCAATTAAATAAATTGTATCTGAAATCAAGAATTAGAATTACGTGGATCCATACGTGGTCAGCAATTATTATAATTTGCTCCTTTGAGCTCTTTTCTATTTCCTAACGCTCTTTGTAGCTAGATGCAGGGGTGGGTATGCTTGCTAAATATCGAATTACCGTACCAAAATTGAAAATTTTGGTATTTCATACCGTACTTTATATGCATTTTGTTGGTGTTTATGTATTTTAATATTAAAATAAAAATATTAAGTGCATATGTTAGTGGGTATAAGTTGACAAGAATGTGGTTATTACTTTGGTGTAACTCTTGTAACCACTATTGTCATGATCTACCACTAATTCCACCCATTATTCTACCTCTTTATTCTTGTAACCTATGTAACTAATAGGTCATTCACTTATCCAATTTATTACCCATTATCTTCATATTCATTGCAAGGAAGAATTCATCATCTATAAATAGTGGTCTTCCTTTGGGTTGAAGAACAGGAGGAAAAATAGTGAAAGGAATGATGAAAAGTTTATATTGAGGTTAGTGTAGTGAAAGAGAGAGTTGAGACATAGAAAAATATTCTAAGTCTTCAACTATATTCACTAAGAGAGTATTTATATGTTGGAGGAAGGTGTTCTTTTGTGGAGCTTTGGACTCTTCAACTATTCCGGAGTTGCTTGAGTTGTACACGTTGTTGGGCTGTTGTATCCTGGAGGGGACAAGTCAAGAAATATACTGCTGGATAGGTGTAGATTATGCCGCAGTGGGCTTGAATCTTCTTAAAGAGAGCGAGATATCCGTGCCTCAGCCTAAAGATGATTTATTCATTTTTGTCATTTTATTTTCAACTATAATATTTTGTATTTGTGGTATATTACACCAACACATTTTAAAAAAGAGAAAAAGGATAAATATATTTTGAATTACCATAAATGGTATGTGTATACCTTTCGTTATACTTTTAGAACAATAGTATCCTTGCTGTCCAAATTTTAGAGAGTATACACCCTTAATATTATTGATGGGACACATGTCTCAATCTTAATCACCGACCCGATTTTTATTAATTTTTTTAATCAAAAATTAAAAAGATCCACCCAAATTAAAAAGACCTTTTAATTTTTAGTAGAAATTTAGTAAATATCGGGTTGATGGTTGAGGTTGAGGCATATGTCCCACCCTTAATATAAAGGGTATATACGTTCTAAAATTTGAACGGTAAGGGTACTGGTGCTTAAAAAGTATAACGAAGGGTATGCACATACCATTTATGATAGTTCAGGAGTTTATTTGTCTTTTTTTTCCCTTTAAAAAGATTTAAATATTGACTATGATATTTAGTATTTTCTTTAAATATAATATGAATATCCTATTTTTATTTTGTTTGTTGGATTTGTAGGAATTCCTTTCAATTAATAGAGTGAATTTGGATATTAATTGAAATGATTAGCTCCATCTATAAATCTTTTGCACAAAAAATTGAATAATATGTTGTATTGGAATGTCATATTTTGATTCAATTATGCTTCACTATATCAATTGTACATGAACTTTAGATAATGATCATAATCAACGATAATAACTATTTTTTAATTTTATAAGGTTGAATCGAAATTCGATTGATCATTTAAAGTTCAATACCTTCTCTTAGATCATATTTGAAAATTTCTTACTTCATACGGTCCAACAATTCTTTTAGTTTTCCATTTTGATCTATACCATATCTAATAAATTTTAGTGAGATTTTATTTTTAGATTTTTTTTCAGGTGGATACATTCAAATAAAATGAACAGAATTCAATTTTGATACGAAAATTCAAATTAAAAAATGAAATGGAAAACATACAAAAGCAAAAAATAAGTATCACTTAAGGTGGATCGTGAAGCTTATTAGATACCAAAGTTGAAAGAGAGATGTCCTAAATCACTAGACGATGAGATTTTGCTTGGCCAAACGTCATTATACTATAATAATAAAATGCCTAAAAAGAAAAGTGTATCACCTAAATTGTAATAGAGGGAGCGAATATTAAAAAGTTTATTGTTATATGGAAACATAAAAGGGAGCACAAACCCCAAATGGAAAGCCAAGTTGAATTTTGTGCATTCAAATTTCTTCAAACTTCCTATATTTGATTAATAATAGTTGCAGCAAAACAATATATATAGGGAGAACTTTTTTAATTAATTCATATCCATAGCAAACACTTGAGCATTCTTTTTTTCCTCACAAATGCTTTAAAATGACATGTTGAACATTTCCTGTCTCACTAACTTCTCAACAAACATCATATAAAAGTACCTGCTAGGTATAACATTTTGGTTGATAATAGTCCAGATATTCTACATCTAGTTTGCTTTAAAAACAATTGGCATAAAGACAGTAATTTTTCAGAAAAAATAGGTTCAATTGACCAAATATTAATCTTTATAGCCGCTTTCTATACCACTAGATTATATATACAATAAAAATATTCAGAGTAGTCTCTCGTCCCAAAGTGTGGTTTGGAAAGGGTAGAGTATACACAAATCTTACCTCTACTTCAGAGGTGAGGTAAAAAGACTGTTTTCAATAGACCTTTGACTCAAGACAAAAACAATCTAGAGTACGCAAGTGACAGTTTCAATAGAAAATTGAAATAATCACACCAGGACCTTTCTATGAAAATATTGCACATCAGAACAAACACAGTTTAGTATAATTTTAGTGGGTCAAATGGTCAATAAAATGAGTATTTATTTTTATTTAAAAAAAGTTTAGCTTAAAATAAAATTTTCATATTAGTAAAAACTTTATTAAAAAATTATATAAATTGATTGGGTGACTTCTAAGTGGAATACCAATAGTTGAGTGATTTTTTGGTTATAAAATATAATGGATGAACTTTTTAGGTGAAATATCAATCTATAATTGTGTGCCTTTTAGGTTGAAAAACTCTAACTTTTTTTTTTAGTTTAATTTCATTTATAGATTTAAATGTCCATACAAATAGTTTGATTTGGTATTAAAAAAAAAAACTCAAACCAACTCAGTATATATATACTTCTAGCTGCGATAAATCAAACGACAAAGAAAACTATTTTTTTTATTTTTAAAATTTAATGATTTGATATCATTTTATGGCTACATATAAGAAAATTAATCAAAAAGAGGATTAATTTATAATTACAAAGAAAAACTCTCACCCTAAATAAGACTTTGAACTATCACCTTGAGAATGTTATTAAATTCTTAGAAAATAAATTCTGTTTATAGAAGTTTTCAAAGAAAAGATTCAATCTTCTCTCTCACTATAGAAACATTTTTTGATCAACAAAATTCTTTTCACTAAATCCTTTCTGTTTTAAGTTCTTTTCTAGTTAAATTATTCTGTTAAATCTAACCTGTTTGATGTACGTATATTGTTAATGCATTTTGTCCTACAATTGAATGATTTATCTATCAAGTGATTATTAGCACATAGTTCTTGTGTATTATTTTTTCTACTCTAAACAATTTGACATTCCTTCTTTCTATGAGATGGATCATGTGTATATTACTATACATATAAGGTTGAATAGACTCAGGTAACTTGAAAAAAGTTTTTTCAAGTTAATAAAATATTAGTCATTTGTTGCAATACAATACGTTGATTCTTATTCTCAAAAATTTATTTGTAGCAATACAGTATGTTGATTCTTATTCTTAAAAATTCTATTGATAGATAATAAATTTAAGTATTTTAACTCAAAGTTTTACAATATTTAATAAAGTACTACTTTATCTAACTAAGAACTTAAAATTTGAAAGAAAAAATCACTATATTCCTAATGCCATGACTATATATGGAAATAAAATTTTCTAAATATTAATTGTAACTTTGAAATACATTTTAGTATTTTTCTAGTGGTTATAAGAAATCTTTTGATGAAACTTTAAAATTAGAGATAGTAAAATAAAAACTTGATAGGATGAAAATAAAATAGTCTTTAATACATTACTATGGCATTATATAATAAACGGACTCCGTATAATAAAAGTAACATTTTTTTATATTCAAAAGACTTGAGATGGTATTTAATACTGTCATATGTAATATATGGTTTTTAAAATTATCATAACTGAAGTGTTTTATTAAAGAATTTAGTTTGGATTGTTCCTGATTAAAATGAGTGAGGAAATTAGATTAAACTTATATCTCTCATTAATTAATAGATATATTTACCCAATGTTGATTATTTTTAAGTAAAGATTTTATTTATGGGAAAAAGGTCAGAAATATATTTAAACTTTGATCGAAATTGTTGTAACAATATCGAACTTTGGAAAGGACCTTTTACCCCTCTACACTATTTAATAGTGTATTTTAAAGGTATATATGTATCCACGTGGACATCATAAATAATGCATAATTATAAATAGTAATGTGTCCACGTGAGCACATACATACCTTTAAAGTACACTATTAAATAGTGCAGGGGTAAAAGGTCTTCCATAAAGTTTGGTATCGTAACAGCAATTTCGACCAAAGTTAGAGTATTTTTCAGACCTTTTTCCCTTTATTTATCAAATGAACTTCGCAAATAAAAAAATTAGTAGTTTTTGGACATCTTCCCAAACATGCTAACCAATACCCGTCTAAACATCTCTTATACTAGCTATTCAACCAGTAATTAAGGATAATAGTTTAAGAGTCCGTTTGAATTGGATTAAAAAGTAGTAGGGAGAGGATTACTTTTCGTTTTTAACTTAATTTAAGTTATTTTTAACCTTGTCAAACACTTCCTAACTTATTTTAAGTTATTTTATATTTGCCAAACATTTCTAAGAAATCAAAAACTAACTTAAAAGTAGATTTGACTAACTTTTAAGTCAATCCAAACACCCTTTAAGTTAGCTAGACGACTATGTAATCTATTTTGCATTGTGTCTCGCCCATGTATTTCTTGTATGATTTGCTTCACCAACACATGTCCTTTGGGATATTTTTTTCCCCTGAAAAGCTCTTTGGTTCTTCTCCAGCCAGCTCTTGTATATGTTGCACGCTGGGGTGTCAAATAGAGAGGTTGGATTGAAATAGAAATTGGATTGGGTCATGATCCGTCTAAGTTTTTTCTGGGCTCAAATGAGTTGGGTTTAAATGGGCTAAAAAATGGGTTTGAGTCATGATCTGCCCAATTTGACCCACTTAATCTCAATAATTTTAATATATTATTATTTTATTTTTATAACCACAATTTGAATTTCGACTTAACAATTTTTTTAAAAAAAATTACAAATATAAAAATAATTCCTAAAAGATATAAGATAAATAATAATTCATATCTTCAATATAAGAAATTAGACATTAAATTAGGCTCAATTGATTTTTTTTTTAAAAATACTCTCTCTATCTCAATTTATGTGACACTTTTCATTTTTAAAAATAAACAATTTAAATTTAATCAAAATTTGCTCGTAGTCATTTCAGATTGTCAATAGCACACCATCCTTCAACTCTATCTTTGGTCAACAATCTGCTCTTTCATAAATAGATATAATATAAAGCGAACGCCAAAGTTACGTTATTGCACAATATACTCTCCTCCATTGCACCTTTGGAAACTCCCCCTCAATCTTCCCATTCGATTTTTCGGTTTGGTTTTACATTATTTGATTTGGATTTTTTAATTTTTGGTTTTATAAAAGTGTAACCTAATTTGATCCAAAATAAATTTGGTTTGATTTGGTTTTCCTCTATTCGGTTTGACTTTTTTCGATTTGGTTATTCGATTATGTCAATAATTAATAACATAACTAAAGTAATAATATTTAATCCCTTAAATATACTTTTTAATATAAATCATAAGTAAAACTTAAAACACAATACTTATAAGTATACCTATTATAGATGTAATTCAAACATAAAATATAAACGTAATCATCATGAAAGGCAATAGCCAAAAAGGGACAAAAATGGTTAACTCCAACTTAATTCTAAACCTAAACATTATATATATAATTCGGGTTTTTTCGGTTTTTATTTTCTAAAATCCGAAATCAAACCAAAAAACCAAACAAAGTAATTTATTAATCCAAAAAAACGATCCAAATAAAAATTTGGTTTGATTATTTGGTTTAATCTGAATAGTGCACACCCCTACTTCCATACAACTTCATTATTGAGAATTGACCCCAAATTGATTTATGTTGATTAATTTAAACTCATCTAAATTAATTATTTTTAATTGTGTCACTTGCTTCCTTTGAATACAGATAGATGCCACTTTCCTTCTTTTTAGAGTTTAAAAAAAAAAAAAAAAGAGGTTGGAATGATCTACTATGAAACTTCCTTGAAGTTTTATATTTTTTCACTATAATGCTACTTTTGTCCAAATCATCAAGACTTAATCCTTCTCCTCCAAATCTAATCTTCTTCCGGTGACAATACTGGGAATTATCAACCAAATGAAAAAAAATTGATAACTTTACATATAATTTTGCATCTAAAACAAAGTTAAAAAGAATGATTTTTTAAAAAAAAATTATACATGAAATTTTACTACAAGTATAAATCATTTCTTATTAAATCTTGGATTTAGGCCATTGACTGTATTGAGCCGCCCTGGTTCCATCAAAATCTTGGATTGATAATTAGCAAAAAAGTATGAAATGCTAGACAAATCTCTTCACAAGTTTGACTTAGATGTCTCATATTTTTTTGAAAATGTGATTGAGATTGGTATAAGATTATTGGTCTCGAAGAAAATTGATATTTTAGTCTTTCTTCTTAAAAACGTATTGATTTAACCATAGGCGGGGTAATCATGTTGCCTCCAAATGCAAAACTCTAATAGAATCTCCTAATTGTTCTGGAGCTACTAGAAAGGGATTCTTTGATCAGGAAAAATTCGGTTTAAACTGGGAATACTTATCTAAATGTTTTTGCTACTCAATCATATATAGATGATGGAATCATAAAAGATTTAACATTTTCGAACTATGTATCTAATTCATTAGAGGAACAAAAAACAAAGATATGATGTGTACGAACATCTAGCCTATTGGAAGATGAACCAGCCAAAATAAGCATGACCTACAAAGATATTCTAAATTTCTTTCTCTTGACCTAATATGTAACCTTAGCGTATTCATTTTTTGTGCTTTCTCTCATCAAACTAGAAGTTAACAAAGAAGCATGCATATCACTGAATACGAAGCCGCCTTTTACACCATCTAGGGCTAAGATATGAAATGAGTATATAAGGATGTTGTGCGAATACAATCATGATATTAAAAAAGTAGCGAGCTTTATGTTTGAAACTTCAACACAGTCATTCCTTAGTAGCTCGTCGCTATTCTTTCTATTTAACTCGTGCTCCACTCACTCTCGTTCAGTAGCAATTCTTCATTTTTTTAGATAATCGAGCGAGAACTTTGAAATTTTATTCAGTTCAGGTCCTTAGTTTTGATCGAATCACAAAATAGCGACGATGATGAATAAAATTTCAAAGTTCTCGATATAGAGATTGATAATATGCCCTTTTTGAGAAGCTTATAAGTTTTCATCGTGTCAAATCTTGCAAGTGAATTTATGAATCCGACACATGAAATAAGTTAAGCAGTGTTCTAAAGAAATTAATCATTGAATTAAATTCGTCAGTAATTTAATTTATTGATTAGTATATGTAATCTTAACATGGAGAATTACACAAGTGTTTAATATGAAATTTTGAAATATAAATAGAGGAGTGCAATTACGAATTTCTAGTGGAATAATTTGTAATTTATTAGGGTAAGAATAATTCAAATTAATTATTTGGAATTATTTCCATAATAGGAAGTCTCATTCATTAATTATGTTGTCCCTACCGTGCCCATATTTAACTAGAACTCAGAATTTTCTTTTTAAGAAAAAGAGGAATAGCGTTAGTTTTCTGGAAAAAAAATCGTTTTTTTTTTGTTTTAAAGAAAAGCTTGGGTTTTCTTCTCCCTTTTGAATTGAAAAGAAATCTCTATAAATAAGGTTCTTCTAACTTAGAAAAAAATTAAGTTTTCTATATTGATACTTGCCCACCCAAGTATTGAAAGAGTTCAATTGTTAATTTGGATCACTGTAGAAGATCGTAGAGCTGGAGTTTGATTTGCTTCAAAATATCTGCAGAAGACCGTAGAACTGGAGTTGATTGCTTCAAGATATCTAAACACACTTCGAAAGATAATCTTTGAATTAAATTTAGCAAGTTTATGTGTCCTAACATAAATATTTTGGTTATCCATTATTCATGTAAGCAGTATGATTTTGATATGTTTTTGCTGTGCATATAGTTTTCCAACAGAACTTCCATGTACTAAGAATGGGGTGCTTCAATCTAAGTGTATATTTTTTTCTCAAGCAATACATAATAAATAAACGCAATCAATTTAATAGACTGGAACAAGATAAAAAAAAAATTAACAACTCAGTTATATAAAAACGTAACAAAAATTCATTGTGCCAAAGTGTCATCCATGGATAGCTCAAGCGTATAGGTAAATAATAAGCATCTTAATATATAATTTGGAAAAAGTGTTTTCAAGTTTAATATATAAGTCATTTGTTGCAACACAACACGTTGTTTTTTATTTTCAAAAATATTATTGGTAGATAATAAATAAATTTAAGTATTTTAATTTAAAGTTCTAAAATATCAAATAAAATTTTGTTTTATCTAAGTAAAAACTTAAAATTTGAAAAAGAAATTTTACTATATTCATAATGTCATGAATATGTAAGGAAATAATAAAATTTTCTAAATATTAGTTGTAACTTTGAAATACATAGTATTTTTCTAGTGGTTATAAGAAATTGAAATAAAAACTTGATAGTATGAAAAAAAATAATTAATACATTCCTATGACACTATATAATAAAAATTATATTTTTTTATATTAAAAAGAGTTGAAGATGATACTTAATTATATGTAATATATATGGTTTTTCTAATTATCATAAATGAAATGTTTTATTTTTTTTAAGAGTTTAGTTTGGATTGTTCAAAATTCAAATGAGTGAGTAAATTGAATCAAATTTTTATCTCTCATTAATTAGTAGATATATCTACCCCACGTTGATTTATGTATATTAATTTAAACTCTTTTTTTCTAAATTAATTATTTTTAATTGAATCACTTGCTTCCTTTAAATACAGATAGATGCCAGTTTCCTTCTTTACACTACAGTGCTATTTTATTGTCCAAATGTAATCTTTCCTGTGACAATAATGGGAATTATCAACGAAATGGAAAAAAAATAATAGATAACGTTATATATAATTTTGTATCTAAAAAAAAAAGATAAAAGAATGATTTAAAAAAAATGTAAATTTTATTTAAAATATTTATTATTTCTTATTAAATTTTGGATTTATGTCACATGACTATATTGAGCCGCTCCTGGTTCCATCAAATTCATGAATAGATAATTAACAACTCATAAAAGTATGTGAAAATGTAATGCTAAAATTCTTAACTACAATGGAAAATATGAAGAAAGAAAACGATGCCAAAAGTTGATCATGTCCAAAACTCGTTCTAAAAAAGATAAGTGACACCTATAAATATAATTTAATTTTTGAGTACGGAGTCAAATCTCACATAAAACTAAGATTTATCTTTAATTATTGGGAAAAAAGTCTGAAATATATTTGTACTTTGATCAAAATTGTTGTAATAATACCGAATTTTGAAAAGGTCCTTTTACCCCTCTGCACTATTTAATAGTGTATTTTAAAGGTATTTATGTGCCCACATGGACATCATAAATATTGATCACTATAAATAGTAACGTGTCCACGTAGGTACATATATATCTTTAAAATACACTACCCACGACCCCCCTCGCCCCCCCCCCCCCCGGTCAGTCCCCCACCCCCTCCAAAAAAAATCAAATTTTTATTTTTTTACCCATCTTACCCCGCCACCCCACCCCACCCCACCCCACCCTCCCCCAAATAAATTTAAGTTTATTTTTTAAAAAATATTTTCAGTTTCAATTCAAAAATTATTTTCCACTCTCTAGTAAAAATAAAAGATATTTTCTCAAAAATATTTTTCATTCATAAATCAAACACACAAAAATCTTTTCCGGAAAATATTTTCTACTCACCAACCAAACATGAGAAAATAAGTCCAAAATTTACTTGTTTTCCAAGAAAACATTTTCTAGGAAAACATTTTCCTTCATACCAAACACACCCTTAGTCTCTACGGATCGTGAGCACAACATGCTTCTATTTTTTTTAAAAAAGAGAATTTTTTGTTGATAGTGGAGTTCAAACCAACAATACTAATGTGGAAAGCATTTTCACAGCCCTTTCTTACAACTGAACCGTTAATTAATTTTGTTAGGGATTCACAAGTTAATATACATATTTATATAATTTTCTAATATAAATACAGAATTTACAAAAAAACTTCTGAATTCGTCCGAACTCATGAACCTGCACTTAGCTCTACCCCTGATTGTTATATATTTTTATAATTTTTTTTAGTTATGTGGGCAAAAGTTGAAAGCAAGGATGCACATTTTTATACTAAGGCTATATATGGTTTCAAAATGTTGGTAAGTTATCTAGTAGTTAATAGAAACTGTAACAGTTATTAGTTAGAAAACTAAATCAATTATACAATTTTGCTTTCAAAAATTAAAAACCAACTTAAACTAGTGTATCAAAAATTACAGTCTAATGTAGCCTTTTGTTTTAGAAAAACATTTTAAATAGTTGAATAATTCTAAATCCAAGCACATGCACTTATTTCCCAAATTTCTAATGTCAATTCTTCTAAAAAGGAAACCGTAGTGCACCTTACCTTTGACATTCACTAAATAGTGATAAACTTTCCCTTTGCTTCAAACAGAAGTATCTGTGCAACTAATAACCAATTTTACGGCAATAATATAAATATATATTTGTCGTTATATTCAATATTCTATATAAATATTGCTAAAAACTTTATTGACTCTAAATGTAATAATATTAACTTAATTATTATTGAATGTTGTTACGGCAATAAAATAAATATTGATGCTAATTTTTTTTATTACGACTAAATATCTGTTTTGTTATAGTGTATAATATAATTCATGTTAAATTCAAAGCTTAAAACTCTAGCTTTCAGTATGAGTAATTTGTTCCTCTGGTAGTAGTGGTGACATATTAAACTAATTAAAAGTCTAGTCCCTTATATTTTGTACATTATTTTAAATTAAAAGAAGGCCTTAAGGTGAGGCTAGTCCTTCAAGTAATATAATTCATAAATCTAACCATCTTTTACTCAAATTATCAACTCTTTTGATGTTTAGAAGCAAAGTATATTAATATTATTCTCTTTTTAAAAATATTTATCTCCGAGCTCCAATAAAGGTGAAACAAACCAACAAATTACGGAAGTATCACAATTCACGAGTGCAAATTTGCACTACTTTCGGTTATGTTTTTCACGGAAGTACTCCTGTTAAATTTACTTTTTGGCCCATCGGACAAAATAAATTGCAAGCGCTAGATATTAATTTTATATATATATATATATCATTTGTATATTTATGTATATAATAGAAAATAATATTTATACCTAAGATACAAAATAAATATATTTGCCATATAGTATTTGTTAGTGCGGCCGAAAGGGTAATTATATTTGTAGCTTAAAAATGGGACACATTTCTTCGTAAAACTAGATATTTTATGTAGTATATATTTTCTAAAATTAGTATAATATTATTTGTTGATACTCATGCTATAATAAGGATAAATAGTGCACTTGGTTGAAGATTAAATTATTTACCAAAAGAATTAAGGATCAATTTCCACTCAACATATTTTTTCCTTCACTTTTCAAAATTACATTCATATTCTAGAAATTCTAAATTCACCTTTGGTTATAAAAAATGAAAATAGTGGTAGCAAACGTGAAGTGAAAGCATAAAGAGTTGTGGTGATCTGGCGAAATAAATTAGTAGATAAACTGTGTAGACTTTAGCATGTGAAGTCCCATTATTGTGAGGGGCAACAAAAGCAAAATCACTTGTTTTCTTTTAATTTGTCCCCCAACAATTAACTGAATCCATGCCTTGACAGGTAGTCCTCAATGATTAACTCCTCATATGTATCACTCATATTGTTTTTTAATATGTTAATCGATAATATATGGAAAATGCGTATCCCATTCTGACGATCACTAAGATTTCGCGAACCACTGCCGAATTTATTTCAATTTAATTGAATCGGTATATCAATACCGATGTTGAGAATGCTCAATATCATGCCTTAAAGAGGTCTTGAACCTCACTCTCTTTAGCACGAGATTTTGAGTCTAGCGAGTCTACCATTTCACCAACAAAACATCTTGATGAGATTTTCAATTACGCACTATATCTTTACATGATTATTGCCTTACTAGGAGTATTTATTGATATAATTATATAAATATCAAAACAAATAAGTTGTAGTTATTTCCATCTTTACTTCCACTCCTCCAAAAAGTTATTCCCATCTTTGCTTGTACTCCTCTATTTCTTGAGTTGTAGAATAACATTTTACAAACGTAAGCGAAGGGTGGTAAGTTGGGATAAGGAGAGACAAAACAAAGGAAAATGTGGCATTAACTAATCATGTAATATGTTATATGTGTTATCTTTTTCATCGCGTCAACTTTGGATTTGTTTAGCATATCTGAGATTGTATTATTTTTGGAACCAAAAGAGAAAAAAAAATATCTTATGCCAACAATAATCTTTTCAGTGTAATAATTGTCTAAGTAAACTTTTAAAAAGTGAAGTGGTATCCTATATATAGAACTATAGGAAGCCAGGGATATGTACTTTGCGTTTGATAATCAATTTGCACCCACTATCAAACTGACGGGTTGAATTGAATTTTGATGGGTTTAAATTGATTGAGTTAATAAATAAATGAGTTATTAGTCTGTTCAAAAGTTATTTAGGCAGAAATAAGTTAAATTTATTTTTTATAGTTTTTAATTACTATTAAATTATTTTTTCTTTATTATCACTATATATAACATATCAAATTAAAAAGATGTTTTTAACAATATTTTAATAACATTTCTCACTGATCAATTTGTGTTTTATGTTAAACCTAATTTTTGTGAGATTAAAATGAGTTGGTTGAAATGGAAAGACTCTCCGTATCAATTTATGTGATACACTTTTTTTTATTTGACAAATATTTAATAACACTATCAATATTCCACTTATTTTGCAAAAAGTACTCTTCTATTTAAAATAATAATAAAAAAATTAAAAAGTAGTAGGAGTAATTATTTTGGTAAGGTTAATTTTGGCACTAGACGTGTAGTTGCATGCCAATTGTGATGGCAACTGAAATTAAAGTGGAGTAGATTTCATTGATCACGCGAATAATCCGCGTGACAGGGAGGGCCATTATACCCGATTGCCCTTCTTCCGCGTTAAACCGCGTGATCCTCCCCTATAAATTCCACAATACACCCAATTTACTAACAACTAGAAAAAATTATGGCAAGGCTTACGGCGAGGATGAAGGAAGTCGAGAAAGTATTCCGAAAATTCGACACCAACGGCGACGGAAAAATCTCTCTATCGGAGCTCGACGAAGTTTTGAAGGCTCTCGGCACTAAAACGACGCCGGACGAGGCCAAGCGAATGATGTTAGAGGTTGATACCGACGGTGATGGTTTCATCGACTTGGAAGAATTCGCTGCGTTTCACTGTCCCGATGAAGGCTCTAACAGTAAGGATCTCCGTGACGCTTTCGATTTGTATGATAAGGATAAGAACGGGAAGATTTCGGCTGCGGAGTTGCACTCTGTTATGAAAGGCATTGGAGAGAAGTGTTCGCTTAAGGATTGCCGGCGTATGATCAGTTCCGTTGATGTCGACGGCGATGGAAGTGTTAATTTTGAGGAGTTTAAGAAGATGATGACTAGAGCTTAATGGTAGGCGTTTAATTGAACTGATTTCGTACGTAGATTAGTAGATAAATCTGTTTGTTTCGTTTGACTGATTTCGCCATATAAATGTGGGTGAAAGTGTTAATAGGAATTCGATTTACCAAGTTGAATAATCGAATATCAATCATCCTTGATTCAAAAACGCCAAATTGCGTACTAGATCTGTTTGCTTTGCGCATTGCATATTTTTCTGATTCTGTTGCTGCTGCTCGTTCTTTTGTCGGTTGGTTTACCGTACTTTTCAAATTGGATAAATGTCAATTGCCGACTTCCATATCTTAAACCATAACCATGATTAGTGTTAGGCGAGAAGGTTTACACGCAAATGATATTAATCCACGGAGCCTATATTTTATGTATTTTTAATTTTATATTATTTAGAAAATAAATAAAAATAAATTTTTAAATAATTTTGCAAATCAATTTAAATAAATTAACTATATAGGAAAAATATTAGTATATTATTATTTGAAAAAGATAACAATACAAAAAATGATAGTAATAACTTGGATAATCTTTAAAATAAAATCATCCCCCATCTTCATATCTATTAGTTTTTTTAAAATAATATGATAACATGGGCGGATTTTTTAAGTATACAAATTAACAATTGTATTTACACCAATATAACAATACTTTTTTTTTCAATTATATAGCAATACTTCTTTTTTCAATTATATAGCAATACTTTTTTTTTCAAAAGTAGAATTTAAATTTTAAAAAAAAAAAAGATTTTCCAAATCAGCCATGCTTATCCCACTTCCCATAAATTTCTCCAATAATTTTACCTTCCCTAATTTATTCAAATATGCTATATATTATCTCCCATAAATAGAGGTTTCCTACCAAAAACATAACTCCTTTCTCTCACTTAAAAAATCGGCCAAACAAAGAACGATTATTGAAAAAAATGCATACCAATAATTTCTCAATTCTAATTCAACACAACGGGTGATGGGACTCAGCAGGTAATTATATAAAAAATAATTCTCATGATTTTTTATTTTGTGGTTGAATTTGATTTTTCACAAATATCTATTTTGTACTTTTTGGTAGTTATTCGTTTTATTTATTTTGTCAATTTTGGTGTAAATTAATTCATACAATTTGGTTGATGTTCGGGATTGTCCAAATTTTGGTGTAATTTCAACAATTTCGTATGATTTTGTTGTACACTGATGTGTAAAATTTGTTTTTTGTTAAAGTTTATGTTTAATTGATATGATGTGTTCCGTATGGTAGCAAATTTTTATATCAATAAGTTTTCAATATGTATTTCTGTATTTGTTTAGGTATTTGATCTGGTATAATTGTCACTAATAGCTGACACCAAACAAATAGCCTGATGCATGATTTGGTGTATTGTTTGGTCAAATTATGGTATCTTACTTATGAACGTATATTAAAGTGAGTGTAGTTATAAATAATTTGGTGTAATTGGTGGTGTCAAAAACTACAAGTTTGATGATCTATGGTATATAACTAGAACCTCGTAATAAACTTATGGTACATATTTTAGTGAATTTTAAGTATGTGAATTGGTGTAAATAATAATGTGCAAAATAGTTCGTACATTTACTGATGGTAACTTGATAAAATCATAAATTTTAAAAATTGGTTTAAGGGTATGTAATCTTTGACTGTTTTTTTTACGTTTATTATATGGTTAAAATATTGGTAAATACTTTGGTATTTCTTTGACTGTTTTTTTAAGATAATTAAATGGTTAAAATTTTGGTAAATACTTTGGTATTTCAATAAATGGCTTATATACCAACGAAAATCAATGTATAAACAAATCTAAATAAGTTGATGACTGTAGTAGGTAATTCTGAAAGTTCCTTTTAATTTTAACAAAGAATTTGTTATTTTAAACAGGCAATTACGTGGATTACAATATTGAAGGAGTTATGTATGATCCAACCACCAAATACGAAGGCTTGCTTACATCTATATCTTCACAATTGGGAGTGGACACAACAATTTATCATTTGGAACTAAGGTATTTCGTGATTGGTCCATCTCCACCAATGAAGATACATAACGATATGGGAATGCAAGTTTATTTAGATTAAAAGAGATGCCATTTAGATTTCATTTCAAAATATCTTTTATGTGTGACATGTGTGGACAAAGCTATGGAATCCATTGAGTACCAAACAAATTTCCAAACAACACGTCAACATATTATGGGATCCAACACACTATGTTTGCCTAACATAGATCCAATTTTGGAATGTTACATTGAAGAATCACAAGGAACTGAAATAATTTCAAATCCTCAACACTATTTGGTGGCCGAGGATCAAGTTTATATAAACAAGCAAACTATATCAAAAGTTATGAAGCGTTATGCATTTCTAAGAGAGTTTTGTTTCGTTGCAAAAAGATCAAGTCCTACCTGGTGAGTTATTATATATGTTGATTTTAAAAATTATCAATATATTTTAACAACTTACCATGTATTAATATGCATGAGTTTTTGCAGTTACTATCTAAAGTGTGCTACATAAAACTGTTCATGGGTTTTTAAATCCTCATGTTTGAATAATTCAAAGTTATTCAAAGTGAGGAAATTCTATGATACACATTCTTGTCCATTGAAGGACCGGATTCAATCAAAGCGACAATCAACAAGTGGTGTGCTTGGGGCAATGTTGGTTGAAAAGTATGTCGATCTGAAGACCATTTACACACCAACAGACATACAAGTAGACATGCTAAGGATACATGGTATTTCATTAACATACATGCAAGCATGGAGAGGTAAAAAAAAAGCTTTCGAGACATTAAGAGGTGACCCTGCCGAATCATATGGAAACAATCCAACATATTTATATATATTGGAGAAGACATATCCACGGACAATTGTGAATTATAAAAAAACAGATGAAAATTGTTTTTTATATTCATTTACAGCACTTGATGCAAGTATAAGAGGCTGGGAGTATTGTCGACCAATAGTAGTCGTGGATGGTACACATTTAAAATCAACATACGAAGGCACAATGTTAATAGCTAGCACATTAGATCCAGGAGGTATTGTTTATACCATTACCGCAACTAGATTGATTTGTTTTATATATAATCAATATATGTTGTATTTATTTTGAAGATATTTGTTGTATAGGTCACATCTTGCCGCTTGGTATAGTTGGGCATAACAAGAAGACTTGCCCAAAAAAAAAACTCATGATAATTAGCTTTGTGATATTTTTGTTGTTATTTTTACTTTGCAGTTATACAATTGAACTATATTACTTTTATTAGATGTACTGTTTTTTAATTGCATTACCTTATTTCAAAGTTGATTACTTTTTGTTATCTTATTCATATTTTTGAATACATAGTTGTTATAAATGGTTGTATATAGTAGATATCATAAACTCTTTTGGATTACGTGTTGTCACATATCCAGAAATATTGATAAAAAATATAAGCCAAATTCTTGGTAAAATTATGGTAAATAAGAACAAATATATGGTAAAAATAAAGGATCATAATAATTGTGTATTTAGTAAAACAAATGTTTGCAGTTTACCAACCTAAAACAATAAATTGAAAAGTAATAAATGTTAGTATATTAGTTTGGACGCTACAGTAATTAACACTCACTTACTATAAAATTGGTTTACTCTTGTTACAACTGGTACATAGCTTGGTATAAATGATGGTATATATTAAAACCAAATGTCATAATGATGATGGTATATTATCTTACATATGGACATACATAAATTAAAATGAATGCATTAATAAATTATTTGGTGTAATTGGTGGTGTATAAAACTACAAGTTTGACGATCTATGGTATATAATTAGAACCTCGTAAATAAAAATATGGTACATATTTTAGTGTTTTTTAAGTATGTGAATTGGTGTAAATAATAATATGAAAAATATTTCCAACATTTATTGATGATAACCTGATAAAATCATAAATTTTAAAAATTGATTTAAGGGTATGTAATCTTTGACTGTTTTATTTTAAGTTTATTAAATGGTTAAAATATTGATAAAATACTTTGGTATTTCTTTGACTGTTTTTTTTAAAAATCATTAAATGGTTAATTTTTTGATAAAATACTTTGATATTTCAATAAATGGCTTATGACTACACTCTTGGTTAACACTGAAACAAAAAAAAAACACACTATGCTAAAGAAAAAAATTGGTTTACATATGAAAGAAAAAAAGTACCAAACTGGGTAAACACATTGGTATGTATACCAACCTGCAACTTTGAAAGAAATCCAATCGATCATATACAAGCATTTAGTATAATTTTTCAATAATGATAAAACTCAATTATACCTAAATTTATACCAAACTCATACATGTACAAACCAAACTCACACTATAAATTTATCACAAAATTTAATCAAAAAAACAACCAAATAAATGCATAATCACAGAATAAAGACAATATCCAACGAACTAAATACCATAAACGCAACTAAAGTACTATCCAAAATTACAAAAGAGATTCAAAAGCATAAAACATTCATGAAATTATGTCTTAAGAAATGACACTTTTTACTCCTTGACCCTCCGATTTGACTGACCACCTTGGTTAGAAGCTTCATCTTCACTAACAGATTCAGTATCAATTTTCATCTTTCCATGTTCCCACAGTAATGCTCCAAATCTCAACCGAAGATTTTCAGCATTTAAACCCGACATAGATACGTTCCTATCTCCACGACACACATATTCAGCAAAAGCACAGGTATACAGACCACAATCCCTATAAATATTACCCAATCAGCATAATTAGTACAATACATAGTATAATCAACAATAAAAAAGCCACATTATACTTACGTTGAATTGTTGCATTGTTGTGGGATGTTTTCACGATTTCCATATACCAACGGATCACCAACTGCCTTCCAGCATAATGCACATCTGTATTCCAGTCAATGTCTTTCCTTAAAGCATAATAATCAGTAGCAACTAGGAACAAAGGTATCATTCTAGATATTTTTTGAACCAAACTTGTTATTGCATTGGTATGTTTAACCCCATAACCATTTAAAGAATCATAAACATATAAACACCTTTTTCTTATGGAAAAAACAACTAGAAACCAGTGGAATGCAACACTACTATTGACTGGAATGCATACATGATCAACATCCACCCATGGAGTATTAGCAAGAATCCTATCACCTCTTATATATTGTGCAACCTCATGATGTATACTAATCAGACTTTCATCTTTGCCATTAGCCTCCCACGCATCATGAATTTGAACAACCCAACTGATGAAAAAAGGGTCAGTAGTAGTAACTCTTGCACTATTATCAGGACCATACTTGCAAAACTTGCGAAGATAATACATTATCACATCAACATGCTGCATATCAAGTTTTATTAGTTAGCACCAAACAATAAAATAATATCACAAATTGATTGAAAGAATCACCATTATCTGATTATTACCTATTAGACTATATTTAAAATTACATGTTTGTGTCATTGTAACAATTAAACTATAATTAGGAGTCTCTGTTTGTGTCAGTAGTTGATTTTCCTAACATACATACCAAAAACAACTGTCCCCATATAACTAAATCACATATTTCAGAGACTACAATGAAGCCAATTTTACTTACCAATCACTAAAAATCACAACAAAAAACAAATACCAAATCTTACTTTAATATAGAGTTACACTGTAAGAAATTACCAAATCACTCCAAGGCTGCCCTGGATAAGCCAAAGGGCGAAACCAATCCATCAAATCCACCCTACCAACACCAAACTCAAAAGGAGGATCGATTGGATTTGAAGCAGCAGTGAAGAAACTGGTTTTCCTATAAAACAAAATGAGTAGTTATAGCATATAAAGTGAATGAACAAATGGTAAAATACAATTACACAACAATACATACTTTCCACGTTTCTTGGATAATTTGCTATCAACCCATTTCTTAAATTGAAGGATAACTTAACTGTACATATCAAACCCCTTGTAATTTACAAAAGGATGCCTCCATAAACAGTACTTCACTGTGTTCACCGATGTGCCACCTGATTCACTTAAGTTTGTGTATGGTGATTGGGCATACTTTCCTGGAATCTTCGTACGAACATGCTGAACTGGTGAGATAAATGTGTTTTCACCCTCAATAACACCAAACTGATTGAACTTTGTTTTTCCAGCTTTAGCAACTTCCAAAGGTGTGACACAAATATTTTCAGATACAACATCTACCAATGATGACACGTATGTTTGTCCAGTTTCAAGAGCAACCAACTGTGATTCACGCATATTGGGCATAACAAAGTCATCCAATGTAGGAGTTTTTCTATTTATTTCAAAATCAACAGATACACCACCTATCAAGATATACAAACATCATTTATGTATCTATATTTTATGAAATTTTAAACACAAATCAGAAATGAACTAAAAATAATTATAAAAAATAGATTTAAGCTAACAAAAAAGAACTTACAATTGTTATCAAAAACATGATTACGAAACGAAGATGGTGTCTGGACACCATCTTTATCTCCACAATCTTGCAAATGTTCATTTTAAACATCAACATTTCCTTTTCTTTGATCCTCAACAACAACCTTAATGTTCTCAATAAAAATAAAATTTTGAGTCATTCAACTATTACAATAAGACCACAATAGAGCTAATTACGGATATATAATCAACAAGAAGATTAATAATATTTAAAATCAACACAAAGTATCCACATTAACATTTATAATAATCTTGATCTAAAAATTAGTTTATAAGTAAATAATAAGTCCATATATTAATAAGTAGACTAACCCGTTCACCACCAAAATCTTTGTTGGTTGAAACATCATTATGAAGAGATTTCAACTCTTGAATGATATATTTGAATGATGAATCCATAAAAGCCTTCATTTCAACAAACTTAGCATCTACATTTGTTTCAAACTTTTCCAACTCATTACGAACCTAACAAAAATTAAAATGACATTAATGTTTTTTCAACCAAAATTCTAACAGAAAGTAAATAAAATTTATAATCATACCTTCACAACTTCTTGGGCAATTTTCTGCAAATCTTTATTAAATGACAAACTCGGATCACTTCCAACCTTTTGTGCAGAACTATGAGGCAAATCTTTAACATTCTGTCGAATGACAGAATGAGTCTGTAAATTCTGATTTTGCCTTACATAACTATCACTTTTACTCTTCTTATTGAATGGAATATCAGTCAAAACAGTAAGATTTTCCGACTCAATGATATCAAGCTCATCATCCATGAACACAAGATCTTCAAATGTATACTAACACAATAATAATAAATTGTGAAAATACACTACTCATAAAAAAGAAAATTAATAAATAATAACAAAAGAACTTCTATTACCTGATTGCCGTATTTTCTGAACATTCCTTTCTGGAGATGGTCAAAATATATCTTGTTTTTGGATATATCCCAATTGAATATTCTAGGCGATCGATTGGATTTACGAATTGCAATTGAACCATCAACTTTGTTACAACATTCATAAAACCAAATTTGCAATGCGAGAGGAAACCCTTCAAACTTCACATAATCCGGATCTTTTGCCATTTGACTCGATATAGAATGACGAAGATTAAAAAAGGAGAGATTGCCCCAGGGGTATGTAATGTACTGTCCCGACTCAACACATAAGTAGTGATCTTTTGAAATATGTGACAATTGTGGTGGAGATGACAAAATGAATGTACTAATGAAATAAATCATAGACATATTTAAAAAGTCTTCTTCCTGAATCAACCCATCTTCTTTAAACACTCTTATGAAATCAGCTTTCAAAACCTTATCAACAACATTTGGAAAGTAACGAGAAAGTAACTTAGATGTACTATTCTGATCATGATAAAAAATCATATACCCACCATACTTAAAACCAGTAATTACCAAAAATTCTCTAAGCCCAAAATGCATTTCTTTACCATTTATGTCAAACACAAACATGTCATCCCGATTGTTAGATAAATGATGAAGAAGATATCTAATAATCTGAGGTTGGACTTTCAATTGGGACAAGCCTAATAGATAACCAAAAGGAGACTCTTTAAACAAATGAACACTGCCAATTTTTTCAAGTAGCTTTGTTATATCAACAAAAACGTTGACATTAACATAAGAACACCAACGCGATTGTTTCTTCTTGATCTAAAAAAAATATATCAAAAATCAATAAATTATAATAGTCATAAAATGCAAAATTTATAATATAAGCAAAGATTAATTTGCATAAAAAATTACATTAACAGAAAACGACGGTAAAAACATACCTTTTGGTGGTACTTGTGATGCCTTTTTCCTTTTATTATTAACAAACCTAGTCCATTTTTGACTTAAACCTTTCATACCTTTGCTCACTGAACCCCCATCAACATTCTAAGGCATAAAAAATTAATTAATGTTACAAATCTTTCTATTAAGAATAAGATTCAACACTTGCATGTCAAAAAAAAAAGAAATTTAATCAAATAAATAAATACCTTTGAATCATGATCATTATTTACTCTTAATCTTTTAGAAAGGGGGATATCGTCCTCAAAATCGCTGTCATGTGGATAATGATTTTCTACCAATTTTTCTTTACCCTTCGATTTTGTATCAGCCCCATAATCATCTTTTTGTTGAACTTTGTAGGATGATGAAGAATTGATAACAATAAACTCATTAGATCTACCATATGGTCTTGAACTGATCGGCGGGCCATCAACGACTACCACAGATTTGTTAAGTCTAGGACTTTTACGTGGAGTCTTTTCCATCGAACAATGACAATTATTTAGATTAGTTGGCTTGTGAAACGTTTCTGTGAGAAGATTAAAGGTTAAGAAAGTTGAAAAAGAATGAGAAGATTAAAGGTTAAGAAAGTTGAAGAAGAATATGGAAGGAAACCCTTTTGACTTCCCAAAATATTTTCAAGATTTCTTGAAACTATCACTCAACATTGATAAGTACACCCTTTTTTGGTAAAAAAAATAGCTTTATCAGAACAAATAAAAAACTAATTATGATCCCAAAGAGTTCCACTATGCCTAAAAAAGGGGAAAAAAAAGGTAATGAACGTGTGAATTTGGAACTGTTTAGGAGAGAGAATGTTTGATAAATATTAATATCCTAATTATACTCCCTATAAAAGGTACGAATTACTAAAAGTATGAGAGAGAAAATCTGTAAAATAAAATTAAATTAAATACAAAAATTAAATGTTTTGTTATGTATGTAATTTAAAAACTTAGTTTGTAATTAAATATAAGTATTTTGATATTTTGTTAATAAAAGTCTTAAGTAGTAATCTTTAAAATAAAATCATCCCCCATCTTCATATCTATTAGTTTTTTTAAAAAAATATGATAACATAAAATATAAATATCATTATACATTTGCACCAATAATAAAAAAAATAATTCATAGCAAAACTACATTTATTTTTAAAAATGAGGCATCCAAAATTCTAGGTTGCACTATGAATCTACACTATTAATTTGCGCTAGAGTATTTTTCGTCTTACCTTAAAACTTGTTCCAAAAACGCCTTATAAACATGGTTGCTAGCCTGTTCGCGAAGAGTTCCTTGAATTGTGGCTTGACCTCTTAGTATTTGAGTAGAATTAATGTGTTTGGCCGTGCAAATTTCTTACTTTTTCTTTATGGAATTGAACAATTTTTTACCAAAGTTCTCAATAAACACTTTTTTCAATTTTTTTTTTAAAAAAAGATGAAAATAACTTCAATTAATACTCATTGTCATACACAACTCAAATTTTCAAATATTATTATTAATTTTAAAATAAAAAATATTTTTTTCAAATTTTACAATGAAATCGAACCAAAGTAAGCAACAACAACAAAAGTAAGCAAAATATATTTCAAACTATATTGTCACCTTTCCGCCTACATGTGATGTTAAAAAAATTCTACTCTAGAGCTAAAGAAACTAGAATATTCTACCAGTCAATTAATTTATGTTTGACCACTAAGGAAAAATAATTGTGTACGAGTAAATTATATTAAAGGATATAATAAATTGCCATATTAAGGTTATTCAATTAAGTTTATTATCTTGGTGTTAACAACTTTTCCTTTACATAGACGGATACTCACAAGTCCGCAGGGTTGGAATTTGAATCATTTATAATTTATATCTCAAACTATCAAATATTAATAGATTTGATCGATGAATCCCCGACCAACGATGCACTGATCGGAACACAACCTTTTGATGGAACGCCCAAGCGATCTGCTTTTCACAACGAGCTAGCAATTTATATGAGTTGGGGTGAATGAAAAATTACCCAAAATCGAGTGATTATCTAAACTTCTAATTCTCCTGACTAAGCCTACATGCAAGTAACGAAGATCATACTTGTAATAGCATGAAATGAAACAATCTTATCATTTTCATTAATATCGCAATTTCTTACTAATACTAATAAAAACAATATAGTATACGCATATAAACTACATATATCAAGGCAGTATAAGAAAATATGAGATATGTAACGAAAGAATCCATTACAAAGTTTGTGTTTGTGGCAAAATTCGAACCATCATAAAACCGAAAAAAAAACCATTACAAAATTATGACGGGCTTGTCTTTCATCTTTCATAAAAAATGTGTTTTCTCTAGTAGCGGACTATACATTTTTTGGTAAATTATGCTAGCTATATCTATAATATCATTCAGTTTTAGATACACCCTTGTATTTCAAAATCAAATACTACTTGCATACCATACTATAAATAGGGGCGGACCCACATGCAGCCGTCCAGGTGCTCGAGCACCCATTAACCTCGATGTAAAACTGTTTATATATATAGTAATTTATTTAAAATCTGAATATATTAAATGTCCAACACCCAATGAACAAATCTCCTGATGGATGTATTGGTCTAATAGTGAGTTTGAAGGCTTTGTTTTAGAGGAGGTCAAAGGGTTCTATTCTTGCTTTGAACACATTTTCTAATTTTCTCTTTTCCTCTCAATATAAACTCTCCTTTTCTTTTCTTTTTTTCTTTTTTTATACTTAGCTTTTAGTCATAATTTCATTTACTTTATATGAAATTCTCGTGACATGATAAAATTAAAAAGTCATATTCAATCACTTTTCTTATTTTACTTGAGAAATTTTTGGCTATAAATCCTTCAAGCTAATTTTTTTTCCTAAAAAACAGAACGTTTTTTGTTTTTGTTTTTGTAATGCTATTAATCTTATTTTTTCTCATTATGTTTTAAACATCGCATTTAAATAACTATGCACCTATACTATGTGATTTATAATAATTTATAGTAAAAGAAGTGAGCACCCACAAGCCGAAAATCCTAGATCCGCCACTGACTAAAAAGTAAAGTCATGCACATTCTTATTTCCTTTATAAAAATAGTTCATATATGGACAAAGTTTCCCTTATACCTCTCTTTATTTCTTAAAAATCATTTTTCTTTATATCCCACTTTAATTTTCCCTGCAAGAAAACCTTTCATCTAGATTCTAGTCCTAAGTTTTGTTGGTTTATTTAGTCCTAAATTTGAATCATTTTTAATACTTAACATTTTTTATCCAATAGGTGGAAGAGTGAACAAATTAGGTGAAAGGAGTATTGACAAATTGCAATTTTCCAAACCTCATCGCTTGCATTGCTTTTTGGCTCATATCCAAATCCTCCAGGTCTATTCTTTGCCAGAATGGATAGCAAAAAATATATGATTTATAGCAAAACAATTTATTTATTTTTAGTCAGACACCCAAAATTCTAGACTGCACTATGAATCTACACCTTTAATTTGCGCTAGAGTATTTTTCGCCTTACCTTAAAACTTGTTCCAAAAACACCTTTATAAATACTGATCATGCTTGAAGATTGAAGTAAATTGTTTTATAAATAATCATTCATGATGTGGACATGATTGCTAGCCTGTTCGCGAAGAGTTCCTTGAATTGTGGCCTGACCTCTTAGTATTTTAGTAGATGTGAATTTCTTACTTTTACTTTATGGAATTGAACAATTTTTTTACCAAAGTTCTCAATAATTTAAAAAGTAATAAAAAGTGTTTTCACTTTATTCATTTCAAATTATTTTTATTTTAAAAAGATGAAAATAACTTCAATGCATATTCATGGTCATACACAATTCAATTTTCAAATATTATTTTTTAATTTAAAAATAGAAAGTACTTTTTTCAAATTTTACAAAGAAATCGGACCAAAGTAAGGAGCAACAACAAAAGTAAGCAATATATATTTCAAATCGTCACCTTTTCGCCTACATGTGATGTAAAAAAGATTTCTAGTCTAGTGTTAAAGAAACTAGAATATACTACAAGTCAATTAATTTATATTTGACCACTAAAGAAAAATAATTGTGTATGAGTAAATTGTATTAAAGGATATAATAAACTGCTCTATTAAGGTTATTCAATTAAGTTTATCACCTTGATGTTACAACATTTCCTTTACATCGATTTGATCATTTATAATTTATATCTCAACCTATCAAATATCAATAGATTTGATCGATGAAGCCCCGACCAACGATGCACTGATCGGAACACAACCTTTTGATGGAACGCCCAAAGGGATCTGCTCTTCACAACGAGCTGGCAATTTATGTGAGTTGGGGTGAATGACAAATTACCCAAAAGCGAGTGATTATCCAAACTTCTAACTCTCTTGATTGAGCCTACATTCAAGTAATGAAGTTCATACTTGTAATAGCATGAAACAATCTTATCGTTTTCATTGATATCGCAATTTCTTAATAAAACTAATAAAAACAATATAGTATAGGCATATAAACTAAATATATCAAGGCAGTATAAGAAAATATGAAATCTGTAACGGAAGAATCCATTACAAAGTTTGTGTTTGTGGCAAAATTCGAACCATCATAAAACCGTAAAAAAAATAAAAAAAACCATTACAAAATTATGACGGACTTATCGTTTATCTTGCATGAATGGTCCATCAAAAAAATGTGTTTTCTCTAGTAGCGCGCTATACATTTTTTGGTAAATTACGCTAGTTATATCTATAATATCACTCAGTTTTAGATACACCCTTGTAATTCAAAATCAAATACTACTTGCATACTATAAATTAAAGTCATGCACATTCGTATATGTGAAAATTTAATATATGACATATATTAGACTAATATTTTCAAATTATAGCAGTAAAATTAAACTTTCAAGTTGTAACATTAAAAATTTCAGGTTCTAACAGTTTATTAAAAAAAAAGTTGTTTTTAATAATTGAAAACATTTGTTTTGAAAAAAATAAAAAGATAAAAAAAATTAAAATAAAACGTTTTTGGAATTAAAAAAAGGTAAAAAAACGGAAATAGAGGTGTTAATTAGATTTGAAATGATTGAATATAATTATTAATTAGCATGAATTAAGGAAATTCAAAATAATTAAGAATATTCAGTTTCCTTAATTCACTCTAATTTGTTAAATTTAATTTTAAAAAATTGATTTTATCCATTGTTCTCCCACGTTTCTCTCTCTTCGGTTTTCTTCCAGAAATCTTGTCACTATCGACTAATTGAAGTTTTTTTTGTTTGAAAAATCTTGCTTTTGTTGTGATGGACGACTACATATCAATATTAATTAAACATGGTGGAAGATGGGATCCTTCAGGTTAGTATTTGTTATTGTTTATAATTTGTTTTTGTATTTCAGTGAAATGAAAAAAAAACAATGAAACTGTAAATCACATTATGTGATTTTATTTTTGTAAATCGTCACTATAGTTAATTTTTTAGTTTTTTTTTATAAACAAAACATTTTGTTCATAATATGTATTAATTGTTGTGAAACTGTAATATTAGTGACTGTGTTGGTAAGATTATTTTTTTTTGTTTTTTTTGTTTTTTGGTTATTTTGTAAAATGTTAAAACATTGATTTCGTGAAAAATTAGCGTAATATATGAATTATTTGAGCATAAATGTATAGCATATAAATATGCTTATCATTGTAGATTGGGTTCGTAGATTAAGATTATACTACTGAATACTGTTTTTTTTCCTGAAAATATAAATTAAATGTATAGTTTTGAATGAATTTGATAGTATAAATGGAATGAATTTGGTATGAAAGTGTGTTCAGTAATGTTTAAAAAAAGTTATTTAGAATTTTGAAGAAATGTATGAAAAGGTTTTAAGTGGTATAAAATTTGAAATTTTATTGTTTATATAAGTTTTGTCAATTGTGTATAAATTTGGTATGAGTGATGATTGTTTATGTGGAATATGTATTAAGTGGGTATGAAATGTGAAATATTATTTTTTTGAAATATGTTTTGTAGAGTACTGTCTGAATGACATTTGCATGAAAAGATAATGACAAGTGTGTATAATTTTGTTGTTATTATAATGAATTTTGCGGATGAAATTTGTATGTTCTTTGGATGACTAGTTGTTATTTTTTTTAATGAAACCCGAAAATATGTTGATTTTCAGATGGAGGGATTATATATGAATCTTCTAGTCTTTATAGTGGTCTAGTAAGTGTGATAACATCGCAACTTATGATAGATGGTTGAACCTCTCCCATGCGAGAGTACATGGGATATACCAAGTTATGTTTCAGAGCCTAAATTGATGCCGCCCAGTCCAAAAAGAACGGTAGGAAGACCGCAACTTGAACGCTGGAACGGGTTTGCTGATATGCAATTCAAACCATCTAGAGTTACTTGCAGTAGATGTCGTCAAGTTGGCCACAACAGGACGACATATTCAAATTATCCTGTGCAAAAAAAATGATTATTTATTTGTTTAGACTGTATAAAATTTTAATTTTATTTTGACTTTATGACTCATGTTTTGTTTTGATATGAAACATAATTGGTGTGAAATGCATTATACCTAAGTGTTTAATATACTGTTCATTTTTTATATGTGTTTCATTCATTAATCATACAAATTTCATACTGCTGGAAATAAAATTTATTCGAGCTTAATATATAAGATAGTGTTAATATAGTGATAATTATACAAGGTAATTATGTAATGCATTTGGTATCCTGAGTATTTAATGTAAGTTATCATGAATATTAATTTGGTTTCAATTGGTGTCCTACTATAAACAAAATTAAAACATTTTTTTTACCAATCTTGTTCAAGTTTCGTTCTAACACTAACTTCAATTTATATCACACATATTATACCAACAATAAATCAATTTCATATAATCACACAATGCATACCATTTGTATACCAATATTATATCACAATTCATACAATATCCAACAATCAAACATTAAAATCGGATGCATACACTTATTAATCATATTTCATACACGTTTCATCCAAAAACAAGTTTAGAATAGAAAGTAAGCATAATGTGATATTTTTAGAAAAAATCACTAGTTTGACAATTCATACCATTTTCATACCAATTTAATAATTTATACCATATACACAGTTAATAGACAATCACACTAATGTTAAAACACAATTCATACTATTTGTATACCAATGTTATATCACAATTCATACAATATCCAAAATCAAAACATTAAAGTCACAGTCATACAAATATTAATCAGATTTCATACACATTTCATCCAATAAATGTATAATTTGGAAACGCAGTGATATTTTAAAAATAGTTAATCCAACTGGTATGAAATTTGTATATTACTAGTATCCTGAAATTATAATTGTCAATCAGTAATTCATATGTAGATGGTATCTGACTGGAAGAAAACATATGATATTATATATCATCAAGCAAACATTAATGTCGGAGGTATACACGTATTGATCAGATTTCATACATGTTTCATCCAAAAACATGTTTAGAATAGAAAGTAAGCATTAGTGTGATATTTTTAGAAAAAATCACTAGTTTGACAATTCATACCATTTTCATACCAGTTTAAAAATTCATACCATATACACAGTTAATAGACAATCACACTAATGTTAAAATACAATTCATATCATTTGTATACCAATATTATATCTCAATTTATACAATATTCAAAATCAAAACATTAAAGTCATAGTCATACAAATATTAATCAGATTTCATATGCATTTCATCCAATAAATATACAGTTTGAAAACACATTGATATTTTAAAAAAATTGAATCCAATTAGTATGAAGTTTGTATATTACTATGCTAGTATCCTGAAATTATAATAGTCAATCAGTAATTCATATGTAGATGGTATCTGACTGGAAGAAAACATATGATATTATATATCATCAAGTACTTAAACACAAAAAAATTGTCCAAAAGTTAAAAAAAATAACATGTAATTCTAAAAAAATAGAAGGTGCAATCAACTATCTCAAATTTCTTGTTCGTGGTCTTGGTGTAGGATAATTGGTGGTATTCTTTTGTTATGTGAGGTCCATCAAATTTGCTAGCAACCGTACCAATAACTTCACTCTCACTGATCGCACCATCCCCATTCTTTATTTTTCCATAATGACATAGGATTGTGGCATACCTTTGACGATGGTACTTTGCATCGATATCAACAAAATGCATATCAAAAACATCATTACTGATGTATTCAGCAAATAGAACAAACCATAATCACTGAAAAAAATTGAAAGAAAAAATATTTTAGGAAATAAATTAAGTTACCTTTTCTAATGAAAACAGTAAAGTAAAGAAATACATACTTGAAACTATCTTCTTGTTGATGAACATGCATCATATGCTTGATATCAAGTGGAGCATGAACTTCATCAATAGAAGTTCCTTCAACCAATCTGGGACTCTTTCGAGGCATTTCAATGGGTTTCTTAGACATGATTTTGTTGAAAAACTTAATTGGACGGACGATTGTGAAAATGGTGTAGTTGGCTGGTGAGAAAAATGGGAGAGACAAGGTGAAAGTGGATTTGAATAGGCGTGGGTGGAGGGTGGTGGGATTGAGGTATGAGAGGTTTGAAGTGTAACAGTAAACAAGGAAGTCTAATCTATGTAAATCCCTTAATATGTGTACTGATGATTTCCGTTTTAAAAAAGGAATTGAAATCAAATTAATTAAATGTTATTAATTAATAATATAAAATAATATAAAAATATAAACAGATTAATCATTTATTAAATAAATTGAAATTGATTTTTAAATTAAATTAAATTAAATTGATGTGTCATAACCCGTAAATAAGCTGTTATAAGTAAGAATTATTTAAAAGTATGTTTAAAACCCGTAAAATTTACTCTTAAATGTGTAAATGGTGTGAATTTCCCTTCATATTTCCTTTATAAAATAGTTCATATATGGACAAAGTTGCCCTTATACCCCTTTTTATTTCTTAAAAAATCAATTTTCTTTATCCCACTTTAATTTGCCCTGCAAGAAAACCTTTCATCTAGATTCTAGTCCTAAGTTTTGTTGGTTTATCTAGTCCTAAATTTGAATCATTTTTAATAGTAACATTTTTTATCCAATAGGTAGAAGAATGAGCAAATTAGGTGAAAGGAGTAATAACAAATTGCAATTTTCCAAACCTCGTCGCTTGCATTGCTTTTTGGCTCATATCCAAATCCTCCAGGTTCTATTCTTTGGCAGAATGGAAACAGAACAATGATTTATACATATTGCTGAAGGAACTATTGGGAGCCACATTTTAGACCAACTTCTGCTCAGAGACAGAGTAAAGCTACGCATAACATTTGAATTCATTTTGGAAGCACCTATGGTTTTTGTGTGATGAATGGTACATCTCTATTTTTAACCCAAGATTTCGAGGTTCTAGTGCTGAAAATAATAAAGTCATGATAGGGAGGCGTTCTCTCCTTAATGGGCACGCAACACGACTCTCTTCAAAGCGGATACCAAACACTAGTGAGAACTGAGAAGCCAAAAACAATAGATTTGAGTAATCAGAGGCAGATTTTGTTGTCAGCATGTAAGCAAAAACAACAACAAAAGGATAAGTTCATTTAATATTCATATAGATAAATACAGAATCTAGCTATTCTCACAATATAAGCTGGAACAGAATTAACTAGGAACGTCTATCCATTGCAACTGGAGTTGTATTTCACCACACTCAACATTCCTCAATCTAAGAAACATATTTTGGACAACCTTGCCATTTTCATACACAATACAGCTTTCTTCTGAATAGCAATTCTGCAGGCTAGGCATTATTCTGGAAAGTATGACTCCATTGGGGATGTTATTAAAGCGCGTCATCCTTATTGCATCTATAAATGGTACAACGTCAAGTTCTGCATCGCCCATTTTATCATCGCAAGTAAATGTATCCTTGTCATAAACTTGCTGCAATGACAAGAATAGCAACACAATATAAGCTACTGAATTAAATTGTGAAGGTCATCTTTAAGTCGGTGTGTCAAATAGAGCGATTGAATTTAGGCGGATCAAATAGCCAGTTAATAAATGGGAGGGTCAAATTGGGTTATCTCCCTACACGTAGCGACACTTGATGAATATGAATTATAACTAGAACAAGGCAGTTGAACTTCAAATGCATAATTTACCTTCGAAAACTGAATTGATACAGTTTTAGGCTGCTTTCTAAACGCGTCTTATCATTTAATTTCCTCTTGATAAATCAAAGTATATTTAAATTAATTTCATAATTTAACAACGTGAACAAAATTAAATTACCAGCTTGATTGGGAGAATAGGTTCAGAAATACATAGCGTTAAATCTTCATTCCATTCGGGATTAGCATTCTTCTTCACCACTCGAGTCATCAATTTCTGGTTCCAATAATATCAAACACAAAATTAACAAAGCAGTTCAGCAACTCCCACCACAATTTGAATGACAAATTTTTGTATAAACTGAAAATGGTCAACAATTACATAAATCTCCGCCTACACACACACACAAACAAACAACAAAACGAGAGATACGATAAACAAGCTTTGTTTTCTCAAATCCTGATTTTATAATTAAAAATAACACAGAGAAATCTGAGGTTACGCAATTTTGAATAAAGAAAAAGAGAAATGAGGTGAAACTGAAAGAGTGAAGAAGAGAAGGGGGAAATTACCTGTTTGCCCATGGTAACAACAACATATGGATCACTGCTTCTTAAGTCTCTAATGGCCAAATTGATGCCTCTGATGATACGAACTCTCAGAAGACCCAACTGATTCTCCATGTAATCCTTTAAAACTTGTAGTGATTGATTTTGCAGAAGTGGGTAGCTTTATAGTTAAAACCTTGGAAGGGTATAGGCAGGGGAGTGGGTCTACAGAACTGCAAAAGTTTGAAAAATAGGAAGTGTACACCAGAAAGGAATGACAAAGATGTCAAGAAATATCTAGCACGTTACCCCTCAATATCTTTACTAAATACGAAACAACTTTTGTTGATACGATAGAGGTTCAAACCCAGCATGGAAAAGTATTTTTACCATCTCTTCCTTACCACTAAGACATCAATTAAATTTGTTAGAAGGTTCATAAATTAAATAGGCATTTGGCCATGTGATATCATATCACGATATGGAATCAACATTTAGACATGCGATTTCACGCTGAGTCCATCTCATGATTCCATATCATGATATGGAATACCATATTCTCCAAAAATCATGATATGAAATTATATGGGAATTCCATATCATGATTTGAGATTTTTTAAACACAAAAATTGATCCACAAGTTTATATTTTATTAAAACAACTCCACGGACTTTTGGAGCTTGGAAAAATAGATTCAAAATATTGAAACAAGGCATGAACCATTATGATATTGACACACAAGTGAAAATTGTCATAGTTTGTGTAGTGTTACATAATTATTTGCGAAAAGGAGAAAAGGAGTAATGAAATATTTATGGTCTATGATCGTGAAAATATAGTTGCGGATGATATTGACCAAAAAATGGCTCAAAGTAACAATGTTGGTTGTCTTCTCGGTCACATGATCGAGAAATGTAAGTTCAACGTGAAGAAATTGTCCGTATTATGTGGGAGGATTATATAAAAGACTAGTTCACTACAATTTATGTTCAATTTTTTTTATTGAATTAAAGTTTGATGAAACAGTTACTTAGGTGGGAAACAAATAGCTTTGTAATAATTTATTATGCGATTTTATAATTTTTTGTTTATTTGGTAAGATTGAATAAACAATTGGGGTTATTTTAATAGTTTTACAACTTATGTGATCCTTATGAGTATGAGAAAATATATAACACAAAAAATTCATATCGCATGTCCAAACAAAACTTCAATTTCATCTCATGATTACATATTATGGTACCATGTCATGATTCCATATCGCATGACCAAACGGGCCCTAATATATATATATATATATATATATATATAAGGTCTACAGAAAAATTATTAGGTTCGTCCGAACAATAATAAGTTATATTTTAAGTGTTGGAATTAATTTAAGAACTTATCAACACTTTTAATTAGGAAAAGTTCTTTAAGCTTACGTCTCAAAAGAAAAACGCGTCTCACCTAAGCATACATCCAAAATGATAGGATTTATGTCTCATGATATTTTCAGCTCCACAATTCGTCTCAATGTGGTTTCACTATACTCCGCCCAAAAGTCTCCCCAAAATTGCCTTGTATCAACACCAACATATTTTATATTAAAAAATGACCAATAAATCAAGTCAAACTCATAAGTATATGAGAATAGCGCAAAAAAGACAATTAGCATCGCGTCAGTCAATATGCGACAAATTTAACATGCAATGTTTCTTTAACAAACATATTTATGGAGGACTAAATAGTAAATACGGTCTCTTTAAATTTGGACCCTCTCTTTCCTACCCTTTTTCCTCTTCCTTTTATTCCTTACTTCATCATTGCTTTCCATTTCAATTTTTTTTTAAAAAAATAAAGATGGTATTCAAGTTAATTTGGGTAGATCAATTCATTAATTATTTAAAATTTTGCTTTATTGATAATAGTTTGATAATAATATTTTAATTTATTCAAAAGCAGCATATGGATGCGAGATTGTAATGACAAAATTTTTTAGGGGTGAACAATTACCCTTTTCAACATATACTTATACTACAAAATAGAAAAGTGACCACTATGTTGCAATTAAAGAAACATGAGACGTGGACAAACGAAAGGATCAAAATGTTTTTGATGTCATTATAATTCAGGAAATCATACAAAGAAAATGGATGATATATAATTTCCTTAACAGTCAGAAGTTAAGTCATTGGCATAGGGTTACATATCCATCCACAAGCAAAGTCTAATTAAGAAATCCACCAAAAGGCGAGTTCAGACATCACAATCTTGTGTATGGATGGAGCACTCCTGATCCCATGCATATATAGTCAGTTAGAAGTCTAGTACACACTGTATATACATGCACACCTGACTTAGTGGTCGTTTAGATTAATTTATTTTTAGGTATTTTTTATTTTTAAATATTTTTTTTATTTTATTTTGAAGGTGTTTGGAAAGGTTGAAAAGTGTTTTCAAGCACTTACTTTTAAGCCAAAAAGTTTTAAAATAAGTCAAAAATAGTGTACCCTCTACTTATGACTTTTAACTTTTGACTTATATATAAGTTATTTTTTTAGAAGCTCATCCAAATATAGTACTTGCATGTTATAGTGGAAGTGTAAAAGAAAAGAACACAAGATTTAACGTGGTTTGAATTATAGCTTACATCCTTTAGAAAACAATTGTTTTTATATGTCTCCAACATTTTTTTCCCTTTAAGCTAGCTTTTAGGTGTGACTTGTGAGGTAGGCCCAAGGTCAATTTCTATATGGTATTAAAATAGGACCCATCTCACCATGATGTTGGATGCCCAAATTAAAATTGTTCACACACCAAATGTTGCCCTCAGAGTGAGATGAGTGTTGAAGAATGAAAAAGTTTCACATTGATGACTGATGACTAATGGTGAAGTGGGCTATTGAAGAATGAAAAACTCTTAATAGTTAATGAGATGAGTGATCTCATTATAAGATTTAAGTAAT
Source organism: Solanum verrucosum (assembly GCF_900185275.1). Classification (NCBI taxonomy): domain Eukaryota; kingdom Viridiplantae; phylum Streptophyta; class Magnoliopsida; order Solanales; family Solanaceae; genus Solanum; species Solanum verrucosum. The sequence goes on from NW_026020402.1 coordinate 812,769, forward strand.
CCTCCTCTCTTTAAACTAGTTTTTTTGTGAATTAGATCCAAGACCAATTTTAACATCTCGTCACAAATTTGTGTCTTTTTCTACCTGTGCACTATGTATTTTTATTTTAACGTTGCTCCATTTTGGACGTTAAATCGACTTGTGATAATCAGATATATTCAATCAGGTGTATAGTTTTTAAAATATAAATTGGACGAGAAATACTAGTATATGAATGATGAATTACATGCTTGGAATTTTTTTGAATTTTACTAGATGTGTCAAAACTAAAAATATTGAAAAGAATACCAAACATCCTACTAAAAGATAAAGGATTTGAATATCTGTCACTAGCTTTTGTATTTAATGATTTTAAGATTGTGATGACATTTCTTGCAAATGGAGTAATTAGGCCTTTAGGTCTATTCTTTGCCAGAGTGGAAACAGAACAATAACCTTCACATCGTCATCATTTGCTGAAATTATCATTGGGAGTAACTTGGCCACATTTTGGACCAACTTATGCTCAGAGACGGTAAAGCTGGGCATAGCATTTTAATACATTTTGTAGTTAAATATTGTGATGGGATAAATACGATACGTCTACCTTTAATGATCAACAGTCTCAAGTTCGAGGCTAACAATGAAAAAAGTGCTACCTCTACTTTTAATCAGTAGTCTCAAGTTTGAACACTAACAATGAATTAAGTCATGGCAGGGATTGGTTCTCTCTTTAATGGGCACACAAGCCAAAATAATACAGAAATACAATCGATTATGTAGTCATATTTTGTTATCAGCATGTAAGCAACAACAACAACAAAAGGACAAGTTCATTTTAATGGAACATCAATATTCATATAGATAAATACAAAATCTAGCTTTCTTTACAAGGCCGGCAATTAAAATTCCAAAAAAAAAAACACAGGGCAAGCATACTGTACATAATGGCCATAGTAACTGGAATAGAAATAGCTATAGATTCTTGGAACCAGGAACGTGTATCCATTGCAACTGGAGTTGTATTTCACCACGCTCAACATTCCTCAACCTAAGAAACGCGTTTTGGACAACCTTGCCATTTTCATAGACAATACAGCTTTCTTCTGAATAGCAATTCTGCCGGTTAGGCATTATTCTGGAAATTATGACTCCATTGGGGATGTTCTTATAGCGTGTCATCCTTACTGCATCTATAAATGGTATAATGTCAATTTCTGCATCGCCCATTTTATCATCGCGAGAAAATGTATCCTTGTCATAAACTTGCTGCAGATGACAGCAATAGAAACATTCACTTCTCTGGGTATATTAATTAATTTTAAAAACAAGTCAATATAAACTATTGAAATTGTAGAGGTCATGTACACTAGCGCAGTGTCATCAGTCATGGACAGGTTAGGCTGAATTTCGGGCGATCAAAATAGACTGACTTAATAAATTGGTGGGTCATTGGCCCATTCAAAAGTAACTTGGACTAAATGGGAAAGTGTAGCGCACCCACACATTTTATTTTCATCTCAGTTGACTACATCAAAAATGATCATTAGCGACAATTAATTGCTAATTGTCTTTAAATATGTATTTTTAGCGGCAATTAACACTCTTTGTATATGTCCCTAAAACCTTTAGCTACATTGATTCTAATGACACTTAACTAATGCTGGTAAAGACTTTAACACTCTTTATTAATGTCAATATTTATTGCCGCCAAAAGTTATTTTTATTGTAGTGGTTGAAATTGAAAGCATAATTTACCTTCAAAGACTGAATTGATACAGTTGGTATCAGGTATGGATATTTACTACTTATATATATGTGGATAACCACAAAGGTGGAGGTCAGCACGCCTGCTTCACCTCTGTGGTTCCACACTTACATAATATATTTGTCTACTTTTTTCTTCATTTTAATTTGTTTGTCTTATTTTTTTAATTTTTAATATATTTAAAAATCGCATAAAAAATATTATAAATCATGACAATTGACAACTAAAATTAATATATTCGTGTCACATAAAATGGGACAAAAGAAGTAACATGTATTATTTAATTTGAAAACTACATAAAAAGTATTGTAAATCTCAATAATTAACAACATATTGACTCTTGAAATTCTATTTGTGCTATATATATTGGGTCAAGGAAAGGTAACATTTATTATTTAAAAATTACGTAAAAATTACAATAATTAACAACTTAAAATATTTATAAATCATATCAAAATTTAACTGACTCTCTAAATTTTATCTATGTCACATAAAGTGAGACAAAAAAATCTACTACTTATATAAGCGTGGATAACCGCACATGTGGCGGTCAGCCTGCTTCACCTGTGTGGTTCCACACTTACATATATATATTTACCTATTTTTTTCTCCGTTTTAATTTATTTGTCTTATTTTTTAAAATTTTATATATTTAAAAATTGCTTAAAAAATACTATAAATCATGATAATATATCTAGTTTTCTGCTAAAGGCCGTCTTTTTACGCGTCTTATTGTTTAATTTCCTCTTGGTAAAGCAAAGTATATTTTACTAATTAATTTCATAATCAAACAAAATGAAGGAAATTACCAGCTTGATTGGGAGAATAGGTTGAGAAACACATAGCGTTAAGTCGTCATTCCATTCGGGATTAACATTCTTCTTCACCACTCGAGTCTTCAATTTCTGGTTCCAATAATATTAATCACAAAATTAGTGAACACCAACCAAATTAACACTGCAATTTGGAGCTCCATTTATTTTAGTGAAGATACTGAAAATCACATCATCTGTTGAAGTTCATCTTAGATTATTGTTCTTCTTTTTTATGAGATGGTCACTGCGAGTCTTTTCCTAGAAAGTCACTTAATTTTGATGATCTCTTTTTTATCCATTTGAATGGTGAAGTACTGAAAATTGTTTACAATTAACACAATTTTCCAATACACACAACAAAAATAGAGGTAATATAAACAAGCTTTGGTTTTATCGTCTTGCTTTACAGAATTTTGATTTGATAATCATCAGCGTCTGCCGTACGCAATTTTCAGCACGCAAAATGGCCAAAGAAGGGTATTTTGAGGACAAAGACAAATTTATGTTTTCCAATTTAATAAGAGGAAGAAAAAAAAGAGGTGAAAGAGAAGGGGAGAAATTACCTGTTTGCCCATCCTAACAACAACATAAGGATCACTGCTTCTCAAGTCTCTAATGGCCAAATTAATTCCTCTGATGATACGAATTCTCAAAAGACCCAATTGATTCTCCATTTAAACCTTTAATTCTACACACAAGTATTTTGAGACAGAAAATTGTATTGTAGTGGTGAAAAAATGAGAAAGGAAAGGGTATTGATGCTAAGAAACATCTACAATGTTACTACTATTAAAGTTAGATGGGTATAATATATACTGCTAAAAAATTCGACTGTGTCTCTATTATATATTAATTTGATCTTTGGTTTGTCTGCACGTGAGTTTAAAAAATGAATTTGGAAATAACTTAACTTTAAAGTTGACTTAGGTAGCACTAATTGGACATGCTATATGAAGTTAGAATTTCAAATCATGATTTTAAACATTTATAATAATGAATATTCAAATTTGAATTTTTTAATTATGATTTCAACTTTTTAATATAAAATTTGGATTATATTTATATTCTGTATAAAAAAAACAAGAAAAAACTCTTAACCATTTTAAATTTTATAAAGAAAAAAGAAACTTAGGTTTGGCGTGAAGAAGAGGAGGAGCTACATGGAGCGAAGGGGTTTCATTCGAACTCCCTTCGTTGGAAAATTACACTGTATTTATAGGATCGATTTATTGATATATATATATATATATATATATATATAAAATCCCTCAACATAAGCTAAAGACTTGGTTCAAGATTCAGCCAACTCTTCTTGACTTCGCGAGTTTTAGCTTGTTGCGTGCTTATTTATTTTTTGAACCCCTCAATGAAAATCCTGCATCCGCCACTGGTGTGAATAGATTATTCGTACTATGTGAAAAGATTATGTTCTCTTCGTTTAGTATATGTGTTGTAGTTTGACTTGACACGGAGTTTAAAAAAAGACTCGCTTTTAAAACTTGTGATCTAAAATAAGTTACAGATGTTTGTGTGAGTATAAATCTTTTTTTTTTTCTTTGTGTTTTAAATGGCAGTATGAAATCAATTGTTGAACGATACAGTAAAACGAAAGGTGAATATCAGCAATTGCACAACCCAGTATCACAATTCACAACTGAAGGTACGTGACACTTAATTCCTCAAGTATAGCACCAAGCTATATAGCTATATAAGGTTGTGAATATATCAATATTTCTAGTTGCAACAATAAGTTCAACTCAACCTATTACTTTCAGCTCGATCAATAAATACTTATACATGAAAATATATCTCGTGTATATGTACAGATTAAACAAGATATTTCTAAAGCTAGGGACGAGATTTGTCTCTGCTTATTAGCAGTCCGCACATCCAATGTGTTGAATAAATTAGCAGACTTATGTCATGGACTTAGAGTTTTCGCTAAAGCTCCGTGCGGCGCTTGACAACTTACTCACTACTCTTTCAAGATCTTGCAAGCTCAAACAAGCCTTTAAGACTACGATCACTAAGAGAATGCAAAGAAAGACTTAGAACAAGAGAGCTTTTGGAAGAAGACTTTTGTATTAACTTGGAGAATGCTTTACAAGTTGAGTGATGTCTTACAAATGAATGACACCTCTATTTATACTACCACCTAAAGGCTAAAGTGTAAATTAAAATTATTTTACAAGTCCCTAAAATATTACACATTGGTCCCTCTCTAGAACTCTCTACATACTCTAGGATATTCCAAGGCTTTCATGAAATATCTAAGGTGTTCTAGAGTTTTCCATAAACCTCCTCTCAATTCCAAAATCCTCCGCCCCTATCCGGACGCGAAAATCTGACTAGGTCAGTGGCGGGACATGACACTTAGTTCCCTAGAAAAATGGATACAACGTCTTCAGCTCAGAGAGGTAAGTGAAATTGAGACTCTGAGATGCTTTCAAGAGGAGTGAGTATCTTCTTTCTCTGTGTGGTTTTCGTAACCAGAAACATGAAATAGGAAAATCTACATGTATCTTTAATTTCACGAGAATATCTCGTATATATTCACAGTTTAATTGCTAGCTTTGGCAGAAAGAGGCAGCAATTTTGCGGCAACAGTTAGAGGAACTGCAATAAATTACTCATAGGTACTGTGTATTACTCGTGATACTTCAACTTCGTAGTCTAATTCAAGCATTAGACAGTGTTAACATCACAAATCATGCCTTTTGATTAATCTGAACAAAAGATAACATTTCGTAGTGAAATCTTTGTAACCTAGCTAATACAATAGATATCTGATAAACCAGACAATCTATGGGAGAACAGCTCTCTGGTTTAACTATTAAGGACCTGCAGAATCTGGAGGCTCGACTTGAAACGAGCTTAAGGGACATTCCTGTGAAAAAAAAAGGTCAGTAATCAATTCAACACGATACGTGATAATATGCAACTGTATCATTGGAACTTAAAAGCCCAGCTAATGTCCTTTGATTGGTGCAAGAGCAAATAATACAGAATGAAATTCAAGAAGAATCTATGCAAAATAGCAGTAACTTTCAAACATAAAAGAGAGATTGGAAAAAGGATATATAACAAGTATTGCTAATTTATGTTTTAACTCAAACAGGGGAGTCTAATGCATCAAGAAAATTTGGAACTCTTCCATCATTCAACAACTCACAAAATGTGGATACTGACTAAATTAAATACTCATATGCATAACACAAATGTATTCATTCATTTGAAACAACACTAGCTGCGAGTAAATTCTTTTTTCATATTCAAAGAGAATTTTCTCATGCACATACGTTGAATGGAAATGTCAGTAGCACTCCATATTACTTCACTATTCGTAGGGAAGTAAACTCCCCTATCCATCTCTAGTTGAGCCAGCCTGAGCTACACAATTCTGAGACTCCTGCAACAGTATCTAACTCTTGGTAAGTCTATCTACAACACAATATTTGTTTCTTAATTTATACCTTGGAAATAACTTCAGAATGTCTTTTTGTACGTATGATCAAGGTCATTTTTACAAAATGAATGTTTTCCATGAGAAAGTCTAAATTCTGGTGTTTTGTTACAACAAAATACTATCCAACTTTCTTGCAATCAATCAATATGCCAAAAGAATTTCATTATTTGGTTTTTGACCTTTTACAGGTCCAAAAATAAAGGTAAATGAATGATAGGTTTGAACTATTCAGCAGCATAACAGAAAAGGCCAACAAATTAAAGGCTATATATGGGATTGTTGTCATGACATATCACATATGTAGTAACAAAGCGAGCTCATAGTATGATGTGAACTACTGTATATCTTAAACATAATGGGATTATACATGTAATTATATATCACCATCGAGACAAACTACTCTAATTTATGATTAAAATTTTGTTGACGAAGGTTTTATATATGTGACAGAAAATCAAAGACACAATCTCGAAATGTGTATGATCGATCTTATTTGATTAGTATATTTAACAAGTTTTTTTTTACATGTATTCTGAATCTGCCTCTATTGCTCATCTTACTAGTTCAAAAACTTGAGTTTCATTTTCATATATATTAGTACGGAAAAAGATTTTAAAAAATATATTTAAAGTATGCGAAATTCACCAAATTAATTTGCCTCATGTTAATAGTTTGACTGTAATGCTATCGATCAATAACTATGAAGCTTATTCTTTTGAAAGATAAGAAATTCGTTATATTAAGAGATGTGCTTGGAATGAAAAGTAGATTTTTAATAATCATACTATACTCTCTTACTTTTGTGAGATATGACTTAAAAATCAATTAGGAAAAACTTGGAGTAAAAGTGACTACTGAATAATGTGGCCAAAACAACCATTGTTTTGATCTAATTTTGTTGGTTATAATTACTCCAACTAATTTTTATGATTTGACGTCTAAATTTATAAATAATGATGAAACTATTCTTTGACATTTTGGTATATATACAATGAGCTATTATTATAATCTAAAACAATCCACATAGCTCATTATTAGGTAGTTAACTACTTTATATGGAATCCACAACTAACTAATGTCCATAAAAATATTAATTATATTTATTGTCGCTAAAAGCTAATTTGTTTTGTGATAGTAATAGTCAAATTATTACATAGTACATGTTTTAACATTAAATTGTTTTCTAGAATGTTTGCTTGCAGTGACATGACAGTAGGCATAGGCTAGTTTCTGGAATGCTTTCCAAATCTACTCTCTAAACGTTTCACTTAACTAACATTTTAAACTTTTACTAATTGAAACACTAAAAATAGTCCTGAAAAAAAATATTAAATATTTTATAAAATATTTCAATAATAATAGTAGATGATTTTCTTTTATCAAATTTTTTAAAATGAATTTTGTTTGTCACTATTATCTCCGGCGGAGGGATAACACTAGTTAGAATGAATTTTTTTTTTAATTATTATTATTTGAAGTTAAAATGAATTATATTCCATACTTCATAGTTCACACTAATCCTGATTTATGAAGCTAACCTCACAACATACAAATTATGAACTTACAATTTTAAAATATATGAAGATAATTAGAAGGATTTGATTTGTCAATCAACTAATGATCTCTGGAATTCTAGATCTATAATTGACGCAATGCCTAATATTCGAAACGGTAAAGATATGATATGTTGGATGAGGCTCTCTCCATTTCCCCAAGTTCCTACTCGAATGAAAGTCATGTGTCATAATTAAAATTAAAGGTTGAGATTTAATTATCTAAATCAAGGTCCTAACCATGATTAGAATAACAAATAATTTATTTATTTTCTTAGAAAAAATATCAAATCCATATTTCTAGCTAAAAATTATCTCAAAAGTCATTTCAGAAAATTCCATTTGATTGCGAGCTCTTCTTTTTAAAAAAAAAGATACTCTAGTATTGTTTTTTGTCCTCTTTTTTGGTAATGTAGGAGTTCTTTAATTTTTTCCCTGTTCTTCTTTACATTTCCATCAAACATTAGAAAAATAGTCATCTAATGCTTAGGCCTTACCGAAAATCGTTAGAAATCTAATCAACATATAATGTTAAAATTTTAAAAAGAATATTTAAAAAAATCATTTTTAATAAAGAAAGAAATTTAGATATATTTATGAATTGAGATCATTTTAGCTAGAATTATGACTTATGAGATTGGCATTAATTAGGAAATATTATAAATAAATTATTTGTTATTTTAATCATGGTTAGAACTTTAATTTAGGTACTTAAATCTCAACCTTTAATTTTTAATTATGACACTACAAAATTAGCTCACAAGAAGAATTGTCTAAATCTATATAAGAAAATCACCGTCCATTCCACAATCCCCAACAAATATAAAACTTTTACCCACTCTAACAAAAACTCAAGAAGATGGTGAAGATTCAGCCAAAGCTTGCGTTATATTCTTGAAAGATACTATACATATACTAATTAATTTTATGCTCACTTGAGTTAACCAAAAAAAAGAACTGCATTTACTTGTGTACATTAATTCTGTAAACTTGGTGATGACGTGGAGGAGGATAATCATCAGTGTTACATCCTTCATCGAAATTCTGCGAGTAGCTAACTGCATCATAATGAAACATCAAAGTCTTCTTTCCGTACACATTCTTCCCTTCATTCACCAATTTCTTCAGCAACTTTCTCCACGATCTCCGGCAGCTGCCGCTATCTCGCCGGCGGCACTCATTTATGCGTGAGTATTCATCGTGCACCAGAATACACGACGGAGACATACAGCTGTAAGATTGAGAAGCCGGCCGGCGGTAAATTGAATCAGTCGTCCCCATGGATATGCTAACAAATTAAAGAGAGTTAGATGAAAATTTGTTGGTTTTGCTTATGGAGACTCTCTCTCTCACTATAAATTATAATGTGTTTGTGGAGTGTGGGTAGTGGGATAGAATATGTAGGACATGTTGTTAGCAACTGGTAGCAAATTTATCCTCACCACTTTTACGTGGGCCTAACCAATTCCCCTCTTTCATAGTTGGGTTATAACCGTGTCATATAATTTGGTCTCCTTCAATCTTAAACGTAAATTAAATTTGTATAGAGCTGAACAAATACATATATGTGTAATATTTGGTATTCTACGCTACATTTTATATGAATTATTGGGATCACGTGGGACATGTATTTATATGTGTTCAACTTTATATAAATTTAAGTTTCTATTTGTACATACAAAAGTGGGAGGACAAAAATGTCAATTGAGCCCATATTAAATGACATATTGTTCAAGTGTGTGATTATTTCATCTAAATGTTTAAGCTTAGCACACTTTTATTGTATTCACACATCCTCTCATGTGAAAATTATTTTTGATATAAGTGACAATGAGATTTGATCTCAAGAAAATTATTTTTGATATAAGTGACAATGAGATTTGATCTCAAGACCATTGTCTGCCTTGATTCTATATTGAAATATGTGATCATCAAATTTTGAAAGAAAACCCAATATTTAAAATTTAATTGTATCTCAACACATATTTATGATTTCATAGTTTCATTATCCAAAAAGGAAAAAGAGAATTTTAAACCCATAAGTAAAACTAAAGTTTGTTAATATTTCAGAGTTGTGTCAACTCAGAACTTATGGTATATCTGAATGGATGCGTAACTAACTGCACAAATCACAATAATGCTGGTCTTTTGGTATCTTATGGTTATAATAGATGTAGCACATGTAAATAATTGACACCAACTATAGATTAAAATAGAGATTAATTGATATGAATTAATTAGAAACTTTTAATTAGTCACGTACAACTGCTGTTATGGTTCGTGAAGGGTTGATTAGTGAGATTTACGAGTATCATTAAACATTCATGTGTGTGATTTCACCAACTAGAGCATCATATATGTTGTATAGACCAATCACCAATAAACATAAATAATGTGTGGCAAATTTTGGTGTTGTATTTGTTATTATTATTATTATTATTAATTAATATAAATAAATAAACAAACCTATTACAGATACTCAGTGGTCCTGGACACTAATAATTAATCATCCCAACCTAGAGTTGTTTGCGTTTTTCTTTTAATAGAAAAATTAAGGACTTTGATGAAATAAAAATTAATTAATTGTTTCTATATTTTCTGGAGGGAAGTTACATTATTAAAATTTTAGCGTTAGGCCATAATTATGTTTACATTTTTTCTAGAGTTCAAAATTTTGTAAAAAATCAACAAACTATTTTCACTTCAATTTTCAATATTATTTTGGCAATTTTTTATTTGTCGCCATAGTCAATATCTGATTTGACACAAAAGTTCACTTTAAAAGGTAAAATCTTTCTTACAATGTATAGTCTATATCATTTTCAAAACTCGAACTTGATCTTTATTTGTTAGTTTGCTATTAGTTGGATATGTTCTAGTTTTATGTTAATTATGTTACGAGAAAAATCATTTCTAGTTGAGATATATGTAGAGTCCTTAGTTTTATCAGTCGATTATAAGCGACAAGTAATTTATGACATTTCTTTATTTTGTCATGTAAAGACACCATACCATGATATTTCCATCTCATTTTTTTTAATCGTATGAGTTAATGATAAAAAATACATTTGAATTATTGTTTTCACGAATTTCATATCCTAACTGCCAATTGTTTCTTTTTTTCCTACTTGAACTATCATCATCTATATGTTAAAACCTACTTCAACTATCAGTTTATTCTATTTTCCTGCATGAACGATGGTGATAGTTCATGCAGAAAAATGGGAACAATTGATAGTTGAAGTGTGTATTAATATATAACTTGTCATGATATATAGTTCATGTAAGAAAATAGAACCTTTGATAGTTAACGTATAAAACTCACACAACGTGTATTTAATAATTACTTATCTCTTTATTGTACTAATTCTACTGAATAATATTCAATACGTAAGATGAATTAATGATGCCAACATGCCAGACCATTATGGGTTTTAAAAAATTTCAACTTCAGCTGACCTACTTATACGTACTGTTTGAACTTTTGATGGACAAGCTTTTTCCATTGTCCTAAATCTCTTGGCTAAAAAGTGCACAAAATTTAATGGACAAGCTGGCCATAGCAATCTTTATGTAGCGTATTAAGTAAAAAAAACTAGTACTATGTACTATGATTTAAAGTTAAATTGTTAATGCCTAATTAGGTGCAATTTCTAATTGGTTGTTGGATCATTAGGTGTCATAATTTCTTTTTGGAAAGAACATCATCATACGATAAATTCTCACTATGTGCCTAATTTTATAAAAAATTGAACTACATTAGGTCTATTATACAAAAATATATTATATCTTGATTACACGATAATAACAACTACTTTATCGTGTTCCAACAACTTGAACTTGCTCTATGTGATATATAATTTACAAGTTACAACTATGATCTCTCTCTATGTATATATAAAGGTAAAGTTTATTAGGTGTTTCATTTTTTTGTTTTGATTGATGTTCTAAATTAGTAATTAAGTCATGTGAACTTTGTTAGAACAAAACCAAAGGCATTTTGCCAGCCCATACCCACCGATAACTTTGGTAGGGACTTTGGCATTCTTGTCGTTACTAGTCACTTTTCCATTGCCAGAGATGTTTGTCACTTATACGACAAAAATTTGAAGGCCCAAATTTTATTTAAATTATTATTAATAATAATTAATTATTTATTATATAATTTATATAAATAAAAATTTTATTGTATATTTATTATTATTATTTGTTTGAGAGTATTTTACACCAATAAGTTCATAAATTCTCATAATCTTTTCACTCATTATTTGATATATTTGTTTTAACTTCCAATTTTATATTTTATCCTTTTCATATAGGAACTAAGTTATATATATCGATAATATAGTGAATTTTTTCAATCTTTTCTTAAACTATGTGAACACAAAAGCATTCATGCACAAGTTTCCTTTTCGATTTACTTTAATATATTATATGAAAATTTTATAAGTTATTTTAGATATTCACCAATGAATGCTACTTAATGGAATATATCTTTAAAAAGAGATATCATTTAAATTGATGAGACATTTGATAAGAAGGTGTATATATTTTTGATACTATCCATGCTCAAAACTTCAACTATTAAATTATTTATGTTCTTTTTTTTTTTTTTTTTATTTGTGATGATAGCCAAATTAAAATTTCAATTTGAGTTTTGAAGTTTAACATAGATAATCCACCACTTTATATTTTGTACTCTTCTTCCTATTTTATTTTTTTTTAAAATTGTGTGTGTTAAATTTGTTATTCTTTGTCTTAAATGATTAATTTATTGTGTAGAAAATAAATTTTTTTTTTTTGTTAGTGTATAAAGTTTATAAAATAAATTTAAGGGCCTCTTAATATGATTTTGCCTTAGGCCACGAGATCTGCTGAGCCATCCGCAGTGACAAGTCAAACTATATAATCTAGACAGAAGAATTATATCTATAATATATATTACCTCCGTTTCAATTTGTTTATCCTTTTTTTTAGTCCATTTTTAAAAAAATGATTCTTTTATTTTTTTTAATAACGCTTTAATTTCAACGTTAGTGCTTAAATGTGGTCTGACACAATGGCCATAGGATTCTCTTCGATTTGCAAAATTGGGTACCATCACTGCTCTGCCTCGACTGTTTGTTGTCAAACAAATCACTCCAAATTAAAAGGGACCCTCCCTCACCCATCAACGTGACGAAATCCAAAACTCCCAGCAAGACAAAGTGAACCTTAATTCGAGGGAAATGTCGTTGGACCTCTATTCACTCAATCTTATCCTATAAAAAACATCCACACATCACTTTGGCAATATTGTGAGGGTAAAAAAAAAGTTTTGATCCTGTATGAGACTTTTTTTTATTTTATTGATGAATTGTGAACTCAAATTTTGCATTTGTGGGTTTACAAATAGTGAATTCACTAATTTGTGAAATATGAAGAAATCTCAAGCAATTTGTATCAATTGTTTATATTTTATAGGCAAACAAAAGGTATTTAATTATGTCATACGACTAGAGAAAATGATCAAAATGATCTTGAATGTATGAGTAATGTTTTATTTTGGTTCTTAATGTATTTCACTTGATTGAATTAGTTTTTAATGTATAACAAATGTGTTCATTTTGGTCCTTTTTTCTATACCTAACAGATTTATTTTTTAAAAAAGTGTTAAATTTTACTATAGACCCTACGTAGCTAACAAAATTTACTATTTTTATCTTTTTTTTATTAGCTTCAAAGAAAGAATTTCATAAAATCTAAAACCATTTTTTCTAGTTTCTTCAACAAATTTTACTATTTTTTCTTTTCTAAAATATTATTCTATTGACATAATACACATTTTTATTTTAAGCAAGAGAAAATAATGAATTTTGTTAGAGAAAGTAAAGAAAATAACGTTAGATTTCATGAGATTTTTCTTTGAAACTAACAAAGAAAACTTCAACAATGAATTTTGTTAGCCATGTGGGGTTCATAATTAAATTAACACCTTTTCTTAAAAATAAATATGTTAAATTTAGGGTAAAAGACCAAAATGAACGCTTTTTGTCATATATTAAGAATCATTTCAATCAAGTAAAATATATTAAGGACCAAAATGAACACATTTGTTATATATTAAGAACTATTTCAATAAAGTGAAATACATAAGAATCAAAATAAATTATTACCCATACATTTTGACCATTTTGGTCATTTTCTCCATACAACTACAACCAAACTAATTTGAGATTGTAACGAGAGTCACTTCAATGAAGTCAGGTAAATATCAGTGTTTCAAAGTACAAAATTGGGGTCACTATGAGTCGTCTCGGAGTGAGGAAGCAAGCCCGATTTTCAATAACTGTTACTCCCTCAGTCCCAGTTTATGTGAGGTAGTTTAACCCGGCACGGAGTTTAAGAAAGAAGAGAAGATTTTTAAAACTTGTGGTCCAAAATGAATGATAGAAATTTGTGTGACTGTAAATCATTTCATTAAGGGTAAAATAGACATTTTATAGTTGAAAAGTTACTTAATATAGAAATGTGTCATTCTTTTTGGGACTGACTAAAAAGGAAAGTAAGTCACATAAATTGGGACAGAGGAAGTATATTTTATTCACTGAATACAAGTTACAATGTAGAATATGCACAACAAAGTAATAATACACTAAGTAAGGAGAGATTAATCAAGAACGAAGTAATCACAAAGGGATGAGATACAAGACCAATAAAAAGAGATATGAGAGAACCAGAAAGTCAAAGCTTCAACATAATAGTTTCCATAGCCGTTCTTTGTAATCTTTGTCCCTTTTAACCATAACTAATTGAGCATAGATTTCAAATAAAATTCTCCAACATTTTACTTGGCTCAATAATATCAATTGGACCAGTCTTATTTACTACGTCTAGCCCATAGATCCTTATGGAGTCGTCATGGTTTACCACACAGTCATGACAACACACTCTTAGAAGACATAATTGTGGGCTTTATTCAAATGGTTTATATCTTAGGCACTCGGATGCATGCGACTCGCCCTATAATTCTTATGTAATCATTAATTTCTGTGTAATTAGCTTTGTAAATCCTCAAATATTTAGATGCCCTTTAACTCTTCAAAATCCATCTTCATTTATCACATTTTAAAAGCTAATAATACTTATGAAATTCTTCATGAATTTAACTTTTGTTAATTCTCCAGTATTATAATGTTTGGGTTATTAGAATATTGTAGCGGGAATTATTATGATACTTTAGTTTATACATTTTTTGTTTTTGCAGTATTTGTTAGAACTTAGAACTCCTAGTATTTATTTCAATACTTCAACTATAAATCTTATGATTTCAATATTTTTTTCTATTTTTTTAATATAGAAAAATTATCGTAATTTAAAAACTCATGGGTGTAAGTCCCATGCCATGAGGCTTATGACTCACCTTAAATTTATAAAGTGTCTCGCCCATGTTATTCCGTTGAAAATGTTGTAATTTGTGCTATTGATGAATGAAATGTCAAAAATTTCTTTTTATGGTCCTTGTTTTTTATTCCAAATTATCTTTAGGCTTCTTGCGTAACTGTATAGGCGACAAAAAATAATAATTCAATAAAAATGATTGCAGGTTATATATTGTATTGATGTAGTATAAATTATGTATAACTATGTATATATAATATATAATTATGTATATAAGATTTATAGACATACATATATATGGTTTATATAATATTTATACATTACAACAGTTCATCTTTAATAAGCTGATCTTTTTTCCCGATCTGGATCAACTCAAACTTCATCTAAATATTCTTTTTAAGTCTAGATATGAATTTATCTTGATGTTTCGATTCTTTTGATACATTATTCACTCGAATTGAATTTTAAAATATAAGCTTTGAAGCTCTTCATGATGGATTATTCCAATTTTTCTTAATTTCCCATGCTCTTTCTTTCTTTATCTTCCATGACTGTTTTTGTACTTCTCTGTTAATTTCCTACATTGTATTGCATCTTGATGATGTCAAATATTTGAATTTTGTCTAATTTTTCCTTTTAAAAAATAGGAGAAACAAAGAAAAATGGAACAAAAGTTTGTTACTCTGATTATGAGAAAGAAAAATGGAACAAAGTAGAAAAGAAAAAGAACAAAATGATATTTTCTACTTTGTTACTCTAATCATGAGAAGGAAAGATAGACTATAGAAGTCCAGTCCTGGTCCAAATGAATGGTGCAGATGGGCCCTTTACGCATGTTTGCTAAGCCCATCAAAGTTTAGATCCACTCAGTTGCGTCTGAAGGCCCATTTAAAGCAAATATTTGTTTCCCCGAGAGTAACGGGTCCTTACCCGTTATAGAAACAGTGACCTTTTATGGATGGTCTTTGGAAGGGGCCTCTAGTAATTAGATATTTTCTAAAATAATTATTAAATTTACGAAGGTAAAATTCTACCATTACTAAATCTGTCCTCTAACAACAACCAATTTCATCATCACAATCATTAGCATTATTATTAATCGTCACCCAACTTCACCATCATAATTATCATCACCATTATCAACCATCACCATCATGTCAGTCATTACAACACCAACCCCACCTCCACCATCAAAACTATCATTAGTACCGTTATTAGTTACTAACACCAACCAGTGTCACTAACAACACTACAAACCATCTTCATCGCCATTAACAAACATTAATATTTCATTTTAACTTGTCCAATAATAATTCTATTGTTTTAATATTTAATTATTATGTTTACATTCTATTTTAATTCTTTAATATTAGATTAGTAGTTCTTGGTTTTGATAAGGAAACCATGAAGTACAAAAACTGAGAGACTGCGTATATATACACACGGATTTTGTCATATAATTTTCATCTTATAATTGTATGTAAAGTCCAGCAGTACTGTTGGTTACCAACTTTGCCACTTTGTATATCAAGGAAGGATTGTAAATCAATTGAGGTCCTTGAAAGCAGTAAACTCTTTTTATCTCAGATTTTTTTTTTCACTCTATTGAGATGAAGTTATATAGTCATCATAAATAAATGCCAAACTAAGCAATCTCGTGGATTACACATCCGTACTGAAATGTAACACTCCCTACGTTTCATTAATGCTTGATTATGCACGATGTTTAAAAAATAAAAATATCTCTAAAAAATTGTGATATAAATTATTGCAAGGTAAATTTCACAGATGATCACGTAATTGTCCTCTTCCTCCCCCTCCTTCCCATTCCAATAGATGCCATATAATGCAATTTTTGCATTTTTTTACTCTAGGTGAAAACTTTTTGTACCAAATTTAATACATCAAGATAGTTTTAGCCATTTCCGATTAAATTATTGTAGGTTTAAGTTATACACTTATACTCTATTCATTATTAAGAATATTTACGCATCAATAAGTTTATCCTAACACTATTGTACAAATTACAAGCCGGAAGAGCAGAGAATTTGACTTAAATAGGCATTTGGTATAGATTCCAAATATTTTTTTTCTCTTTTGCAAATTTATGAATTTGAAGATGAAGTTGTATTTAGTTTTTGAAGAAAAATATTTTATTTATTGTTAGAGATAACGTACACTTGCTATAAATTAGGATAGTGATCTCTATTATTTAGCATAGATAAGCTTTGTTAGCTATATTTTAGGACCTTATTCTTCTGTAGATAGTTGGTCAACAAACGTGTATTTATTCAACAATTCTGCTCAATAGAAACTACAGAGAATTCTATCATTCTGTCAATTATCTTATCTTGTTACATGGTAACAGAGCCTACAATGGAATCATCTTCTTCTCAACTTTCGGATTCCACCTCTACCGCAATAACATTAACCACTCGAGTCTTTTTGCTACCTTACCTCACGCTCCACTTTCTTTTTCCATAAACCTCAAACCAACAAACTACCTCACTTGGAAAACTCAATTTGTTCCTATCATCTAATGTTACAATCTATTATATCATATCAATGGTACACCTGAACCTACCTTTATCATCATCAATACCACAACAAATCAATCATGATCAATTTTTGAGTATCTTAAGTCGTTACAAGCAGACTAACTCTTACTAAGTTGGATCTTATCATCTTTAACTAAGGATATCTTTTCTTAGGTGAATGGTTTAGATGACCGCTCTTTCAAATGCATTTGGCATAAGCAACAGTGTTCGAAGAGTCCAATTACACATCACCATGCAAAGCATGACTCTTGGTGACAAACCACTGGCTCAATTTCTTCGCAATGCCAAAGCTATCGTTGATGAGCTTGTTGCGGTTGGCACACCTGTGTCTTCTGATGAATTCAATGCCTCTATTGTCCGCTTACTTCCTTCTGATTATCACCATGTCATTGCAACTTTATCTGTCGAAAAGTCACAGGTATCCTTTTCTGATCTCTATGGTAGATTTATGGCTCATGAGATCCTCTTGTAAAACTCTCGCAACCAAATCTCCATTGTTGCCAATATTTATCGCCAACAACCTTTATTTGCACGTCTCTCTCTTCAGAGATCCCAGAAATACAATGGTTACAAAAACATTGGTGCGTCCTCTACTGGAAACAAGAAGTGGTTTCCTCATCCTTGTCAGATTTGTGGACTTAACAATCATCAAGTTAAGTGGTGTCACAAGCGTTATACTTGAGACAATATCACTGCCAATGTCGCAAATGTTCATTCTTCTTCCAACCACTAACTGAGCAACTTCCAAACGTGTTCTTCGATATGTCAAATCCACCTTGCATCAATGATTGTTTATTACTCACTCAACCAGCTCTCAACTTTAGGCTTTTTGTGATGTTGATTGGGCGGGCACCACCGATGATAGGCGATCCACATGAGGTTTTGTGGTGTATATAGAGCACAATTTAATATCTTGGTGAGCTAAGAAGTAACTCACAGTCGCTCGCTCCTCAACCGAGGCTAAATATCGATCTGTCGCCAATACCACATCAGAAATAATTCAGCTTCTTCTCTTCTTCAAAACCTTAAACAACCATCCCAAAACGCCATAATCATTTGGTGAGACAACATTGGAGCTTCATATCTAGCAATTAATCCTTATTTTATTACTCGAACAAAGCATGTCGAAGTTGATTTTCACTTTTTCATAAAAGAAGTCAAGGTTGGTCATATATCATTGCAGTTTATATTTTTTATTGATTAATTGACATATATATTTACTAAGCCCTTGTCTACCCGCCAATTTCAACTCATCAAAGGTCAGCTAAGAATCTAGGGCAAACCTTCTTAGTTTGAGGGGTGATGTTAGAGATAATGTACAATTGCTATAAATTAGGATAGTGATCTCTATTAGTTAGCATAGATAAGCTATGTTAGTTATATTTTAGGACCTTATTCTTCTGTAGGTAGTTGGAAAACAAATGTGTATTTATTCAACAATTCTATTCAATAGAAACTACAGAGAATTCTATCATTCTATCGGCTATCTTATCTTGTAACATTTATAAACTCTTGTATTTCACTACATTGAAAATATGTAATAAAGCATTTCTATTTATAAGTACTAACAACCAAAGTAAACTAGGACTAGGAACCTCTCTAACTAACAAATCTTAATTAAACATAAATAAGTAAATACCATAAATAACAAATCCTAAACAACTTAGGATTCCTACTCTAACTTTGAATTATTATTTCAACATTCTCCCGTAATTCAAAGTTGTATTCTCCTACCTTCTTCTTTTTTTCATTGTTGTTGAATTGAAGAACTTCTCTTTAATCTTCAATTGTTGGAGTACTTCTCTTCAATCTTCAAATTGTTGGAGTAATTGTGTTGGATCATCTTCTCTCCAACTTCCAAGTATTTAAGCAATTTCTCTTCAACTCACAATATTTTTTCTTTTGATTGTGTTGGATCACTTTCTCTCCAACTCACGATATTTTTTGTGTTGGTTGTGTTGGAGTACTTCTCTCCAACTTCCAAGGTTGATGCTCTTCCCACCAACTTTTTTTTTTGTTTTTTTTATTGTTGTTGTTGTTGGAGCACTTTCTCTCCAATTTTCATTGATGCCTTTCCCACCAATTTTTATTTTTGGTGTTGAAAAGGCAAAATCAAGAAAGGGTAAACTCCATTAAGCACAAACTATGAGTAGTCTTTTGTTTCTGGATTGAATTTTTGTTATATCTAGTTTCATTCTTGATACATACATATTTAAAAAAAATCCATTTTTTTCACTTTTGGTATGACCCCTTTTTCAAGTTTGCTGATTTTGTTTGTGAGATAAGTTTATTTAGGTTTCAAAAGATTATTTTTAATTGGTTTCTTGCTATATCTAGTTTCATTCTCGATGTGTGTGTGCGCGCGCGTGCGTGTGTGTGGTACAATCTCTTTTTTAGATTTCTTATTTGTAGGATGAATTTATTTGGTTTCAAGAGATTATTTTTTTTATTGGTTTCTTGATAGAATTTGAGCTTTGGGTTTTCTGTGTTCATTTGTGATTTTACTTGTTTACTTGGATAGAGATTGATATATTATTATTTTTTGGGCAATTATGATGCTTGTTTTCCCCCCCTTTGTTTCATTTGAGTGATTTCTTTTTGTAGAAAATTAAGATTTTTTTTGTTCAATTGAGTTATTTTTTGCAGAAAATTAAGTTTTAGAATTCATTTGATTGATTATTTTTTTTTTTGCGGAAAATTAAGTGTTTTGATTCGTTTGAGTGATATTTTTACAGAAAATTAAGTCTTTTGATTCATTTGAATGATTTTATTTTTTGCATAAAATTAAGTTCAATTCATTTAAGAGATTTTATTTAGCAGAAAATGAAGATTTTTTATTTATTCGAGTGATTTTTTAGGAGCTCGTTTACTGTGACTCAAAGGATTGTAAACTGTAGCTAGACACTTGACTGATCAAATTACAATAGTAATAACACTCATAGAAAACATAATCTATATGATTGATGATAAAATCAGTAATGATGTCAATGAAAAATCGGCGGTGGTTTTTGACTAGGAAAAATGAAGTAGGGACAAGAGGAAGTTTGTTTCTGAGCTTCCTCTAGGAACTCCTACTGATTCACTTGTGTCGTCTCTTACAAAGTTTTCAAGATATGAATTATTATACGAAACGTTGAAATGAGGGATATTTTTTTACATTGACCTTATTAAAGGGAGGGTGTGCTCAGATGAACAAGAAGTGGAAACACCACTAGATATAGATTGGGAAGATACGATAGCTACTCAACTTCTGGAGCTTTTGACCCAAAATTCGTCCACAATTTTTTAGAGCGCACTCAAAAGGATTGCTAAGGGTGGATACAGTGAGGAAATTGATGAAAGGGTTATCTTGAGAAGTGGCCTTTATCATGGCAGCAAAAATGTTGTCTCAAATGTTGTTGATTGTGCCTTGGCCTTATTGAGTAGGAAAAAGACTTTCGATATCAGTAGACCTGGCAGATTCATCAAGCTTGATTGATGGTATGTGTGTTTGGGAGGTTAAGCCAGCTTTGTCAATTGTAAAAGCAATGTGGTGGTTGTTATTTTGGACTTGAACCTGGTAAATGCATGTACAATGGAAGACTATCATCTGGTTGAGTTATGCAGTCAAGAAAGTCCAGGTGATAGCTCGTCTAATATGAATCTTTCCCAATCAAAGACTGAGGTTTTTGAGAATACTCGGTCAAACATGGTTAAACAACAGTTGTCAAAACCTTTTACCCCAATTACTCAAACATCGCAGTCAAAATTCTTGTTCCTAGTGCAGCCCCTCAAGAACTTGTGTCTAAGAATTCACATGTTCGTCATGGGTAAAAGAAAAAAAGAAGTTTCACACCTCTTCAAAAAGTAGATGCTAAATTGAAAGCAACAGTTTTAGAAGACAATTCAGGGGTTGGTCAAAAGGCCCTAAATTTCAAAAAGGATTTGCATAGGTGAACAACATATTAATTTGAGAAAAACTGTAGAAGTCGTACGGCTAAGAGCATTAAGGCCAATATGATTGCCTGGGGCAGTTTGGTTTTGGACAAGAAACTAAACTCGTCTTCATCTGGTGCAACAAGGAGGTGTTCTTACTCTAAAGTAAAAACTTTGGTTAAATGCAATTAACCTTTAGCAAAAGCAAGTTCTAATAGTCCATGCCCTTCCTCATCCATTGCACCTTCAAGTGACACCTCTAAAGTGTCACTTATGCAAGATAATGTAAATGAAAAAAGTTTGAATTTGTTAGTCATGAAGCCTAACTCCAGCATAAAAGCCCATACAATACAACTATTTCTTCTGCAGGGTCAAATTATTATGTTGGTATCCCATATGATGAGTCTCTGGAGAAATAAGTCCCTCAAAATGAAAGGCATGGAGCTATATTGTTGCAAACTTTTCATTTGAAGACACTGCAGAAAAAGCTCCAAGAATGGTCTACTTGGGCAAATGAAAAGGTAATGCAGGCTACTTAAAGAATTGGCACGGACCAGACTGAGCTTAAAATGTTGAGAAAAGAATAAAGAAGTTGAAAAAGTTCACCCGAAAAAGCAAATGCTGGAGGAAAACACCAGGGAGAGGATTATGAAGATAGAACAAGTGTTGGTAAATATTAATTCCATGACTGAGACAACTAATTCTCGTCTTAACACTTTGGAGATGGATAATGTTGAACTAAACAAGGATATGGATGCCTTAATGCTCTCTACCAGTGTGCATGAAAAATGCTTTAGTAAGGGAACATGACATAATAAAGAAGTGTCAAGCAGCGGACGTGGAGAAACACTCATTTGAGAAGGATTTATCTACTATCAAATAGGAAAAAACTTCTTTACAGCAAGCTGAGAAAGCTAACAAGGTTGTAGGTCAGTTTGAAGTCCTATTGAAACAGGTGGAATGGGTGAAATAAATGTTTCTACAACAAGCTGATTCTTTAAAAGCTGAAAGAGAACAACTTTGTGTTAAAACCATCTCCAACCCCACTCTATTTTACTCTCCATTCTCTATATTTGGAGAGTAAAATAGAGAAAGGGCTTTTCAACCACCCTCTAAATTACTCTCTATTCTCCATTTATAGAGAGGTGAATAGTAGTTCTCCAAATTTGGAGAACTACTATTCACACTCTCTCACTTTTTCATTATTTTATTAATATTTTTATTACTTTCTAATTAACATATTATTTTACATATAATTCCATTAATTAAATATATAATATTCATAATTCTTTTTTAAATGTAATATAATTTTTTTAAAAAATATTATTTAATATATACTATTTTAATTTCAAATTAATAGTATTTTTTTTTTCTAATTTTCGTGACTAATAAACTTTTATTTTATTATTAATTTTCATTATAAAGAATATGCAAAATTAAAATAGCAAGATGAAAAAATTTAATTTAAAAATACAATACATGATATGATAATTTAAATACAACATAACAATACAATACATAACATAATAATTTAAATACAAGATAACAATACAATATAATACATAACATAATAAATTAAATACAAGATAAAATACAATACATAACATAATAATTAATTGATCACAACAATAATTTAGAAATCCGGTAGGTCGTTTCTAGATTTAGCACTATTCAAAAAAAAAATAGGATATGATTTCGAGAATTGTTGCGATTGTGGTTGTGATTGCGGTTGTGACTGCGGTTGTGATTGTCGATTTCTTTTTTCAAGTATTCATTGTTTTTCTCGTTGCAGGTAATCACGAATATTTGGATCACTAATAGTTTCTAAATTTTTCATTAAAATTTTAGTTTCGTCTCTAAATTCCTTGGCTTTGATATATCTATCTAGCCTTTCGCCGTCCTGTTGTTTGGATGTAGCAGACTCTGATAACATCTTCCCAAGTCGATTATTTTTTGTTTCGAAAAGTTTCATAGCTGACGAAAGACCTTCATCTTTTGATCTCTTTAATTTTGATTTCTTCACCCCAATAGGTCGTTCAAATGAAATGTAATGACTTGAAAAATTCTCATTTAAATTAAGTGAAAAAGATGATAAGTTAGGAGATGATACTATAGGTGATATATGATTAGGAGCCTCGGACTCCGATGATTGCAAAGTAGAGCCTTGGTCTCAAACTTTTTTCTTTCCGATGTCGATATCCTTAAACTTTTCAAAATCTTTCATGAGATTCCATACATGATCAAACTTAAAATCTTTTTTATAAGTTGGTTCTTGCATAAGTAGCATTTTTGCTTGATTAATCTGCAAAAATATGAATCAAAATTGTATAAAAGTAAATATTTATAAATATATTATAAGTAGTTAGAAAATAGTCACTTACAATATCTATATCTGAAGCACCACTGGGATGCAAATTTTCTATTTGTCTAATATATCCACTTAATTTTCTTATTGCCTTCTCAACTAAGGCTATTCGACACTGCAATGATTTCTTATTGCGATATATCCATGATTCTTCCTTTAAATTATTATAGCTTTGTTCAATTCGAACCCAAAACTGATCATAGGATTGGCATATGCCGGTGATCGGGTCTTGAGATATGTCTACATAAATTTGACATAATAATTTATCCTCATTGAGAGAGTATCCAGAAGATCGAGACATTTTTTAGTTGTTTTCGGGAAATGTGAGTGTACTATCTTGCCTTTATGACAAGAATAGACTTCTACATATATTATACTAGTGTGGGGAGGCCCGTGGCAAGCACGGGCCCAATAGTCAAAATATTATGGTTGTAAAAATATTTTAATATTAATGAATCAAGGGTTAGGGCGTTTGTAGAAGATAGATAATATCATATATTATATTATGTACTTTTAGAAATATTCAGAATATGTACAATAAACATCAATATGATGTCGAGTTGAACGATTTGCACATACTAACTAATGTAATATAACCAAAATAATATAGTACATGTTGCAGTTTTGGTATATAAGATTAACATGTCATTGTTTATCATATTTAGAGGACACTGCAGTTTGCTTCTCCATAGCTAATCTTCCTGATGCAAAAAACCAGAGCATAGGGAGAGTCATTCATTATATTGTCCCTATTATAAGCAAAAGTGACAAAATGGTGTGAGGGAGTTCCTGTAATTAGACAGTTTAAAGTATGTTAGAAACTGCAAATATGGCAACAGATAGCAAAACAATTTTAATATAGGGATAAATAGAAAGAAAATCATGGAATCATCATAAAAGTGATAGATTTGTTGTTGAATCTGTGTGTGATTGGCCTAATAGTGGAGGTTAGCTAGTAGACACAAACCTCGTTCCTATTTTTCCTATTGATAATTGTGTATTATAGTGTATGACATCATAACAAAGTAGAATAAGAAAAATGTAGAAGAATGTATGCAGTGCAAGTTATCCAGAAAAACATGTAAATAGGCTTATACTGCAGTGTCAAATGACAAACATAAACGAAAGAGCAAAAAGAGGCTAGAGTTTTATGGTATCACAAACACACAGCAGACATAAGGATTTCTTTGACTGTGATTTATATGAATGTGAGCAACATTGTTCATAATAAAATGTCAAAAGTGTAAGTCTATTTTTTAGTGTTGAAAGGCAATTCGATTGGATGTGAGTTGAGCTGTTGCAAGGAGTAGAAACATGAAGGAGTAAAAAATTAGTGTCAGTGTGCAAAAAAGTTGCTGCTAACTGTGAAGTAATGAAGTTGGTCAATTGTTGTAATTAAAATAAGCTAATTCAACACTCAACATGCGATGAGGAATTAAAAAGAAATTGTTAACCAATTGATTTGAGCATGGATATGAACATGGATAGAGAGTTTTTAGCCCTGAATTAATGTGAGACTTTGCAATGTTATGTCAGACATAAACATAACAAAATTGTGAAATTTGAAAGCAGATAAGAGCAAGTGCAAAAGCAGCACTATAATATAAGTATGACATTTACAATGTTTCACAGGAACTATATGGATACGTGTATAAAAGAAAGTAAACTACAGCTAAAAGTAGAGACTTTTACCAGCAATTTTTGAAATAATTGTAAATATGTGGAATTGATAATCATTCTGACCTATAGTTTGGTGTCAAAGTGAGATGTAGACTGACCTTTTAGACCTTTTTGGTTGGTGTGGGTGGTTCAAATTTTGGCGGTGCATTTGAAGAACCAGCTGCAGTAGTTGTTGCCATCACTTCTACCTCACTTATTTCCAAGGCTTTATCTTTTTAGAAGTCCTATCAGTAGTGCTCTGTGGAGTATGTTGTTTTTTCATGTAGGAAAGAATGGACAAAGTTGCATGCGTGGTATTTGAGCTGGCCCAAGATGACTTCCTTAGCTGAATTTTGAATACTTTGTTTGACAACATCTCATGGACATGATTAAGAGACAATGATATGTGGTAAAGTGTTTGTGCTGAAGATATATGGTATTATGACAATACGTGTGTACAAGTAGCTAGTGGGAATGAGAGATAACCTTAGTGCAAATTATGTCAAATATGTCTTCTACTGTCATGGATAGTAACTTTTCTCCTAATTCAGCAGAGATAGATGCTGTGGTTGTAGCAGTATTGTCAATAAGATCAATTTGGAAGCTACAGCTGAAATGAAGGCAAGTTTGAAATATGTGTATAATATACGCTATATTTTGTAGAAAGTGTAATTTAGACGTCAAAAGTATAGTACCGAGGCACTAATGTTGTTTTCCGATTGCATTTTGGACATTCAAAATCCTTTCTATCCTTTGTGCGCTTCTTCTGTTTGCATCCTGAGCATTCAAGCACACAAAAGTCTTGGAATTCATCTAATACGGACATCTCTGCTTCAACATACAACACTCCTATCTGTGGGAAGTTTTGATTATTTAGGCAAAGCTACAGAATGAGAAAATGAATAAGGATACTCTCAAATGAGCAGGTTCAAGTATGACTTACAGAAGGTGCTGATGAGATTTCTGCAATAGAGATAAGTTGTTGGCCAGCAGGAGTGACTATCATGGGAGCGATAGATGAGCTTGTTGAGGTTTTCTCTGATGGACAACTTAACAACATTGTTTTGTTTTCTTTTGCCCTATTGTTAGAACAGATAATATGTTTAGTAGGTTCTTTACATGCAAATTAAAGCTATAGAATAAATAGGAAATCTGAGTACCAGTTGATGAGTGCCACTGCTTGTGGGTAATTCGGATTCACACGTATTATGGAATTGTACCTAGTCTGCAGTGACAACCCTGTATAACACATAGGTTGTATATTGTTTTGTTATTATATAAAATTATGTTG
This sequence comes from Solanum verrucosum, assembly GCF_900185275.1. Taxonomy (NCBI): domain Eukaryota; kingdom Viridiplantae; phylum Streptophyta; class Magnoliopsida; order Solanales; family Solanaceae; genus Solanum; species Solanum verrucosum. The sequence goes on from NW_026020402.1 coordinate 839,518, forward strand.
GTAAGAAGTTGAGCGCATACGTACCTTGATAAGTAGAGATTCCTATACTCCTTCCAAGGATTACAAGCAGATCTGCCTCTGTTGCCATTTTAGAGGCAATTTCATGTCCTTCTATTTCTCCGAAATCCTCCCATAGAGTGAAGAGAAACTGATTTTTCCTGATAGTGTGAGAACATAAGGACAGAAGAGTAAGTACTATGATAATGCTTAGACGATAATTGATGATGTGAGCACAAAAATGCAAAAAGTGGTTACTGATTCAAAATATTTGCAAAAAATGGGAAAATAGAATGTCAAATGTTATACTTACTGATTGTCACAAAGGGTAATTTCTTGACACCTATGATGACTGCGACCGGCGTTTTTTTGAGGACCACAACGAAGAACGATTGCCAGTATATCTGCGTATATAATACATAATGAAATGTTGCAAGTTTTCTGCAGCAGTAAAGATGTATATTTCAGTCTGATAATAGCTATTACGATGGATATACCTATTTCAGCAGCAGAATCAACCATCAGATGAGGAATGCGGTCAAAGCTTGTGATATTCAACTTGGTTGGCGGTGGAAGTGGTTTTGCAACTTCATTAGATGGTTTGATTTGTTCAATTACTGTTTCTTTGTCAAGAATCCAGTAAAATTTATGTATTGGCTTGCCGTATGAAGTTGGTGAGACTTTGACTCTTGCAGTAGAGATGAGGTAGGTATTGAGGAGTTTAAGCTTATCTGCATACTGCTCAATTTCGTCAGCGTACATAACTGCCTTAATCTGGCATTCCTGAAAGTAAGAGTTATAGAAAGTTGAGATTAACTAAGTTGAGAGGGAAAGAGCAATAGTCATAAGATAAAATATAATAATGAGCTGACCTCTTCATCTTCCAAAATTAAATTTTGGAATGTACATTTCTTGTCAAGGCTTTCTCGTGGGCGTCCTATTTCGACAATTTGAACTTTGCAAATCCAATCTCGTGTTGCTGGTTCTATTTGGTCGATGTTCACTCTTAGTACCATGGTTGTAGGAAATATAGTTAACCAAATAGTAGTATCTGCAGGATAACATGAGTATTCAGTCAAAGTACTTGGTTTCTTGTGTTTTTATGAACAGGGCTGATTAAATTAGGGACATGCAACATTGTTTCATCTCTTTAGACAAAAGGAAAGAACGAATCAAATGAAAGCAGCACTGTGAAGTAAAATGCACCTTCTAGCTACATAAATGAGCTGCTGATGTAGTAACAAAGCATTAAGAAACTCTTGTAAAAGTAAGTTAGGACAAACACTGAATATAAAGTAGAAACTCATAAAAGATCACATAGCATATATCATACTATTTACTTTTCCTGCCATCTTCATCTCGTAACCATTTATGTGCTATTAGTTATTTGTCAATCATGAGATACAACTGTACAATTGTAGAATGCGAAAGTAGGAGATTGATAATCTGATACAAACAAAGCACCTACACCCAAAATGACCAAACAAAGTATACTACTTCAGAGTTGTACCTCTTACTATTGGGTCCTATGAGATATAAACTGCACAAACATAATAAACTTTGTATGTTCCAAAAAAAAACGAAATCAAGAACAAATGAAAAGAAAAACAACAGTGTTGTCATAGTAGAAGTACAGTCATGTGTAAATCTGTTAGGGTCCTTTAGCGGAGCTCAATGAAGACATAAAATCAGTTAGCAGGCACTATTAATGTGCAAAGTACAATTGGACAATTCTTTTTTCACAGAAAATCTGTTACAGGGACAGAAAATGTTGCAGAATATTAAAACATCAACAATTATCTCTGAAACTTGAGTCAAACCACTATACATTTGGGAAAAACAATATGAAAAACTTTACTGAAGCCAGTATCTGATGGCTTATGTATGACTTAGTATCATGAAAGATACAATTTGTAGAAGAGAGCTAATCTGTCACATTTATATCCAAAGGCACCATTTAGCCTTACCAAAAATGTTTCCTATTTTTCATAGAAACTAAACTTTCATGCTACTATTTAAAATTTCAATAAAAAGAAACCAAAAAAAAAGACAAAAGAAAACAGCTATCTTGCAGATATTTTGATCATGTTGGGCATCAAACTAAAAGCATACTTCTGGGCCCATGGTATATCTATGAAAGATTGAATAGTATTCAAAGCATTAAATATGAACCATCAAACAAGAAACTCATAAGGGAGGCTATTACTTTGGCTTTTACATTTGCAATATCAGTACAAATGTAATACCACAGTAATTGACGTCCAACTAATAACTGTAATTTTCATCTATTTTGATTTTCCGTTTTGGTGACAAGCAAAATCTGGAAGAAAAATTGAAAATGGGAAGAGGGAAAAGATGAAAAGGGAAGAAATAATACCTGAGAAAGGGAGTAAAATTTTTTCTTGAATGAAAGGCTATTAAATTTGTGTTGTATGAGTAATATATATATAAGGGTAATATTATATATATATATAAATATGTATTACCTTACCCTTATCTAATTTGTTATTTTTATTTATATTAGAAATATAGAAATTATAAAGGACAAAAAAATTATATGTGTCTTGTTAGAAATTCATGGGGTTTTGGTTGCCAATGAAATTGTGCCAAAAAAGACAGAAAATCAGTACATTTGGTAGTCAAAAAAGAGGCAAAATCATTACATTTGACTACCTAATGTAATGATTTTGTCTGTTTTTTGGCATTATTTCATTGGCAACCAAAACTGCATGAATTTTCAACAAGACAGATGTAGTTTAATTGTCCTTTCTAAATAAGGATAAAAAATATTTATCTATCTATCTATGTGTATATATATACTCTCTCTCTCTCTCTATATATATATATATACACACACACACATCAAATCACGTGTCATCTGGTTAGTATGGTAGGAAAAATAGTATAGGATTAGCATTTTATTTTTACTGTAAAATTGAATGTATGAACTGTTAGGCTAAAGGTAGATAATGCATTTCCCTAAAAGTAAAATACATTTGAATGCTTAATTAGTTGACAAACACACAGAGATCACTACTGCTCTATTGGTATAACAAAAATAATGTAATTTAGATTCTTCATTTGCAATATATGTTGAACAATGGATCTAAAAATATTTAGAAATTAAGTAAATCATTAGTGCTAACCTGAGATACCATTGTTTGAATTGTTGCTTTAAGATATTGAATAAGTTTTTTCGTTGTGCGTCTGACTTTAGCAGGAAACATGTATATGTCTTATGCAGTACTCCTTCAGTGGGAAGAAAGTTTGTAATATTAGTTGAGAAATGTTCAGAAGAAATAAAGCCTGAAAGGGATTTTGAAAACAAATAGAAAATTGTGGTACCTGCTGTAGTATTGGTACTTGAGCATCTACATTAGCGATGAGGTGCCAGCTAATTGAAGCAGTGCGTACAATGTCATTGTTGCAGCACTTTGGTGATGTTCCTATAGATTCTTATTATCTTCATGGTAAGAAGTTGAGTAAGCACATTCATCTTTCCTCCAAATTGAAAACGGTTGACCTACAATGGAAGAGAAAGTATGTGCTTTAGGATATATATATGTCTGTCTTCTCAAAATTAGGAATAAGAACAAGTTAAAAGTTGCGATGAAAATAAGACAATGTATGGTCTAAATGACTGTGTTCTTTAAATATATATGAACTCTCTTTCAACTGATGACATATGAAATACAGAAGAGTATAGAAAGCTAGTGTTTACAATGAACATGTGTGCTATAGTCTTAAATTATAAGCAAACTAAATACTTGAAATATATAATATGACACTGTGCAAAAAATGAATGTAAGATTACATATTATATACCTTTGAGTAATGAATATTTTCACTGCCTTTGCCTTTTCCTTTACTACATCGGAAACTTCAATGATAGTCCTTCTAGCTTTCTCCTATAGTAAGGGAAATTCATAAATGTGTATTTCACATTATTAGGGACTTTAAATGTGAATGATTCGAGCCTATATGATTACGGGCAGAATTAAGTATACTAAGTGGAGCAAAAATGCTAAAGCTTTATATATATTTGAAAAGTAAATAAATTAAGTTGTAAGCAAATATAGAAGATTAATTTTTCACCAAACTTGAACTGTAAATTTAGACAGAATATGCTTAAGAGGAAAAAAGTATGTACTTTTGATGGAACTCACAGAGTTAGTTAAGTTAGTCTTCAGACTCTATCTGCCTTGGTGGGACCATGTAGTCTATTAGTTAATTCATCACGTTGTTGATATAAATGTTGGATCTTTCTGTGGCCTTCTTCAGCATGAGAACTAAGGTTGTGACTAAACCACATGGAGCTAAAATGTACCTTCTACTCCTCTCTCTAGCTGAGTTCATTTGCTGCCTTTTGACCACTAAGAAATTGACAATTCTAATCCCCAAATATGTGAAGTTGCTACAATAATTTTAACAGGTTGAGAGAGCAATTCAAAAGGCTAGTTTGCATTTACTTTTCAATTAATATTATGTGATACAAGGTAAAGACCCTATGCTCTTCGACTAAGGTGAAGCTGCAATGAAGTATGGTTGATAAAGTTTGTTAAATGAATAATAATAAATTCCATAGAGAATGAAGACCTTTTGACTCTTCTCTTGATACACTATGCAACATATAGAAGCAAATATCTTGGTCAATTTACATACCAAAAGGATTGATATTCTCAACACAAAACCAAAAGGATTGATATTCTGACTTGTCAAAGAAAAACAAGGATGTGGGTTGAATGCCACAAATAAGAACATAAATGTAAGAATAAGCGTGACAAATCATCTGTACCTGCTTCCTCTGAATGACGTCTTTTCTTTTCTATGTTGGAAACATTGGTATTGACTTGAGTAGAACCACCAGCAGAAGGCATGAAATGCAATGTTTGGACATCAGGACAATTAACCAAATTCATTTTTGTAGAAATGAAGTCCGTGTTACCACTGCCTGCAGCTACAGTCATGTGACCATGTTAATCCTAGACTTTGAAATTAAAAACAAAGGAATACAAACCACATCCACTGAACGCAATTACCATATCAGTGTCTACCACATTCCCAGTTCCACATAAATACTTAGGAGTTAGCTTTAGGTCCAAAGCCAAGCAAAAATTACAACATGCATGCATAGTTAAGTAAAGCTTAAGCATGGCACAAAAACCATTAGTCAATAACTGCAAGTCCCTAACCAAAATTGAAAACCATACAGAAATTGAGTACATAACTGTAAAAAAAGGTCAACAAGACAGATATAAGCATAATAATACCTTCATCTCTTCATTTAGCACTTCTATTTCCATTTCCATTTGCAGTTGAATCAACCGATGGAGGCCTAGGTGGTGACAACTGCTTTTCCTGAAGATCTCCATCAGCACTAGAAGCTTTACTATTCACTTCTACAACATCATCATCCTTCGCTTCCAAATCTTCTACCATTTTTTGGATCAGTGAGACATCCACAACACGATTTTTAGCAGCTTGTTCCTCCTGAAGTGATACTCTACTTTCCAACTCTTTCAACTTTTCCAAATACATCTTCAGTTTTGCCTCAACTTCAGCTTCTTCATTTTTTAGCTCCTCATTTTTCTTCTGCATATCCTTCAATCGATGGAGAATCGATTGAAGGATATGCAGAGTAAAAATGAAAAAGCTAAAGTTGAGGAAAAACTGAAGATGTATTTGGAAAAGTTCAAAGAGTTGGAAAGTAGAGTATCACTTCAGGAGGAAGAAGCTGCTAAAAATCGTGCTGTGAATGTCTGAGTGATCCAAAAAATGGTAGAATATTTGGAAGCGAAGGATGATGATGTTGTAGAAGTGAATAGTAAAGCTTCTGGTGCTGATGGAGATCTTCATGAAAAACATCTCTGCTAAATCTAACCCAGTCTTTACAGAATCAAAATCTCTCTTAAGATTTTGGATTTCTGTCCGCAGGTGTTTTTCACGGTCCATTAGAATTCCTTGAACCAGAGAGAACTCTTTATGACAAAAATCCGATTTTAGATATGAAATCAGTTCCGGTATAGAGGAAGCTTGCGAAATAGAGGAGGAAACCATTGGTTTCAAATCGTACGCCTTTCCTGAGTTCCATGTGCTTGTAGTAAGCGAGTTAATCACCGGTTTCGCCTCAGCACTCATGGCAAAACCTATTGAAAGTAAAAAACCTAAAATTTTGTGAAGAGAGAAGAGAGTTGTTACCGTTTCACGAGATGAACTGTGAGAGTGAAGCTCCGGTGCCGCTGAAGAAGACGGCTGGCGAGTGGTTAGTGAGGAGAATTTTGTCGTTTCTGTTTCAGGTGGAAAGTCTCGTAAGACAAGGAAACCAATTAGAAATTACAACAGATATATAGTTACAAAATATCATCAATGGCGGCTTAACCCTAAAAGCCCAAATTGAGTTAGCTCAAATACGAAAACATACCGAAGATGCAAAAATGGAAAAAAATTCAAATTCGAGCAAGAGACAAGATTAAGTGATGTAAAATATATTAATATTGAAAATGACCATATTAACAAAAATACCTTCCCTCACAATGTCAGCTCATATCATGAGAGATAAAGGTTGATTGGCCAGGACATGGGCCATGTCACAGGGCAACAAAAGACATTTCATTTGAAGATGATTATGTAAACACTTTAACAGTGAATCTATTTTCAAGCTCAATTACTATCTTCCATGTCCTGATATTCAAGAATTCAATGGCAAAAAATTGATTGGATTTGGAGAAAATACCGATCCATAAATCATATTGATATTAAGATCCAACAACACATTCAACCTTCAAATTTTACAAAAAAATGACCACGGAATTTCTATACCAGCTGATCATTTTGATTGTAATTAAACTCAATAATTAATGCGATAAAATATCCCCTATCTTTCATGGATAATATATTGATCTTATCCTACCATGCTAGCCACTACTTCATTTCGTATTTAATATGCCTTACTTAAAATGTTGTAAAAGTATTAAGTTACTATGTTTATTTTGCACACATTTATTAATTCATTGATACTTATTATTCTATCAAAGCTGGTACAGCTGTGCAGACATGAGGAAAATGCATCAAAATGAATGTATTCCAGGGAAAGTAAGCGAAATTTGTAGTACTATTATTACCTGTCCTTTGTCGTTTTTGTCCTTGTCATCATTATAATCATGACCTAAAAAATGCCTGTCAGAATCTCTGTCTACATAATCCACTTTCCTGCCAGTTTAATGGATGAGGAGAGGAAAATGAATGCTCCTTTTATAAGTTGGTATAGACCTTGACTTAATGACTATAGCAGTGCTATAGTGTCATACGAAACTTAGAATCTACATTTTGATAAAGAAAGCACTTTTATGAACTTAGGGAAGAATATATTTTAATAAACTGAAGCAAGGTTCAACTTGTTTGGTAGAATACAAAAATAATACAAAATTCTCTCGTAGTCAGATACTACAAGACATTTATAAAGTACTTGTTACTATTAGGCATTTGATTCGAAGATAAGATTAAGTTATTTCTAGAAAGCTCCATTACCTGCAGGTCATCAAGACTGTCTCCATATTTTGGATTCAAACAAGTAAATTACTGAATAATAGACTATTTGCCATAACTTCAAGAACTTTCGGTGAACCTAGATATAGAATTAATTTAAAAGAAAACTGTAACTCGGACTTTTTACAGAGAAAAGTGAATACATCAAATTGACCTGCTGGATTCACATATCCAATCAAAATTAGTAGTTTGGAGCAAAAGTATCGGGTTGAAAAATCCTCAGTACTATAGAAGAGAAACAACGAGTTATTTTATTGCATACTAAAAACATAAAGAAATAATTCAAGAATTGTTCAATTGAGAAAGAGATGGCAAAAAAGAGTCTTTCAACAGATCTACACGCACAAATAGATAAGCTGAAAGAGAAGCAAGATGTAATGCATGTCCAAACTAAATATAGGCAATAAATGATATTTTCCCAGATGCAATGAACAACAAAAAATAAGAAGAACAAAGACAGAAGAGAAAGAATAAAAAGGAATTACGATGTGGGGGTACTTGTCCTCGTCAACAATTGTTGTGTTTTCAAGCTTAATGTTCAGATATTGATGAATTGAATGTAGTGTTCCTCCAATAGCAAAGTCGTTCTTCAATTCCACAGTCACTTCTCTGCCCACCAGATCCTTGAAGTATGAAAAAAAAACTACAGGAAAACACAATGTACCAAGAACAAAACGAAGTTAGAACACAGACCAAATAAACTCATGAGAAAAATACATAAAACGTAGAGAAATGTATAGTTGTGAAATTAGTCGGACCTCGAAATTGTCAGACGTAAATGGAGGTGAAATTGAGACCAAAGTAATATCAACTATTAACTGTTACTTATCTTTAAAAAAAACAGCTGAAGTAAAATAATTTGAAATTTAAGAATGTGTACCATGAGGGTGCTTAGTTGTTACATTTATTGGTTTTAAAAGTATCAAGAGAATGTTTTTCGAATAATTTCGTCATAAACTACATTATATGTAGAATGATCATTTGTGTCCTCTGCTATAGGCGGGCGTATTAATATTTTTACGTTGTCTGAACATTTTGCTTGAGATAAAGCAACATAAAGTTGTCCATTTGAAAAAACTGGTTCACGCAAATATATTCAAACAATATCTAATGTTTGACCTTGAGCTTTGTTTATAGTCATAGCAAAACATAACCTTATTGGAAATTGTGTTCTTTTGAAGGGAACTGGTAGCTTCTCATCTTGTGATGCCAGTAATGGTATCTTTGGAATAAAAACATGTTTATTTTTAAAATCACCACTGGAAATAGTAGCACTGATAACATGTGACTTAAAATCATGACATATCAAACGTGTACCACTGCATAAACCTTCAGTAGGATTTAAGTTTCTTAATAATATAACTGGACAATTTTTTTTCAAAGTTAATCTATAAGGTGGTAAGTTAGCAGGATGTAAGGTATGCACGAAATCTTCAAATTGGCACTGATCATTTGGTTCTATTGTTTCATCAATAGTTGTATAGACTGTAGCATCATCGGGAAATCTATGTATAAGCATGTCATTTATTTTATGAACAAAATCATTTTTTGTTGTCAAAATAATACAGGAAGTTATAAAAGATGAATTAGAATAGAATGTACAGAAATCAGGATAAGTTACATTAAACAAAAGATTCAAAGATTCTATTTCATGTGCAAAGGGAATGACAAAATTATTGGGAATTTCAATTTTGTTGCAGCTGTTAGTTTTTTCTTGTCCATTTCCAATTCTCATTAAATATGCACAAAATGCTGGATTTTTTTTTGCACACATGTTTTCAAATAAGCACAATTTTTCGAGATGATTCCAAATATGGGAGTATAATAAACTTTGACCAATAAAGTCTTCTTTTTTCCCATTACGAACAACAGGAAGTGTTTGTCTAAAGTCTCCCCCAAAAACTACTACTTTTCCACCAAAAAATGTTTTTGTATTCATAAGATCTTTTAAAAGTGTATCAAGAGCTTCAATGGTGTTTTTTTTTGCCATTGAGACTTCATCCCAAACAATTAACTTTGAATCTTGAATTAGAGTCGCTAATGAACTTTGTTTACTAATATTGCAAGTGAAATTTTCATCGATGTCAATAGAAATTTTGAAATGTGAATGAGCTGTTCGTCCTCCTGGAAGTATTGAAGCTGCGACACCAGAACTTGCAGTTGCTAAAGTTATGCATCCTTTTGTTCTTATAGCAGCCAACAAAGCTCGATAAAGAAAAGTTTTTCCCGTTCCACCAGGACCATCAATGAAAAAAACTCCTGATTTATTGGAATATACTCTTTCAAGAATTATGTCATATGCCCTTTTTTGTTCAACATTCAATTTGCTTTGTAGATGTATATCTTTTTCAGAGACTATTATATTTCTTTCGCCTCATTAGTTGTTTTAGAAAAGCTAACATTTCCAAATATATCTTTGAATTCATTTATGTTATCTCCCATTGAAAGTAGAAGTTCATTGATATGATTTAAAACTAACTGTTGGATATCTTTTTTTGTAATAGTTGAAATTATTTTAAAATCTTCTGACATAGAGTCTTCATATTTTTTCCAAAGATCTTTTGGGTTACCAGGATTACAATAAACTAATAATGTTGCAAATAATCTTCTTAAACTATAAGGCATTTGATAGCTTACAGCTTCTGACATACACTCAATTAAGTTGTTATCAGAATGTAATAATCCTCTTTTTTCTGCAGCTTCTCTAAATGTAGTGTAGCATTTTCCATCCATTGTACGTAGATCTTCGTACGATTTTGGTCCTTTTATGTTCATTAGAAGCAACCTAAGATAATATCTTTCTCCTTCGGTTGGATGACATGTGACAATACGTCCAATAGTAAGGCGTTGTTTTTGACGTGACCACATTTTGTATGATGATGACCATACAAAGTGTTGGGGAAACTCTTTATATAGTAAATTGAGATTTATAGCATCGTTATTCATAAGAAAAAATTCTGTTAACATCGTTTTCTTTATCATTGGATTGTTTATTATTTGATCGATAGTTTGGTTATTTTTGAAAGAAACAAATTGTTGTCCATCAAGATGCAATTGCAACTGGCAAACACTTGGAGTCATTTCACTTATTGAAAAAGCAAACAGACGCCACGCAACTTCTGGAGGAGAAACCCATCTAGCAGATTGGTATTCTTTGATTTCATCTATTTCTACATTAGTATCATTATTATGTACAGAGAATGCAATTTTGTCATGTCCTTTGCAAATATATTTGTAAATGTATTTGATAACCTTAATGTCAGAACATATTTCAACATTAATATGACAACTGAATTTCTTCAGTAAAAGCAAATTGTACGGGACAGTCCAAGAATTATCAATGTTGTGTCCTCTAACTTTCATTGGTGTGATCATTTTTGATCTTTTGTAAAGAGGATACAAATTCTTTCCTTTGATTGTTTGTTCAGTAAGTTGTTTTGGATATTTAAACTTACATTTTCCTTCTTTTTGCATGCAAGAATTTGAAGGATTTAAATACCCACAAGGATCATGGATCATGTGCTTGGTCACATGTTTGTATAGATGATGATCAATATAAGGATCAGGTAATTCAGCACATACAATTTTATCATATGATTGTGGTGTTAGCAATTTATATCCATCCATAAGTATAATGAGAAAATGGGCATGTGGAAGACCTCGTTTTTGAAACTCAATTGTATACATAAAAGCTGCAATCTTTCCAAATATGTTGGTTTTTTGAATATCTGTTTTAAGTTCTTCTACTTTTGCTCTGAATACTCTACTAACTAAATCAAGTCTGTTTTGAACTTCTTCCATTGGTTGTAAATGTTCTTGTATTTCAGGCCAACAAGGATTACAAGTCATCATAAAAAATATGTCTGGTTTTCCAAAATGTTGTACCAAAGCAATGGCATCCATATATCTTCGACGCATATCTCTTGGGCCTCCTATGAAACTACCAGGAAAGAATTTTTGTCTGCCAATATTGAAAGCATCTCTTTCTCCTTGCCTCAATAAATCAATAATTCCTTGAAAGACTTCAACTCTAAATAGATCTTGATTAAATGAAACAAAATCTAATCTTTGTGTCTCAAGTTTGATATATTGGTCAACTATGTATTGTTGAAATACCCTTCCAGAATGTAAAGTTTCATTTGGTTCTTCATCTCTTATTTGAATTTTATAACAATAATATTCATGACAAGAAATAGTCTCTCTTTTTCTTAATCCTTTTGATAAAACTATAGATTCAATGTGAAGGAGTCTATCAATAGAAGTTATGTTTTTTATACTTGGTATTTGCTCATATTCACAAGAAATTTGTGTTTTGGAATAACTATATGTCTTGTTGAATTTTTTAATACCACAATGCCAGCCATTTTGACCATACGAAAACAATAGTGGATATTGTAATGGGTCATAACATCCATAATAGTAATTGACCAATTGGGTTTTGTTACTATGAGTGTAAATTCGAATATGTGGTGTGGGAATTTTATCATTTAATTGATCTTCAATCCAAATTACCCCAACTTCAGATGCAGTTGGTAAGTTATATGTTCTTTGGTCTAAATTGGAACTTGAGTTTAGAGCAATGTAAAATTCAGATAAATTTGGAACAACTGTTAACGATCTAAGAAAAGTAGAATAAGGATTAAGTTTGAGCATATCCATGAGTTTTGTAACAATCAGCTCATTAAGATTATCTGATAACGTCATTCGATTTGTTAGCTCATTTTCATTATCATAGAAATATAATTGTAACTTTTTTGCTTTTCCTGTTGAGGGTATCAAATCATCAATGAAGTGATACATTTGTCCTTGGACTTTAAATGTATAGATGCCACAATTTCTCTTTGCTAATTCTCTATCATAATGTACTCCAAGTGAAGTGAAGGCAAACATATTATTGTAGGCTCTACTGTAAGTGCGAAAATGTTGACATTCTTTGGAGTCACCCAAGAACAAATTTCGCAACTCAGTAGGCATCTTATGAGAACTTAGTCTAATTGATCCATTATCACAACAAAAACCTGGTGATTCATATTGAAACCTTTTTGCTACACAAAATTTGCAATTTGGAACTTTCTTTAAAAGCAGGTAATCTTTTGGCAATAAATTATCATTTTGTAGATTGACTTCTAACTTATTTCTACCTGTGCACGGTAAAAAGCAATTATTTTTTATATATAAAGTCAAAACAATACATTGTTTTTAATGATTTTGGTAGAAAGAAGCATACCTTTATTTGCAGTACGTGTTGAAGGTAATTTGCTTGCAACATGAGATGCAGCTGATGTTGATACTAGTATGAGGAATAGAAATATTTAGAGATAGCTAGGTAATTATGAAAAATGAATATAGTCAAAATAGTTGAAGTAATATTTCTGAACTGACCTAGTTCGAAGGTAGATAAGCAACTAACTATATGTTCTCCTCTAGTTGAAGTACCTGGTAGGTTTGTAGGTTTGGAAGCTGCAACTACAAAATGAACAAAATAAATCTATTAAGAGTAGGTTAGTTGAAGCGTGTAACTATAGCTATAGATATTTACAATAGAGATTTCACAGAAGGAAGATAAGAATATGCTTAGCTAATGTTGTTGAGGAGATAACGAAGAAGTGGTAATTGTAAGAGCAGCAGTACTATTTGATTGATGAAGGATTTTTTGTCTTTTTGATTCAGTCTTTTTTTCTCTTAGTTGGATAGAAGTAATTCTTTTCTCTCCGGTGACATTTGTGCATATCTAGTACGTCGACGCAAATTTCTATCAGAAGTTCGTTCTTGGGTAGGCACATTATCTCTATTTTCTTCTATTCCTGTTTTAAGTAATTCATGATTTGTTTAAATAATTTATAACCTAATGTAATGTGGGAAAAATACATAGAATTGACAATAAAAAAGGCTTGTGTCAGCATGAGCCCAATATGGACTAATGAGAAACATCATATAAGTATTACAACATTTCGATGGAAGTATGCATAGAAAACCTCTTCAATTGATTTAATGAGTACTTGTTCCTACATTCATTACATCATATGTTGTCTTCGAAGACATAAGATTGTACTTTACAACAAATGAAAGATAAGTTAACTAATAGAAGATATTTTGACAATTTCAAGCTTGTTTGGTAGTTCAATAGCCATATAAACAACTTTATGTTGCTGCGAAGGATGAATCTATTGTTATTATTGTGTTGGACAGTTTTGATCATTCAAAGAATGGAAAGGGAAAACATAACTTCGTTAGGTTGTCTCCTACCATCACTAAAGCAAGATAATTATTGCAAATATTCTCCGAAAGTAAAAACACTATATATTCAAAAATTCTCTGTAGAATAAATAATATTCTCACGATGATTCACTATTAGCACTAAAATAGACTGAAGATACCATATGGGAAATAAATCAGACATATTCTATGCATTTGCAAATCACTTGTCACCATTTCAAAGCACCCAACTTTTATTCATACGTCTAAAGTGATTCTGCTTTAAAAATACGGATAATCTTTGGCTGTTGCTATTGTCAAAGTTTCATCTATTCCGAGGAATAGAAATATTTAGAGATAGCTAGGTAATTATTAAAAATGAATATAGGCAAAATAGTTGAAGTAATATTTGTGAACTGACCTAGTTCGAAGGTAGATAAGCAATTAACTATATGTTCTCTTCTAGTTGAAGTACATGGTACATTTGTAGGTTTGGAAGCTGCAACTACAAAATGAGGAAAATAAATCTATTAATAGAAGGTCAGTTCAAGCGTGTAACTATAGCTATAGATATTCAGAAGAGAGATTTCATAGAACGAAGATAAGAATATGCCTAGCTAACCTTGTTGAGGAGATAATGAAGAAGTGCTAATTGTAAGAGTAGCAGTATTATTTGATTGATGAAGGGTTTTTTGTCTTTTTGATTCAGCCCTTTTTTCTCTTAGCTGGGATAAAAATAAGTCTTTTCTCTCCGGTGACATTTGTGCATATCTAGTACGTCGACGCAAATTTCTGTTAGAAGTTGTTTCTTGGGTAGGCACATTATCTCTATTTTCTTCCATTCCTGTTTCAAGTAATTCATGATTTGTTAAAATAATTTATAACCTAATGTAATGTAGGAAAAATACATAGAATTGACAAAAAAAAACCTAATGAAGAGCACAATTTTGATTCTGAACTTGTTGCGAAGCACCTTGATTTGATATTAGACTATTGATACAGGTAAAAGGAATTGAAAGTTTAGGGCTGGGGAAACCTATACTGCTCTGGTTGGTGTGGCTGGTTCAAATGTGTTTTACTTTTAGGGAAATGCATGATGAAGAGTTGAAATAATATTGTAAGAAATTGTATAACACACTTACACCCTGGATGAAAAATGAATGTATCTGTAGAGAATATTGGCACTATGCTATTTATCGTGTATGTACTCATAATCTTGTAATGTAGTTAATGTAACTCAACTACAGTTAAAGGGAAATAATATTGTAAGAAAGTGTATAATGAACTTTGCAGTTTCACTATTCATAATAACTAACCTCTACGTTCAACTGTTTATAAGAGTAGTGTAACGACATCAATGGATTTCAGGCATATGATAGTGAAAACGTTTTGCTAAGCCAATTCACCCAACTCATTAATGCAACAGACTGATATTGACACTAAGCTAAACATAAAGATAAAGATTGTGGCAGCATAGGCAAATGTTACTTTTATGGTAGGTGTAAATCATGAAAAAGGTTATACTAATAGCTGTAAAGAATTCCTACGTTGATTGATAAAATTAGCTGTTCAAATGTAAGTTCAAAAACATTGTTACCTGAACTGCATTTGCTTTTTCTGTGTTTTTGAGAAATTTGAACAATCAGAAACAACAGATTTATTAATTTCCTGTAAACAAACAAAACAGCGAATAAATTAAGAACTTTCATAGTAGTTTCTGTACAATTTGAAGAGCTTTATTAGATAAGACCATAAAGAATTGCATAGAATGAAACGGAGAAGGCGTGAATGAGTTAAATATTGGGAAGAAAGCTGACAGTACGTACAATTGGGAAACAGAGCTCCAAAACTTGCTGTATTCATATGCAGAGGAAGGCACAAAAAGTGGACACTGAAGTTACGATAAATTATCAAATTAAAATGTGTGTTCCTTTTAAGTCTGTGTTTTGATTTGCAGATGCATATATACACACATGAGTATTTGACTACTATAAGTGTTTAATGTACAAATTTATTTGTCAAAGCTCTCAAAATGAAGCTACATCAGCAGAATTGAAGTGATTCAGCTTTCAGTGGAAACATTTGGTCTCATACTGCTAAATGTGCGACTCTGTTGTATAGTAATTTTATCATTTTAAGGCTCCATTTTCTATTGATGTTACAATTGGGTTTTCCGGATTTTTAACTATCTTTCATTATCAGCTAATGTTAGAGTCAGATTATCGTAGCTTGTTTAAGCCTACATCTTACAATGCGGTCAACATCCACATTTGTGCGGCATTCCCTAAAATGATTCCATTCTCAAATGGAACCGAACAAAGAGCCATGAATATAAGGCATTATATTTTGGGTCCTACATGGAAGAATCAGCAAAATCCATAAAACCTAAAATTGAAGAGATTGTTGCAAATGTTTAGCTGTAAGCTGCTCTTCTGTCCACAACTTATATAGAAGTGATACAGAAGATCAAGACTTTGACCAAACACTTTATTTGCATGTTGAATTCCTTCCTCTACTTCATTGTTAACCTCGAAACAGGTCAAAGTAGCGAAACTAAAACTACTGGAAAAATGAAAGTAAGCGAAACTATTACCAGAAAATCTCCCTAGCTGCACTATGTGCATAAAGAATCCAAAGTGATGTATGTATTTAGTTTTATTCTGAAACATGCAAGACCAAATTAGATTAAATTGTTCATATGCACACGTAATGATTTGTTGTAAGAAAGGATGAAAATAGCATTCCAGATTAAATTTTTTATAAAATTCATGTTCTTAAGAAAATAGTGTAATAGAGAAATGAGCTAGGGAAGTATTTCATTACCTTGTTTTGCAGTAATGCAAAGAAATAATGCTTGAAAAGTGAAAGCTCTGGTGTATATCTTTTCTGTAACTGAAAGGAACGTACATTAACCATAAACAATCAGTAGAATATGAGAAAACAAAAGTTCATGAAGTAACATTTAATATTTTGAAGTAATAGTTGGTTTGCAGTCATTTGATGCGGAAAATGGGGAAGTTGTCGACAAGAAAACAGAAAGGCATGACGTAAATGTAAAAGTAGGTCACATAAGTACCTAATTACATTGGAGAATGCCTTTCCAAGTAATATAGGCATTGCACATATCCAAAACAAAAGTACAGCAATAATGACTTATAAAACTGAGCTTAGACAATGAAATTGCACAAAAATAGTAGATTGTTTCACCGCTTTACAGAAAAGGGGAAAAAGCATCAAATGAAAGCAGCAACGCAGAGTAAAACTGACCGTCTACCCGCATAAATGAGCTTTTGATGTAGTAACAAAGCATTAAGAGAATGTTGCCAAAGGAGGTTAGGACAAATAATGAACATAAATTACAAAAGCATAAAAGAGCACATAGCATGTATCATACTATTAACTTTTGCTTCCATCTTCATCTCGTAACCATTTATGTGCAATTAGTTATTTCTCAACCATGACATACAAGTGTACAATTTGAACTATTATTTTTTCGCGAGATTCATAGGTGAACATTCAATTGTTCTTCTTTTGTTTTCCTACTTGAATTATGACTATGTACATATCATTCGTCAAAGGTTTTTTACGTTTTTCACCCATGAACAATTTGTTCTCCCTCTATTCTCCTCCCTAAACTATCAGCATGTACATATTTTAAGGGGAAACCAAATGAGTTTTTATGTTTTTGTTGGATGACAGTGGACAGGAATTAAAGCCTCAGATAAGAATGAAAATGATGGCACTACAGGTACTTTGTAGGCAAAATCAGACCTTTATTGCTGTTGTTTGCCTTGATTATGTTACTTTTTACGCTGTTGTCCCTTTAGGTATCAGCTCATTTATTTTTCTGTAATTTTTCTTCAGTTTTTTACACTATATACAAGTAACAATGAAGAGTTAATATTTTCCTTCTTTATGTTGTTACTAATCTATCCTATAAGTGTTAACTGTTCGTTCTTTGTAATAATTCCTTGGTAAAATTTGACAGACATATAGATCCTAACAGACTACTAAGAGTGACAGCAATGTAGAAAACAGAGAAAACCCAAAGGTAGCCTATTGATCTAACCACTGGCATGTAACACAGTTTGCAACATGGAACTATTTACATTGTCGAAATGTTGAAAATGATGCAGTCGTCGTACAAAGTTATGGTCTTTTTACTCCAAAGTTAATTGAAAAGATAGTAAGATTTCACATGTGAGCAACTGGTTATTTGCGGTTGTCGTACAAAGTTTTGGTGTTTTAAGATGATGGGATTTTACACGTGAGCAATTGGTTGTTCTCTTTTCCTTTTCCTAATTGAACTATCACCAAGACATCAACATTTGGTTGTTCCATTTTTTTTTGCCAGCTCAACTATCACCATATGTGTAGAATAAAAGTAAATTGAAATCTGAAGCAGAACCACAAGAAATAAAAGAGGAAACACTGAATCTGATGTATACATGTTTTTTTGTAAAAGAAAACCAATGTTAGGCTTCAGCCAATAAGTTTGAAGTTGTCCAACGAAACATCGGCAGTGCATTTGCTAGCTAAATGTAGTGGTATATTAGCTTTTATGTCATACTTTTATCCAATCCCAAAACAACTTCTCATACAAATACAACACCAAAATCAGTGACTGTCCATTATCAATAGAGAAAGTTCGAGAACTGAAAATTGTTTGAACCTTAATTTGAAGGTTGTGAAAGAATGTGGAACAACTATACTACTTCAGAGTTGTAGCTGTTACTATTCGGTCGTATGACATATAAACTGCAGAAGTATAATAAACGTTGTATGTTGTGTAAAAAAAAAGAATAAGCAAGAAATAAAAACAGAAAGAACAGTGTTGTCATAGTAGAAGTACAGTCATGTCTAAATCTGTTAGGACGCTTTAGCGGAGGTCAATTAAGACATAAAATGAGTTAGGAACAGAAAGTTAAACTAATAGCAACAAGTTACAATTGAAGTAGATGCAAATAAAGGATAGACCTTTCAAATGTATTTGTTAGAGAAAAATATATAAACAACAGACATGTAGCAGAAAGAAATGATGTACCTTTTGTATCATTCACGCACAAAGGAATACGTTGTAGAAAATCTGTGGAAAAAACAAATAATTTTTTTTTACTTTGCATTTGAAGATAGTACAAAGCTTCCCAACTTTGTAGAAGCTTTCTGTCCTTATTCAGGAATACAGGACCTAGAAAGTGGGAAAAAAAATAACAACTAAACAATGCTTCCTCCTTTGAATTAACATTCCTAAACAAAAGTAAACTAAAGGACGAACCATTAATTTGGAATTTAGTTAAAGGGCTTAGAAATAGAAGTGACATTTATTGTTGAATATAATAATTGTGTCTTCACCAACAGACAACATGAAAGTTGTATTTTGTATTATAGTGCTTCTTTTTGTTATTTAGTTTTTTCCCTGTTATGTAAGCGTAATATGTAAATGGCTTTTATATTTTAAGGATATTTAATTGTGAAAAAAGAAATGATAAGCTAATGAAACAAAGTAAGGATAAGCTTAGAAGCAACTATTTCCCTACAATGCTAGGCCTAGCAGTTAATGAGTTTGAATAGGCATTAACAATTCGGACTATCCTGAAAAACATGTGAGGATACAACATATGTGACAAATGACAATATGTTTAACCATGAAAACTGAGGTTCACATGAATGGTGGAATCTCCATGTAAGTCCGTTGATACCAAGCAAAAAAGAAAGAATTTGTGGATAAATTAGTTAGGAAAAAAAAGAAAAATCACACACAATAATGAACCAGATGCAGCTACCAAATACATATCTTCAAATTCCAACATTACTAAAACGGACTCATGAACAAAACAACTACAACTCTCCTAAAACTATTTAATATTACTTTCCAGTAATTAGTAGAACTCTTAAAATAGGGAGAACTTCTATTTGATAAGGCAAAAGACAGCAACATGGCTTTTTAATGGTTTAGTACTTTAAGGAACATATCTTTAAAAAGAACAAAAATTAAATCATATAATCTAACATCAATAATTTACTATGTGAACCAATGAAATAGTACAATGAGAATATCAATAATGGAATTACATGAACATTGAGAAGCCTTTGAAAGAAAAAAAAACAATCCTATGTATCTTTAGGACAAGGAAAATTATTCACACCCTCAACATGAGTATCCATTTTATAATTTGCAGGTGACTATTCATGTATGCAGATTTACACAGTTCCAGATGGAAAAAGCCAAAAACCAACCAAAATTTTAAGAGTACAAAGATCTGAAATTGAAAGCGTAAACAATAGGAAAAAAATAAACCGAGAAACCCTTGAAATCGGAAGCTTCCAAGCACTGAAAGTGTGAAAGCCAATTTTGCGGTTTTGAGGAGCTCTGGTGGTTCGATGGTGAAGATAGTGCAATAGACAAATACATGCAATTATTGAGCAGAAGTTTGCAGCACATACATACAGTATAATATGGCTTAATATGGTCTACAGAAGACAAATTAGGAATCGGAGAAAGAGCAAAACAAAAGACAATTTAGGAATGAGAGAAAGAGCAAATGATGGAGCAAACATGTAAATTTCGCTTAAACCATGAAGAAGAACCTGCGCAGGTCGTCCGAAACAAACAGAAATCTTCAGCAAAGCTTCAGAGAGAGATTTTAAATCTGTAGACAAACAGAAAAGACTAAGCAGCAGATGGATTCGCCATTGAAGAGGTCAGAAGTAGAACGAAGAGTTGAGAGAATATAACGACTTTAGCAAGGAGGAGAGAAACTTAAACCATGAAGAAGTACTTGCGCAGCTCATCCGAAACAAACAGAAATCTTCAGCAAAGCTTCAGAGAGAGATTTGAAGTCTGTAGACAAACAGAAAAGACTAAGCAGTAGATGGATTCGCCATTGAAGAGGTCAAAAGTAGAAGGAAGAGTTGAGAGAATACATCGAGTTTAGCAAGGAGGAGAGAAATTAGGGTTAGGAAATTGTCAAATACAGTAAGAAAGTTCTAGAGAAAGTGTCTTTATTGATGTACAATTAGTACTATGTTTAGTACAATGCAAAGATGCAGTGTTGGTATTTTTTTAAGTCCCATTTCTAAATGTACAATTAGTACTGCCTTTAGTACAATGAAAAGATGCAGTGTTGGTCCTTTTTAAGTCTCATTTCTACATAAGGGTAATATAGAATGTAAGTTTTGCTTTTTACCATGGGATAAATTTCACTATATTTTTAACCATTGGATGAGATTTTCATTCTTATCTCAATTTTTTTTTAGATAAGTAAAAATTATCTATAAATATTAATACGATAGTGTAATCTTCATTTTCACCATGAGATGAATTTCACTATATTTTTAACCATAGGATGAGATTTTCATCCTTATTTCAAAAAATTACTTCTAGATAAAATAAAATTACTATGTAGATAAATAGGACAGAATGTAATTTTGATTTTTACTATTGGATGAATTTCATCATATTTTTAATCGTAGGATGAGATTCTCATAGTTATCTCAAAGTTATTTTAGATAAATAAAATTATATGTAGATATTAATCGAGTAAAACCTATCCGCACATAATGTATACAACAATCTAATACATGCATCTCATGTGTTTGAATTTATAATTCATTTTACGCAATTTTAAAACCTATCCGCACATAATGTATATTTTCTTGCAATTTATGTTATTTAAAAATTTAGAATAAAAAATAATTTTATATCATATTAAAAATTATATAAAGTAATTATTTGGAAAAAAAGAAATAAAGAATTTATATTATGAAATAAGAAAATAAGAATGAAACAAAAATAATAATATAATATTGAGGAGAGAGAAAAAGATTCATTTTTAGAGAGTAAAATAGAGAATTGAGGTGCAGTTGGTTGTCTGAAAAAATAGAAAACTCTATAATTGGAGAGTAAAATAGAGGATTGGGTTGGAGATGCCCTAAGGAAAAAATGCAGTGATATAATTTTAGAGAGAAGGTAGAGAAACATACAAAAGTATACAGAATAAATTCAAAAGTGTGAGAGTTAAATCTCTCCGTTAAGATTTCAATATGAAATATAAAAAATAGAAACACTTAAACAAAGAATTCTTCAAATGACAAAGGGTTTAGCAGCCTATGCAGAAAGTTTTAGCTCTGATACCAATTTGAAGAAAAATATTCTATTTATAAACTCTTGTATTTACTACATTGAAAATATCTAATAAGACACCCACATTTATAATACTAACAATTAGGGGCGGACCCACGTAGATGTTTCGGGTGCTCAAGCACCTATTGACTTCGACAAAAAAATTGTGTACATATGTAGAAAATATCAAAAATACGATATTAAATATAAATAAGCATCCATTGAACAAAAGCAGTCATGGGTGCGCTGATTTTCGTTTGAAATATAAGTTGTGCAAAACAACGCGGGTGAGGGTTCGAATCTCATTAGCCCCATCCATGTACTGCGAATTTTGCACCCTTTTTTTTTAACTTTTTCCTTTTTTAAGGCTTCTTTTACTCCGAATTTTGTACGTGTTTTGACTTTTCCTATTCTTA
This sequence comes from Solanum verrucosum, assembly GCF_900185275.1. Lineage (NCBI taxonomy): Eukaryota > Viridiplantae > Streptophyta > Magnoliopsida > Solanales > Solanaceae > Solanum > Solanum verrucosum. The sequence continues at coordinate 861,793 of NW_026020402.1, forward strand.
ATTAGTTTAGACTGACTAACTTTTTCTTTCTTTTTTATTTTTAACTTTTTCTATGCTTTAAAACCTTTTCCACTGCCGTCTTTTGAGATTTTTTTTGTTTAACAAAACGATGAAATTGTTTTTCTTCTTCTTGTTTCAAAGAGAAAGCAACCAACCCAACAACAAACTTCAAGCTTTTTTATTTTCAAAATCAAAATACAAAAGCAAGGTAATAAGATTTGATGTTTGATTAAGTTAGACAATGAAAAAAAAGGGTTTGGGGAATTAGGTTTGGAGATTTTCATTGCTTATGGCTAGTATTCTTAAGTCTTAATTCTTAAAATAGATTCCACATACTTTTTTTGTCACTTGATAAATAGGTTTAGAGTCTCACATATTTAGCCTTTTGTGATTAAAAATATATTTTTTGAGTACTTTTGAAATGATTTTTTTTCTTACCAACTTACTTGATTCAAAAAATTAAATTTTAGGATGTATACAAATTGTGCAATTAAAAATTTTGTGCTCATTGACTCATATATTGGTAATTATTGTTTGTGGTGTTGAAAGATCAAATAGATATATTAATTTTTGTTTGGATTGTTGACAGAAAGTTATAGATATCAATAAAAATTAATTGAATTATGTGAATTAATTATATGATAAAATTGAATTTTGTTTGCAGGAATTTATCTTTGTAAATTGAGATGGATAAGTATGTCACAAGATCAAAAATTGGGCATCCAAGTTCTAGCTCTACTCATCCTTCTACCGCTTCAACCATAGCTCCAAAAATTCAAAGGGAAACATTTATTTCAAATGTTGATTTAGAATCTATTGAAGCTGATTCAAAAATTAGAAAGCCCATTGTAGAATATAATCCTAATATACGTGACAATATTATATTCTAAAAAGCCTTGCCAACCTAAGGATCATAAATTTCCTAAAACTAAGTTTGGGAAGAAAATGCGATAGTTTTTTTCTGATTGATTTAATGATCGTAAGTGGTTGGAGTATAGCATAACAAAAGATGCTGCATTTTGTTTGTGTTGTTACTTGTTTAAAAAAAATTTGAAAGTCATGGAGATGTAGTTGGTGCTGCTTTCACAAAGAACGGCTTTAGAGCTTGGAACAAAGCTACTGAAAGATTTAGAGCTCATGTTGGAGATATAAATAGCATTTACAACAAGTGTTTCAACAACATGCTTGATTAATCATCAGTCAATACGCATTTTCTTTGATAAAAAACAAAGAAAGAAAAACGTAAGTCTCGATGTCGCTTGAGTGCTTCAGTTGATGTGACAAGATTTTTTTTGAAACTAGGATTGTCATTCCGTGGACATGATAAGAGTCGATCTTCTTCAAATAGAGGTGTTTTTCTTAAACTTTTGCAATGGTATGGAAATATTAATGAAGATGTTGGAAGCATTATTTTAGAAAAAACTCCAAAAAATGAAATGATGTGTTCTCCAAGTATTCAAAAGGATATTATTGATTCTTGTGCTAAGGAAACAATCAAATTTATCCTTGAAGACTTAAATGAGGGTTATTTTAGGATACTAGTCGATGAATCAAATGATATATTACACAAGGAGCAAATAACACTTGTTTTGAGATATGTTAACAAAGAAGGAGAAGTGATAGTGATTTGTTGGTATTATTCATGTTAGTAATTCATCTGTTTGTTCATTAAAGATGGCAATCTACTATTTTCTTTGAGATCACTCATTAGGTCCATCCCAAATATGTGGGCAAGGTTATGATGGAGCTAGCAATATGTAAGGAGAGCTAAATGATCTTAAAACTAAGTTGATTTTGAATGAGATTCCAACGGCATATTGCATTCATTGTTTTGCCCATCAATTGCAATTAACACTAGTGGCTCTTGCAAAGAAGAATTCGAATGTAGATGACTTTTTTTGCTTAGTTACTAATGTGTTAAATATTATTAGAGCATCTTTTAAGCGCAGGAATTTACTGCGGAAATACCAAGGTGAAAAGTTAGAGGAGTTGCTCCTATCAGGGAAAGTGCATATTGGGCGAGGATTAAATCAAGAACGTAGGCTTCAGGGGACAGGTGATACTCATTGGGGTTCTCATTATAGAACATTAGATAATATTATTGTTCTATTTTCATCAGTTATTCATGTGCTTGAATTTACTGAATGCGAGTGTCCAAACAATACTGATAGACTTGTTGCTAAAACTCTTGTGGATGTGATTAAGAAATTTGATTTTGCCTTTATGCTGCAGTTGATGTGGAAAGTTCTTATGATGACAAATGAATTGAGCTCCTCATTACAAAGGATGGATCAATATATTGTCAATGCTATGGGATTCCTTGCTCTTACAAAGCAAAGATTACAAAATATGAGGGATAATGAATTCAAATTATTAATGGATGATGTCTCTTCTTTTTGTGATAAACATGATGTAGTCATTTCAGAGATGGATGCTAGCTATTTTCGTGGGAAGTCAAAGCGTAAAGTTCTTGATGTTACATATTATCATCATTTGCGCGTTGAAATTTTTTATGTTGTTATTGATTTGCATCTTCAAGAGCTTAATAATCGTTTTGATGTTGTGAGTACTGACTTACTTCTCGGTATGGCTAGTTTGAATTCAGTTAATTCATTTGGTAGTTTTGATAAGGGCAAGATAATGAGGTTGGCTAAATATTATATGAATGAGTTTTACAGTAACAAGCTTCGGGATCTCAGTTTTCAACTTGATAGTTTTATAGTTTATGCGAGAAAATAGCCAAATGTCTCCCTAACCTATTACCCAATTCCACCACACCAATACTTCAAGGGAGTCCTATTACCCTCTTGAAGTATTTTAAACATAAATATTGACACCATTAAGTGTTGATTTATCATAGCAAGTGTGTTCACTTTCCTGAAAGCAAGTGTGAGTCAAATAAATAAATTAAAATTAGTTAATTTGACAACTGTCATTTTTTAATTAGATACTATATAATTAATAAATTATTTAATTAACTAAAATCATACACTCTCTCTTTAGCCCCTTCTCTTCTTTAATAATTACACATGTGCAACTGTAGTTTGCCATGGAACCTTTGCTAGAAGCACCTATACAATATTTTATCTTCTCATTTTTTCACCTTTTTAATCCACAATATGCTTTTTCATTATCAACACATTCAAAATCTTCCTCTAAAAAAAGACAACATAACCGGAAGAAAGAAAAAGATAACTCTTCCATCTCTTCATCTCGATGGAAAATATTGTTGACACCCAATTTTGACCCTCCCCGATAATAATTAATTTTCGAGTTTCTTAATTTTCAAATGATTTAAAATAATTTACTTTATAAAATTCAAAATATTTTTCAAGTTAGTTTTAAATGGTTTGGCACTTTTTATAATTTTTAAATAATATGTGTATACTTTTAAACTTTATAAATATTCAAAAATCGTCTCAAAAATATTTTGTTTAAATAAATGCTAGGTTAGTTTGTTTAGTTATTTAATAGTTTACAATTTTGAGTTAATTAGTTAGTTTATAATTAAATTAATTATTATATAATTATGTGTCTAATTAGTATATTTTATGAATGTTCGAAAATTGTCTCAAAAGGATTTTAGCTTTATTTAAACATTTGGTTATTTAGTCGTTTATATTGTTAAATTAATTAGTTTATAATTAAGTTAATTATTTTATTTTGTTAAGATTAAGAAGCTCATAAATTAATTATATTAATACATGTTATTTTGTTGTTAGCCGAGTTCGCCAATATAATTCAATTCGGCTAAATTTTCAACTTGAATTTGGCTACAATTGTAATTCAATAGTATTAGATAACTGAAAATATAACCAATACCCATCTTAGCCTCCAATTCTTTTAAGACCCAAATTTGGGCAATTTTGCCAATCCAAATTTGTACCCAGTAGTCCACAATCCCATGTTCTTTGCCAATTTTCCAGCAACACAACATACATACAATACATACGCCTAACCAATTCTCTCAAACCTCAATTCAGCCGATCCATTTTCCATTCCCAGCCCACTCCCTCAGTCCCCTTTAATTTTTTTGGCCCAAAGCCACTCCTAAACGACCCGACCCAATCCCCTTTTCCTTCTAATCCCAGCCAAAGCAACAACTATACGGGAGAAACCCAGAAACGTTTCCAGCCTTCCAACGTTAAACAACGACACCAACATCAGCGATTCCAAAAAGGAGAACCAGCGAGCAGCGACAAAATTCCAGCAGTCCAAGGCGTACAGCAGGACAGAGCACGCGTTTTCCCCTCTTTCCTCTTTTGGATTGTGGCGAAAAACCTCATAAAAGAATGTTTGTCCAAATCGGTGAAAGAGTTTGATTTTTTGAATTTTGAATTGGGCCTTTATTTGCCTGATTTTAGGTCCGTTTCCCCCTATTTTCGAATCCCATTCTCCCTTCTATATATTTCGTTTTGTTGTTCACTGGGAGGGGAGATTTTTTTTGGTGAAAATTTTTGGAGTAAAAAAATACGAAGACAACTTGAGCAGAAATATTTCAAAGACATACTAAGAACATATTTTGAAAGAGAAGAGATAATAGTTTTGGCATTTTGGGTTCAAGTTTCTGCCCAGATTTTCGTTTGGTTGTTTGTATTCAAGTTCTTGTGGTAGGAATAGCGGCTCCTTGCTCGTTTTTGTCTCAAATCGCTGCCCTCGAAAAGGTAAAATTCCCTATGAATCTTAGCGTACCGGAGATAATATTCTTTCCAGTGATGCCTTTAAGTTGTCCTCTGCTCTTTTTGTTTACTACTTAGGTCTCTTTTTTTTTAGAATTTCAGTGTGTATTTTAGGCAAGCATGTCTCCAAAGTGTATTGACAGTATGAGTTTTTGTTTATATATATTAAGGGCCTTGGGGTTCACTGTTTAGTGTGTTTGATTAGGCTTATTCTACTCTTGGTCTAGTGGTGTTTGTTTTTCAATGATAATTTATGCATATCCCCTGCCTATATTGATTCGAATAAATGTTGAGATGTGTTCCAGGTCGATCTTGTGATTTTAGTATAACCAAAACTCATTTTAGAGAGCATACCTTAATTTCTGCTTCTGAGCCATACCTTCATTGAGGTTACTTCGAGTTTGAATGTTGTTGTTTGCTTATTCGGTTTGGTTTCATGGTTATATGACTTATATGGTTGTGTGAATCTTAAAGTATATTTTTGAGACGATTTTCATATTTATAACTCGATATCCTACTTGTTTCTTTAAATAGTTTATCTCCTTTAGTCTCAAATTTCTTTGCCCGTATTGGTTTTTATCCTTATTTGTTGGGATTCTGTGATAGCGTTTCATGTCAGACGTCACGTTTTCCATTCGTGTACCTCGAGTTGGGTGAATGGATCAAGAAGTCAAGGTTTTAGATCTCATCTTGTGTCTGTAGTGCTTTCATTTTAAACCTTTTACTTGTGAGGATCGATTCTGTGAAGTTTTTCCTTCTGTCCGTTTCCTCTTTTAGGTTTGCTGTGTCTTTTAAGCTCTCTGTAACAATTGGTTTTCATAGGTTTGTTATTTTTTTTATTTTTTTAAAAAAAATAAATGCAGAATGATGTAGTGAGTCCTTTCCTTGTTGAGGTTGCTCATTAACATGGTTTTCCAGTCCCCTATACTATGTGTGTGTCGGCTTACATTTTCCAAATTGAAAGTGAGTTGGAAAAGCATGTGAGAGTAAGTGTTGCAACATATGATAGTTTAATTTTTTTTTGAAGTAGCCGGTCTTTTCCTTTATTTTTATTTTTTTTCTGAAAATGGGTTTGTTCATTTTATGAAGAAGTGAATCAATAATGTTATTCTTATTTGAGGGTCGTTATCTTCATCGTCTTAGCCCGTTTTATTGATCATGTTTCTGAACAAATGACTAGTTATTCTCTTTGTTAGCACTGGTAGTGTAAATAGAATATGAATCATGGCCAAAAACAAAAAATAATAATAAATATGTTCATCATGCTTAAACTAATCTTGTAGTATTGCTCTTCATTAGCATACATGACATACTTGCCTGCTATCCAAGTATGTTATTCCCAATATATTATGACGATGCTTTCTTGGTTTATATTTTATATTTATATTTGATGCCCATTAAATCATCATTTCCTCATTATTAATTGTATAAAATGTGGCTGCCCCCCCCCCCCCCCCCTCTCTTTCTCTTTTCTCTTTAATATACTAACCTCTATTCTTTTTGTCGTTGTATGTGAAACTTGTTCGGGTCCTTATGGACCCTATCCTTGCATTTTTCTTTGGGTCATGGAGGCCCAATTCTATTTTATCCGAGTCAGCCTGCCATAAAAACCGACGAACAGGCTCCGAAGTTGAAAATATGTTGTAGATCGGAAGATTGGGCCAAAGGCCTAATCTTTATAAAAGATTGTATTTTGGGCCTAAGCCCTTGTCCTTTTAATTGCTATTATTGTGTTAGTTTAAGACAGGTGGAAGAATTGGGTCTAGGTCCAAAAGATAGAAAATACTTCTATTATGCTAGAATAGGACAGGTACAAATGACTTGAATGGGCCGAAGGCCCAAAACGAAAATGGGCTCAAATACTGGCCCAGGCGGACAGAAAACCAGATTTGGGCCCAAACCTCTTTCCCTCTTAATTTTTATTACGTTTATTTACTCGTTAATATTTTTCATTAATCTTAAGATCAACAATTCAAATCCCCGAAAGACGTCCATTTCGCTTTAAAAAAATTAACTAAACCAGTCATCTCTTAACAAGACTTAAACAAATAATTTTGTAAGATAACTCACTTAGACAATATTTAAATATTTCCCCTTTTCCCCTTTAAAATAGTTCTAATTATAAAATAGTTCAATTTTGCAAGTCAAGCCAAGTTAAAATTATTTTAGCCAAATAATTAATCGTCGGATAACCGCGTATTAGCGGGCATTTCAGGTGCATTTAAACCCTTCCCGAAATGCTAATAAGAACCCTAAACCCCCTTAAATATTTTTCAATTGATTTCCTGTTTTAATCTTTTGAAAAAATCAATTTTCTTAATTTCCCTTTAAAAATTAAGTGGCGACTCTTAAAACCAGTCCTAGTCGAAAATATACTTTTTAATAAAACAAATATTTCAGTCCAATATTGAAAGACGAAATTATAGCTTTTTGTTGAAATTGTTTTTTGATTATTGTATCAGTTTGAGTTTTTTTTTACTGAAACTGAAAATGGGTACTAAAATTTGAGATTTGACAAGAAAAAATTCATCTTCAGATTCATCAAGAAGGGCCATTGAAAAATCAACAAGCGTAGACCTTCCTGTCAAGACAATAATGACAATAAGATATCATCATAAAAAGATTCAATATCTATGTCAACTTTATTGAATTCAACAATGCCAATTGGGTTTTGTGAAAAATAGGTTATAGGAGAGATAGAAGAAAGGTGAAGGATGATGGTGTAATGGTGATGGAGATGATTGGAGGAGAAGAGACATCTTTGAACAATGAAGAGAAAAATGGGACAAGTTAAGAAGATGAATAGAATAATAATGAAGTTGGACAATGGTGGAGAAAAAACAAAAAAAATGCATAAAAGGAATGATTTTGGTGATGATTTTTTTTTATTTTTTAATTCTGCAAAAAGTAAGTGTGTATATTACACTGGGCAAGAAAAAATTGGGATTGACGTTTTAAGGGTGTCAATATCTCTGTTTAAAATACTTCAAGGGGGTAATAGGACCCCCGTGAAGTATTAGTGTGTAGTTGAGAATTGGGTAATAGGTTAAGGGGGCATTTGACTATTTTCTCTAGTTTATGCTCGTGGTTCTGACAAGAGGTTCTTCAACTTGAAGGGAATTAGTGATCTTGCTAAAGTATTGATCAAGTTAGATCTGCATCAAACTTGGCCACTAATTTTTTTGCTTATCAAGTTGACTCTCATTCTTCCTGTTTTTATTGCTTTTGTGGAACGAGCTTTCTCATCCATGAAGTACATTAAAAATGAACTTCGTAATTGTATTGGTGATGAATTTTTGAATGGTTGTTTAGTTTGCTATGTAGAGCGTAAGATATTTGGAAATGTAATCGTTTTCAACATATGAAAAGTCGTCGAGCACAATTATGACTTTAAGACTATAAGTCTCTTTTTGTAATGATAATATTACTAGTAGATCATTGTGACTTATAATTAGAGGTTGTTTTTTATGATGATAATATTAATCGTTATTTTATTTTTTTACTTTTTTTATTAAAGAGTTTGAGTTAGTATACGTTTACTTTTTTTATTAAAGAGTTTGAGTTAGTATATGTTTACACTATGTGATTGCTAACCGTTTTATGTTAAAGGAAGTGAGCACCCACAACCTTTAAATTCTGGATCCACCACTGCTAACAACCAAAGTAAACTAGGACTAAAATCCTCTCTAACTACTTTCTCTGTCTCTAATTACTTGTGCACTTTTGAATTGACACACATATTAAGAAAATAAGGAAAAAAAGGACAAATATACCCCAAACTATCGTAAATGGTATACAGATACCCTCTGTCATACTTTTGGGACTTTGGTGCCCCTACCGTAAAAAAACTAGAGCATATTTGCCCTTTACTCTAACGAAAGACCAAACAGGGACACGTAACGCAATCCTACGGAGAGACCCATTTGACCAATTAGTTAGACCCAAAATTTAAAAATCTACTAATTAATTAGCCAAACACTGATCTTCAAATAAATTGAAAAACTATTCCAAAATAAATAAGTAATTTTTTAAAGATCAATTTAGTATAGTAGTGCCACAATAAAATCATAATTTCTTTTACCAAGCTTTTAGAATATGCTTATTTGAAAATATAATTATTTTTCAAAAATAATTACTTTTTGGAAAGAAACATTTGTGTTCAGTAATCATTTATCTAAATATTTTTGTCAATATAAAATCAGCATTTTGTGCTTAATTAATACTTCAAAAGTAAAATAAAATACGATAATTTTTTAGCTTCTAAAAATAACTTCCTCCATTATTCAAAACTACTTTTATCTGTTCTTTTTAAATTGTCATGATTTTCCTTTTTAGAGTTAAATGATAGTAACAAATTTACCTAATATTTTATGATATATTTTTCATTATATTGTTATGTAAAAAATTGTAATTTATAATACTTTTTATATAGTTTTAAATATTTAAAAAATTTAGCCGTTTAAAATATCAAATTAATATGATTTAATTTAAACTTTAAAAACTAATCAAATTGAAAAGGAATGATTAATTTTATTTCTAAAAACTTAGCCAACCACGTCAACTTTCTAAATAAACACGTTTTTTTTTTGTCTTTTCCAACATTTTTGACTTCCAAAGCTTTTGGCCAAACAAGCTAATAGCTATCAGAAGTATTTTGGGGGGGCTTTTATCACTTCCCAAATTTTCAACTGCTGCTACCATGGCAACTCATAGCAATTTGAAGAATCCCTTGATTGCGTTTCTTGCTCCACTTCCCTCCTTACTTTTCTACCTATCTTTCCTTCGCCATTACCATGAAGATAATCCACTCTACAATTGGTGTTACCACCACCCTCTTCTGTTTGCTAATGTCTTGTTTTTCTTCAATGTCAATATCCTCTTCTATGCCATTGGTTATCTCCAATCTAGTCACTGGGTAATTTTATACTTTTTTTTTTAGATTAACTAATTTCAGTGATGAATTTCTTGTTAGATTTGATTTGGGTTTTTGTTGAAATATGGTAATTTGATTTGTATTCCAAATTAACTAGGCTAAGTTGATTTTGAAGTTATATTTTATCATTTGTAAGCAAAAAGTTTCTCAGGGAAATTGTGCTATTATTGTATTAATATTAGTAATGATTTGATGAATTGGGTTATTGTTGGAATTTGATTTTCAGATGATAGATTTGTACTGGACTGTGATTCCAGTAATGTTAGTGCATTTCTATGCAAATCATCCGTTGGCGCAGTATAATGTGTGGAGGTCTAAGGTGGTTATACTTTTAACTTGGATTTGGAGTATAAGACTTACTCATAACTACTTCCGTCGCGAGAACTGGCAATGGGGACACAGGCAAGATTGGAGATTTACAGATATGAGCCACCAGTTTGGCAAGAACTGGTGGTGGATCTCTTTCTTTGTTGTTTATTTCTCTCAGCAGGTGATTCTTTATCTGTTTGATTAAATGCCCTAATGAATTCAGTTCTTTGTTTCTTTTCTGTAGCTTATTTATTATACTAATGGCTAGAAACTGTGTAAGCCTATAAACAACAGATCAGCAAGCAGTGTCATCAATTTATTTTTAAAATGAAACACATAAATTATTCGTGAACTATTCATTCAGAATTGAGGACATTGTTTAGATGGTATTAGAGAATATGTATGATCATTTATGCAACTTCACTCAATGTCAGACTTCTATTCTTAGTAATTTTGTGGTGCAATGAGAAGAGTCCCATTCATAAAAATTCTAGGGGACATAACCCATATTACTAACTAGGGAAAGGATTTATCGACTGATTTTAAAGCCTACTAACATTGCCTGTTTTAGAATTTTCCTTCCCTATGATATAGCATACCTAATTGCTTTCATAGATTGTCGTGTTGTCTTCAAGTGCTCAATCAAGCGATAAAAGAGTATGCCTCACAAACAAGAAATGCATTCCAAGTTCTTCCCTCAAAGTTTTTGCTGTTCAGATGATACCATCTCTAGTTTTGATACCACTCACTTTAGTTAGTATTTTCTGCTTGCTCGACCATATAAACAAAAACATTGTTTGCTCAAAAGCATGGTACTGGTAAATATCATACCATGTTGCATTTTCACTGAAGGACCAACCTTCTTGGCCTTCACCAAGCATTAGCAAACAGCTTTCCAAGCATTTTCAACAGCCAATTTATTGTTTGAATTAATTGTGTAAAATCAAGTCTGGTTGCTGTAATATCTCGAAATGTGACAAATTGAATTTGCAGTTGGTTTGGTGGTGGAACAGAGAGACATTAGTGACTCCTTTATCATCCTCTATGGTTTTATTTATTTTTGACATGGTTTTGCAGATTTTTCTGATCGGTATATGCCTGCCTATGTATGTTGTCCACTCTGAAGACAAGCCATGGAATATCTGGGATTTCATTGCTGTATTCATCTGCTTGTCTGCCATTATAATTGCTTATTATGCAGATACCGAGCTCTACAATTTTGTGAGCAGAAATCAGAAACTAAAAGAGCTTGGCAAGCCAATGGTTCCCAATCTTGATGAAGGCCTCTGGAGGTATTCACGACATCCAAACTATTTTGGAGAGCAGTTATGGTGGTGGGGACTCTTCCTATTTGCCTGGAACTTGGGTCAGACTTGGACTTTTGTTGGTGCACTCGCTAATAGCTTGTGTCTTGCACATGTCACTGTGCTTGTTGAGAATAGGATGCTTAAGCAAGCCTACAGAGCTGAAGCATACAAGCTCTACCAGAGGACAACATCTGTGTGGATACCATGGTTCAAGTCATCCGCAAAAGGGAAAGATAAGAAAACTTGAGTCTATTTTCAATCTCTTTGGTGTCTTCCTTTGTTAAATGTCCACGATAAGATTTAGAACTATTGAATAAGTAATCTACTAATGTGCGTTTTAATTATGTGTCTTGTACAATTGATTTGCTTGCAACTGTCCCGTGTCATTCATCCAATAGCCTGAAAGCTTGCTAAGAAGAAACAAAAATATGAGGATTGTTCTCCACCAGAAACATGCATAATACATGTAAGAAGGTAGGAAGAAATCAGACCAACTGAATCCAGATATCTCAACATGTATTATATGTTGAAGGGAATTCGAAGAATGGACAAAAGAAACAACCTAATTACTTGCATATATGCTTAAACTATCATCTCGGTACACTTGTAGTTTAGTCCAGCGTAGAACTGAGAATTGTCCCCACTTCTTGCTCACTGTACTTTCTGATGTTGTTTCTCAATCCAAGTCGTGTCTCTTCCTTCCTCCCAATTTGATTTGCATCAAATTTGCAACTGTTAGTAAGCCTGACATACAAAAAAATGAATATTTCTGTAATTCTCTCATTAGAATAGCGACAAGAGAATAATGTGAAACCTTGAATCTCTTGAGATCATGCTAATATGGAGAGAGCTCAAGAACTTTAAGGTTTGAGCTCATGATTTGTTACTGATGGCAGAGTCATAGGCAAAGAAGTGCTTCATACATATTAACTCCCAAGCTGGTTGTAGTAGTAAGTAGATAATATGATGAAGTTGTCTTGGTAGAAATATGACCCGTTTTACTGATCTTACAGATTTCTTCCTTGTATCAGTCTCCTTAACAACACATGAAATTTCATAGCTTGGGCTTAAATCTTTTTCCGATACTTCCAGGAGAGCTGTCAATGGAAATAAAAGCAAACAATATAGAAAGAAATTTGTTGAATTTTCCATGGCTACACTTAAGATAAAGCTTGATTGAGTAGAAGCATTGAAGATAGTCTTGGCCTGGAGAGTTGGAACTTTAGTTCTGTCTTCTGCAGCAATTTATGAATATGTTCAATCAAATATTCAAGAGTCTTATTCCTGTTTACTTGCAACTAAAAGAACATTCTTATTTCAGTTTGCTTACAACTATTTCTTTTAAAAATCTTAGTTCAGTTGTTGGGGAAGCATGAGATCTTGAGAATGTAATCTTGATATTCCGTCAACCATTTCTCGTGCTGAACAGATTTATTATGAGAAATCAGGATTTATGTTTGCAATAGAAGGGTCTTTTTTATGAACTTGTTATGGAGTTTTTTTTTTTTTTTTTATCAAAATAAAAGAAAAGGCACACATTGCTCATGTGAAGAACCAGTATGTGGAGTATGTAGAGTTCATCGAAAATATGTATATGAAAAAAAAAGAACCCTGTATATATTGCCGTGTTTTTAATAGCATTCATCAATCAATAACAAGTACATCTAGTCTAATCTCTAGAAGTGGAATGTACATGAAATTTGGGCTACGAATTAAACTATGCCTACAAAATTGAAAATAACTAGTTGCAACTCTATGCCTTGTCTTCTATACCGTTTGCAGAAACTCCTTCTGGTGTAGCTGTTCCTTTGTTAGCGTTGAGGTAGCATCTGGAAACTTCAAGAACAGCAGCAACAAAGGCCAAGGAAGCAAGAAAAGCAATGTAAGCATTCTTCCAAATCCCGACGTCCATCATCTGGAAACCTTTGAAACAATTGAGAATTCCCATTATAATAGTACCATAACCAGTACACCAGTGATAGATATTCCAATACACCCTATAGTTGTGTTCCTTTGATGGCCGTAGACGATGAGCTAACACTTGTAATGTTGCAAGCACTAAAAGTGCAGCACCAATGTATCTATGACAAGTGTGTTGCTTAACTGAAGAAGATTGTCTCCCAAGATAAAATCCCAAACCTCCACCAGCAATACCGAGAAAATAAGCTATACTTTGACAATAAATATGTAGACTGAACCACAAAGCTGGATAGTACTCTTGTAATGGTAGATATCTCAGTCTAGCAAGAACAACACCAAGTGGCATCATCATTCCCCAACTAACCGCATTGATAATACCATGTGCAATCTTTATCTTAGACCTTGAATTTAGTTTTACATTATGACTACTTATAGGCACAGTTTTCCCAGAATGGAAATTTAAAGTGCCAAAAGATCTCAAGTTATCTCCTGACATGCCATGACTTCCTGGTGTATCATCATCTTGTAGTGGTCCTTCTTGCCAAACATGATTCACAACATTACTTCCATTCATAGGTAGCTCAAACCTCGCAAAGATGATGACTTGTCCATTGATATTCTGGGCTGAAACATCATGAACCGTAAAGCTCAAGTCACCTTTCACAAGGGTGGTTCCATAGGTGTCGATAGGTGACGTGTATGCTTCGAGAGTACCATCAGAACGTTGTAATGCAACAAAAGCTTGCGAGCCGATCATCCCTGTAGATGTTGGGTTTATAGCCCAAGCAAGCCATCTTCCGTGCTGCCTTTCAGACTTCCTAAAGGCGATATCGACAGTACGAGAAGGCACGTCGTAATTCCAGTGAATAAAAGAATTCAAAGTATGAAGATGGCTGCATGAATCGTAGGATTTTCCATTGAAGTGGAAATCGGAGCAGTTGGTTCGAGCATATGAGGAGAGGAACCATAGGGAGAAAAAGAAGCAAAAAACCAACAGGTTATTAGAGTATGCCATCAAGTACGTAGTTAATTTCTTATGATGAGAGGGTGGTGTATTTATAATATGCGTTCACTAATCCAATTTAGGGATGAACTAGGTTAGTTAAATTTGGAAGTTACTCGCGGATTAGGATCTATAATCCCACTATGAGTGGGAGTAGGAAAACTTAACCTTTTTTTTAAAGATTAGTACTAATTTTTAAACATAAGGTAAATTTTTTTTAAAAAAAACCCGCTTTTAATTTGTATATTTAATTGAACTAATCCCATTTATGGATGGACTAGGCTATACTAAAATTTGGAAGTAAATCACATTATGATGTGAATAGGAAAACTCACTCATTAGTAAATACTACTACTATCATTCTCTACTATAGAGATGTATAAGATGTCTCAATTTATGAAAAAGTAAGAAAATAGTTTTAGATAGTTGAATCATTTGATGAAATATGTTTATCCAATAGAGCGAAAAAGTACGTACTTTCTAAGTTGTAAAAGATAATGCATATACGAATTGTGGTAAACAATATGAAGGATACAATAGAAAAATCACATATAAATTAGGATTTATGTGTATAAATTATATCTTGTTGCAACACTAATAGGTATGAAGATTTTACTTGGAATATTTTATTTGGGGAATGTTCATTGATATTTCAAAAAGAATAAAATTGCGGTAAGTTAGGATATGACCCATTTTTAGTTTTTTAAAGATAATTACAATACAATGTATTTGGGTGATTTAACTTATAAAAGTGCAATTTCAAATATATACAATGAAGTAATTAATCTACAATAAATTGTCTTGTTTTCATTTATATTAAAAATAGCCAAAAATCGTAGAAAGTGCACACGGACTATACAACATAACTTGCCAAAAGTCATAGAAAGTATACACTAACTATACAATATATTATCTCACATATACATGAGTGATACACTTACATTATGATATACTCAAAAAGTTGAATATAGATTAACTCTATATAAAATATACACTGACTAAACATGAAGTATGCACTAACTATTCAATCTTGATCAACTCAAAATTACCTCTCTCTAAACGGTCCCAAATTTTAGATACGAAATCCTCTCGATGTTTCAAGTCTTTATGAAGAGGGGGGGGAGGGGAGAAGAAAAGAAAGAGGAGGGAAAAAAGGTCATTAATGCCGAAATTGGAAGGAAGAAGAAGAAGATTAGAAGCCATTAATTGTGAAATTGGAAGGAAGGAAGAAGAAGAAGATTTTGGCCAATTTCAAAAAGAAGGAGATTAGAAGCCATTAATTGTGAAATGGGAAGGAAGAAGAAGAAGACGACTTTGGCCTATTTCCATATAGGGAAGTGCTAAATGGACAGAATTATGTGGCCATAATTTGACCAGAATTGTAAAAAGACTAATTTAACCTTTTTTCCTTTTATTACTACTATTTTCTAAGCTTCTAAAAATACGTGTGAACAACAATTATTAAGTTTAGTGAGTTAGAATTATTATTAACTATGTGAAGGAAATTATTTAATGGACTTTATAATGTGGGACCTATTACACTCTAAGAGAAAAGGACCAAAATTGTCCCTTATCTTTGCCAATTAAGACTCAAAATGATCCTTATCATTTCATATGGAGCACTAATAGTCCTCCTTCTTTGTAAAAATGGTGCAATTTTAGTTTTTCTAACATTTTCCGTCAATTTACAAGGTTTAGCTCCTTTTGTCCATTCATTAAGCAACAGTGAAGGCTAATTATTAAGGCCACCAAATGAATTAATTTTGAGTGGCAGGATCCATTGTATTCACAATTAATATCACCCTCATATATTGGCTCCATTTATCCATTTACAAATTTATTAAAAAAAAATACTTAGACTCTCACTCAGAATATTCATATTGGTGTCCAACTATGTTAGAATCGTGCCGCGTAGGGCTCCATTTGGTTCGTATATCGAGAGCTCGAATCTGAAACCTTTGGTTAAGAGATAAACATTCTTATCCACTACACTACATCATTTGGTTGTATAGATATACTAAATCCTTTGTCTAGAATTCCAGAAACACACTTCAAGTTTAAAACAAGAGCATGTTAGTATCAATTAAGCATAAAATTATAATTTAATATTTATTATTGGGTTATCATTACTCGTTAAGAAAATTCATACATCCTTATAGAATTGATAATATCAGGGAGATAATGATATCGAAGATTTTTTTTATCGTGCACGAATAGAATTGAAGGTTGGATCTGCTAATTGAAAAGTGCTTACAATAAGAAGTAGCAAATTCTCTATACAAGCTATGATTTGCTGCTATAGGTTTGACTCCATTTAGAGCTTATATCTACCCTCTAGAATGATACGAATAGGAAATATACAGAACAATTAGTTTTTTAGGATAGAAAAAATTATTTAATTTAATGCATGACACGCATATAAGCAACTTCCGTTGATGATAGACGGAAAATATTTGATAGATTAAAACTGTATCATTTTTACAAAGAAGGAGGACTATTAGTGCTTCATATGAAATGATAAGGATCATTTTGAGTCTTGAGGCAAAGATAAGGGACAATTTTGGTCCTTTTCTCACAATCTAACTTCACTCTCTTTTAATTCTTCCTAATTCACTCTTTCTTTGTTCCTTTTTCTTCATCTTTTTTTGTCATCCTTTCTCTTTTCTTTTCCATTACATGTAAAATTAAATTATACAAATTCTAATTCCATAAGATATTTTTGGATACTGTTTTATAAATGATTTTCTAATTTTGAACTTCTAAAATAACATTTATTTATTTCTATTATATACAAATCATTCAATTCTAAAATCAAGCACACAAAAAAATATTCGTTAATATCTAATTTCATAACACAAAATTTGTTGGGGATAATATTACATTTGTTTTCTTTATTTTAATTTCATTATAGTATATTTAATACATTAACATCAATATAAAAAAATAATATGATTTGATTATTTTTTTTCTTCACTAATATATTCATTTGAATATAATATTTTAAAAAATAATAGTTATTTGAATATTATATTTCATAATCATATTTTAAAAAATAAATTAAATATTTTTTATGATAAACTTTAAAGACTATTCTTTTGAGATAATAACAAATCGTTTTTTAATAAAGTTTGTACTTTTATGTGATAAATATAGAAAGATAAGTTCCGTATGATAAATTTAATAGTTAGATGAATTTTATGTATTAAAAAATAAGAAAGTAATTTTTCGTGTTATAAATTCTTTTGATGTTTTATAGTGAAAATATGACATAACACTATAAATAAGTTAATTACATACAAGGTGATTTTAGAAACTTCATTTAATGTGATACTTCTCACAAAGTTCAGTAATATATTTGATACTTTTCAGATGTGATTTTTTTAAAAACTTTTTTATTTCAATGATTAATTTCAGTCTTAAACATCGTATGTGTGGATTTATTTGCTTATCATTATCTGAATATTTTGTTCAGTTAATAAAAAAATATTTTTCTGTATATTTTTTTGTGTATGTGTATAGTTCATTTGATTTATTTTTAAAAATAAATATTGTGGTTGGTCTGCAGGTTTGCTTTAAAGAATGTAAATTCTGGAATGGAAGTGAGAGAGGATAGCCATGGATTTGGTTGGTCTTTCCAAGACTTTGGGGAAGTTTGATTCTATTTGGGTAGTAGTTGATAGATTGACTAAGTCAGCTAATTTTATTTCGATAAGAATAGATTATAATGTTTATGTGAAAGAGATAGTGAGGTTGCATGGGGTGCCCCTTTCTATCATCTCGGACCGTGGTACCCAATTCACATCCAAGTTTTGGAGGAAGTTACATGATGAATTGGGCACACAACTCACTTTTAGTACAGCCTTCCATCCACAGACAGACGGGCAGTCAGAGAGGCCTATTCAAGTGTTAGAAGACATGTTGAGGGCATGTGTGATTGATTTTGGAGGGCATTGGGATAAATTCATACCTTTGTGTGAGTTCTCCTATAATAATAGTTATCACTCCAGCATTGATATGACACAATTTGAGACACTTTATGAGAGGGGATGTAAATCACCGGCCATAGGATGGTTCGAGGCTGGAGATGTGAAACCTTTGGGGTTAATTTAGTGAAGAATGCTCAACATAAGTTGAGGAGTATTCAAGCTAAGCTCTTTGCCTCCCAAAGTAGACAGAAAAAGTATGCAGACCATAAGGTAAGAGATATGACCTTTCAAACTGGTGAGAATGTTCTTCTTAAGGTATCACCCATGAAAGGGGTGATGAGATTTGGCAAGAAGGGCAAGCTAAGTCTGTGATACATTGGTCCCTTTGAGGTTCTTGAATGTGTAGGGCCAGTGACTTATAGATTGGCTTTACCTCCTAATCTATTTGGAGTTCATTCGGTATTCCATGTATCCATGTTGAAGAGATATCATGGTGACGGGGATTACATCATTAAATGGGACTCAATTGTTTTAGACAAAGACCTTCATTATAAGGAGGAACCGATTACAATTCTTGATCGTGATATGCTAAGCTGAGGACCAAGGACATCAAGTCCGTGAAAGTTCAATGGAAGCATCGTCTAGTTGAGGAAGCTATTTAGGAAACCGAGAGGGACATGCGAGACAAGTATCCCCAATTGTTCATCGATTCAGGTACTACTCCCTTTTTTCTTTAGCTTATCTTTCCTAAGTTTGTCACTCGGGGACGAGTGATGGGTAAATTGGTATCTATTGTAACGACCAGGTTCCGTCGTTATAGAAAAGCCAATGTGGAAAATTTTTGGGTCGAAAAACTTTTTCATAGTAACTTGGAACTTCCCAACCTAGTCAAGATTTGAACGAAATCAGAGTCATTAAAGTCTAGGGAAATCTGGTAGCAATTGGGTGATCTAATTATGAATTTGATCATAAGAGTAGATAAATAAGATGTTAAGGAATCCGTACGACTTTACGGAATTGAATTCGAGTGAGTAGGACTCTCGAAATTGATCTTGGCGTGAATGGGTAATTTTTTGAGTGTCGTTGGTTGAAGGTGTGTTGTGAAATGGGATCTTGGAATTATTAAAATAGCTCACTATTTCGTGTAAGCATCTTTGGCGTGGATTTCTATCGCCAGGGCGGGGCCGCTGTAGCTGGCGAGTGCCGCCATGGCAGCGCAGACACGACTTAAATTCGAAAATAAACCCCAAAAACGTTTTATTCTGCAATTTTTGAACTTGAGAGCTAAGGAACGAACCCAGGAGACTTCTTGACCATTTTCCACCATTCTTGAGGCTAAGGTAAGGTTTTAACTCTCCGAATCTGTTTTTTGATCCGTAGAACGTAATCTAATGGGTAGTTATCGATTGGGGAGGGTTTTGATTTGAAAATTATGGTGGAAACAACTATAATTGAGATATTGGGATCAAAGGTTTGAAATAGGGTTGATGGGATTGTTAGTAATTCGAGTAATTACTTATCATTTATTGATTCCCGTATTATATTAATTGTTTGTAGACCAAGAACAAGCGAAACGAATTCGAAAAGGGAAGAATCAAGTTTCTTAGGGTTTCAAGCTTGTTTCGAGGTAGGTGATGGTTGTGATTCTATGATTGTGTGACTAGCTTTATTATGATACATGTATGTATGCGAATGTTGCATTATTGATCACATTAATTGTAAATGAGGATATATGAATGATGAATGCCATGATGACTTGATTGTATGATTATGAGAATGTACTTTGTGATTATGGCTTGTTGAATGGATCGGGTGTTGCGTTCTGACACACTAACTTGGATCGGTTGCCACGTTCCGGCATAATATAGGATCGGTTACCACGTTTTGACATAAACATTAGATCAGATACCACATTTTGGTATGCTAACTGTTTGGGTTTAGGTTTCATGAGAGGACCAATGAGTTGACATAATTGTGTATCTTGAGAAATGTGAAATTATACATTGTTCTTAAATGATGATGATAGTGTATATGTTCGATGTATGCATGTTATTGTAGTGTTATATTGACTTATGTATGTTGTACTTAGTGGGATAGCAACGTGATCCCACCAGTACATTGTGGTTGTGTACTGATTATGCACTTGCTCTTTTTTTGTTGAGTATAGGGCATCTTCAGGTGACTATTGCCATACCTCTCTTAGAAGATCAGTGATCGCTGATCGAATTCAAGGGTGAGTCAGTTCTTCCAGGCTGCCATGAGTTCTCCTTTCGTCTATGTCCACATTTCGGACTTAGACTTTTCTAGTTAGTTATTAGTTCATTAGTTTGGGGTCATAACCCTTCTTGTTAGACTTATGGATCTTGTTAGATGTTTTGGTACATTGACTTTCAGGTTCTAGGCGTATTTTTCCGCATTGTTTAGTTGTTAGGTCCTTTGGAAGTTTATGGGAACTTTAGTTTTTAGCTATTTAACTTGCTTCTGTAACTTAAATGCCTTAGTATTTTGGTTGAGTTGTTAGTTTGGGTTGTAGTAATGGTTCTCCCACCGAAGGGTTAGTGTGAGTGCCAATCACGATGGTCTGGGTCGTGACAATATACGTTCGAAGATATGAAAGTAATCACATAATGGACGAAACATGATGGTAATTTCAGTTTTCTTCATATTTCGTTCACATATAGTCTAAGTATAATCGGATAAAATATATTTTTATCATTTAACTTTTTTTCTAGAAAATTCATGCATAACAACAACTCCTTTAAATAAATAAGAGTAATTGTTTTGTCAACTTGGTGAATTTCATATTTTTAATTTGAGTATTATAGATACAAATTTTTAATATTTAAATTTAGATATAATTTATCTTTTCACGTTTAGAAATTATAAAGTAAAATAGATAGCCTACACTATACTCCTCTTTTGTACTTTTTTTTATCATTAAGAAATAAGAAATGAAAAATAAATAAACAAAAAAGAATAAATAGAAAGGAGGAAATTTAGAAATTGAAAAAGATATATATTTTTTTATATTTTCTTACTACTACTGTCATATTTTTAAATTTTTTTAGATCATGAAAATTTCAAGTAAGAAGAATGGGTTAGACTTATGTTTTCTTTGGTGAATTTTGTGGTTCCTTTCTCATGTTTAATTATGAAATCATCAATAATTAATCTCATTAATCATTTTCAATGTCTTGGAAACAAAATTGAAGAATATATTCAATATTTAAGTTAAAGGGCAGAAATATCTAAAAATAAACTAGTTTATAGTGTGAACATGTCTTTTTACCATTCTGGCCAAATTATGGCCAAAAGGATTTTTCCATATATAAAATAGTCAATAGATCGATGTATAAGTTCTATATAATTACATTAGTCCATAAAATTACTTTACATAATTTAGCTAAAGTGTTCAAGGCTTATCTGAATTGGTCAAACGAAGAGTTTTAAGACCCTAAAGAACTGTCATGGCCAAAGCCCCCTCTCGACTTCCAAAAAATTCAAAGTAATTAGTACTAAATGATAGGTTTTGATGAACCCAACTCAACACAACAAGAATTATCTCAAAATTTCTTCCACAACTCTAAAATCGCAAATTACAAATAAACACGATAATAATAGCGAAATTTCAAGAGCAAATTGACAACAACTTTCAAAATATTTTCTAATCAACGTATGTTTTGATTCATGATATCTCATAAATTGGAATGATAGGCCATCACCGAATCTACCTCTCTACAAATTTTCAAGAGATTCTATTTTGTTGTTTTATAGAAATCTACTAGTGAAGTTTGACTAAATTTTAATTTGTATAATAGTGTATAAAATCAAAATATTATTGTATTTGAGCGTTTACATATATCTTATAATTTTGTATAATCTTGTATATTGGTACTTGGTAGTCTAATATTGTACGTCAAGTTTTAAAATATTTTTCTAAAAAGATGAAATGAATGTCTTGTATATTATTGTATACCGACTATATATTGCTTTATACCGAATTGTGTTTAGTATATTATTGTATATTTGGATATATATTTTATACACCGAATTATATTTTGTATATTATTATATATTGCTATATACCATATATATGTTAATTTGTTTTTTAAAAAATGTATAACTTGACTAATAAGTTTATATTTTATAAGAATAAAACACCCATCATTTTAAAATTTAGAAAAAAATGATTTTCTAAATGTGAAGAGATTGTATGTATCATGTGAAAGAATCGTATTAAAGAATAACTAGTTACTTATTATTCATTATTATTGACTAGTCGATTTTTATAAAATTATGAATATGAAAATTTATAATCACAAATATTTAATTATAAAAGCAACATGAAGATATGTGATAATAATGATTTATTAATACAACACTTTAAAATATTCTTGTATCTTGTTTATGCCCTGCTAAAAGGGTTGATAAGTATAGTGGACCTGCAAATCAGGTCTTGGTTTAGGCAGATCGACGCAGAAATATAAGTGGCTACTTGAATCCAGCCAATCTGCTATATATACATGGTCCCGCCTTTAGTTATCAATTCTGTGCGTCTTTATATAATCAGTCTTACTTTGGCTCGATTGATACGAGAGATAAATCATACATTAATTAATTTCAAAATAATTAATTTTAAGATAACTTGTTTCTCAAAGTTCATAATATATTTCCTTTGGAATTCACTAAAGAAAAAGTGTCTTCATATAAATAAAACACAAAACGTACTACAAGACTATTTTTTTTTATTTCTTTTTTTTGGTCCATGACAATTAAGAAAATGAATTATGTGGGAAAAAATAAAAAAGGAGGAGGAG
This sequence comes from Solanum verrucosum, assembly GCF_900185275.1. Lineage (NCBI taxonomy): Eukaryota > Viridiplantae > Streptophyta > Magnoliopsida > Solanales > Solanaceae > Solanum > Solanum verrucosum. Next base: position 884,687 of record NW_026020402.1, read on the forward strand.
AGATTTGAATATCTAGAGGTGGATATAAAAGAATACTTTTGTGTAGACTTCCAATCTTGATATCCTTAGTCCCTATCATCATCTTTATTAGTTTCTAGATTCTTTTGTTTTTATTTTTATTTGTTTGTTGTATTAAAAATAAATATTTATTTTTATTTATCCGATTTAATAAATTAAAAGATAACTTGTCTATTTTACTTTATTACCAACTATTATTCATTTTCTGACATTTAGTTAACTTATAAATTACTCTGGACATGTTAAGTCAAATATGAACGAGTCAATGGCATTTATGGATTGGGCAATGAACTTGTTAAAATATAGTATATGTTCCCTAAATTTCAAGTGTTTGTATTAGGAGCTGGATGGTCTAAATTTCACATATATTGTCATTATCCTTTGCATGGTCCCTAATTATTTTAGGTAGATTTTGTTGAATAATATTTGTTCCAGGCATGTAGCACGAAACTTCCAAGTTTTTTGTGGTGAAAACTGGATGGTCCACTCATTATCGACGTCTATTTTAGACTTTTCAAACTCCATTTTTGAATATTTTTTTTAAAAAAAGAGTGTTTGTTTTGATATTCTCTCCGTTTCATTTTGTTTGACATTATTTTTTTATTAAACTGTTAAAAAATAATGATATATTTTTCAATAAAGATATTACTCTTTCTGTCCCTAATTACTTGTCCACTTTTGAATTGACACATTTATTAAGAAAATAATTATTGACATAGTAAGTTTACCATTAAGTAATTGATTGAGGGTATAATACGTTAAAAAAAATTGTCCTTTCTTGATTTATCAAAATGGACAAGTAATTAGGAACAACTAAAAAAAGGAAAAGTGGACAAGTAATTAGGGACAGATGGAGTATTTTATAGCTACACAAAATAATACTCCCTATGTTCCTAATTACTTGTCCACTTTTGAATTGACACACTTATTAAGAAAATAATAATTGACATAGCGAGTTTACCATTTTACCCCAATTAATTATGAAGTAGATCAATTAAAAACTTAAGATTTTCAAGAAGTTCTACTTTCAAAATAATTAATCGAGGGTATAATATGTAAAACAAAATTATATTTCCCTGATTTGACAAAATAGATAAAAAATTAGGCACAACTAAAAAAGTAATTAGAGACAGATGAAATATGTAGTATTTATGTCCAAAGCTTTCAAAAGTTCTATAACGGACCATACAAATTTATGATATATTTAATACCATAAATTTCAAAAATTCTTATTGTCTACATTAACATTTGTGTCAGATTAAAATAAGTCTTACAAAGTAAAACAGAGAGAGTAATATTTGTCCAAGAAAAGTAAGTAATTTTAAAGTTTTCCCACAACTCCAACAAAATTGAGTTTTAAAATATTATTGGAAAAATAGCTGAAACCAATAATTTTTTTGCAGATTCAAACTCAGTTTTTTGCAAACTTTTGAAGCAAACGGCACTAAACAACTCAAGGTTTCACATTGTCTTTTGGTGATACACAATACAAGGTCCCTACTTGCATTTGCTAAAATCTCTTTAATTTTATTTGTTGTCGTTGAACATAATGTCATACAGTCCTAAATTCAATTGAAAAAAAAAAACAAAGTAGTCAAAGAAAAGACGTGTCCCATGCCCCATTTCTTTAATATTTTCATTGTAGTCAAGACAATCATATTAAATGCATGTAAGCAAATTCTGTTGTGGCTTTTAAGAACCCAAAGGGTCACAACTATTGATGAAGCAATAAACTACCCAACTACTTTTTCTAAGTTTCAATTACAAGTTTATCATATCAAACAAGTAAAACCAATCCGCAATTGTAAATTCATTACATCATATAATTTATTTTTTCTCATCAGGTATCCGATTAAATTCACATATTTGAGTAAAAAAGTCTCATATTGGTGAAGAAGCACTCCCTAGCGAAATGATTTCAATTTTCATACCTAAAGGCTATATGTCTCAAACTCGAATTTTTTTCTTGTGTTTGGTATATAAGTAAAAATATTACCCTAAAACACGCATTAAGAAATAATCTAGACAAATAATATGGGATGGGTGTGAGGTAGTAGGGATGGGGATTATGAGGATAAGGGTTCAGATGAAATGTGCTGGAGGGTAGAGATGATACAATCAAATATGGAATACTATTTTCCAAACTTCTTTTTTTGTTTAAGTGATTTATATTCTCTAAAAAATTTGACCAACTAAACGTGAGAAAATATCTCCGTACCCAGTGGCGGATTCAGGATTTAGAGTCCGTGGGTGCCAAATAGACTTATCGATTAAATTAATTTTATATTTGATTGAATTATTTGTCTTTTCGATATATATCATAAATCAATCAATAAAATATAAATAATAAGATATTACACTTTTATTGAGTATTTAATCAAATAAAAGAAAAGTCAAAAGAGTAATAATGTAATTAATTTAATTTAAGTCAATAACAATTATAAAAAAAAATAAAAAATTGTGTCAGCTGTTTTTTCTTAAAAAAACGTGCTTGGAGCTTCTTCTTTTTTCTTAAAAAACGTATGCAGCAAATTTCTCAAAAAAATAGGTACAAATGGGATTCAAACCCGCAACATCAACCTTCTAAAGTTGCCCTCCTACCGTGGCACCACAAGCCAATTTTGTTCTGTGGGTGGCACGCTTTATAATTATATAAATATTATATATATATATATATATAAACCTATGTATATATAGAGTTTCCGTCGAAGTTTGGGGGTGGCGTGACACCCCCACAACCCTTCATAGATCCGCCACTGTCCGTACCAAATACATCATGTGTCTCGTACAAAAGATAAATTCTGAAGTCCTTTCGTTCAAAGAAGTAATGTAGTTGGACGTATTTACTTTCCTGATCTCTAGCCTGATAAGTGATAAGTTAATGCAATTGTAATTAAATTTCTCTTCACCTAATCTCAACTTATATATCTCATCCCTAGGTCTTTATTTTATGTGTCATTATTTGATTGGAGATGAGTTTAACATTTTGATAAGTAGTGACAATATAAAATGAAATAAAACAATTTCTAGAAGCAAAAATAGGACAAGCATAGTGAAGTTTGAAAAAGCAAAACAGGACAATGAAGATTGGAGTAGGGCATGACCATCCCAGTACCATTGCACAAAGTGGTAGACAAGAAAGTAAGGTAACCTAAATTTTACATAGTAGAAGAGTATAGTGCGCAAGTTGACGTCTATACATAATGGTGGATAAGGGAATAGCAATACCATAAAGGACAGAGCTGCTTTCCTTTGTTTTCGTCAGCTCATTGGCATTATCTTAAATTTGTAATGTAAATTATATCTGTTTTATTTTTCACTTTAGTATTAGATTGAACACAAAATTTAATAAAGATAGAGATTTTTATTACATACCAAATATACCCCGAAACTTATGATCTTAGATACGTTATTATATTTATGTAACTATAAGGGTAAATATAGGAGGAAAAGGCTTTGGACCTTTATAGATCGAAGATCTTGTTGTCATACCAAAAAACATAACAACAATATTCTCAGTGCAGTCAGTCATTAAGGAGTTTTGTTTAGGGGGGGGGGGAGATATTTTTTTTATATTAACTTTTTTCAATATGTAAGTCATTTGATCAAACAATTTTAAATATTATGCTTCTTTAATTGTAATTTTTATTTTCAAAGTTTAAATTTATTAACTTCAATATATCGCCTTGAAATCGAAACAAGAAAGGTGGCGTGAATCCGAGTATATATAATGTCAAAGCATGTTTAGACCCATAGTTGGATATATGAAAGCATGTTTTAAACCCATAGTTGGACAAGGAATAACAAATTAATCAAATAGGTCCCCATTTTTTTAAATTTTGTTCCGTACCTTAGCGCAACCGTACTTTTACACTTTGAAGTTTATAAATTCTTACCCACTTATCACCTTTTCTTTCCTCACAACTCAACAAATATCCAATATCCCATTTTTCTCTTAAACAAGCTTTCCGTTATTTCTGTTCATGAATATACTTATAAAATTGAATAATACTTAGTAATTATGGAGCATCCTCAGTATTATTTGGACTCATCATCTCTAGGATTTCCTCTGGGCACTGCCTTTCTTTTGGTTGCTGTTTTCAGTCTGAGTGGCATATTTTCTTGCTGCTATCATTGGCACAGAATCCGGTTGCTTCGTCGACGCGCAGACCTTGAAGCCGGCGATGATCCTGCTTCCTTCAAATATAAACTCAATTATAATATGGTAAGGAATTTACTCATATATTGGGATTGGGGGGTCATGTTTACTTGTTATGACAAGTTAAGTGTTTTATTTTTAAGATTACATATTTCCTGTAGACACTTTTACATGATTTGAAAGTGTAAAAATGTTATTTATGGTGTTGGTGTATGTTAGTTAAACTCTAATTTAACTATTTAAGACCTATTTTTTAAGTCGTTGCGTAATCTTTTTTTCCCTTAAATCTAATTACGTGGAAATGCTGTTTGTTCATGTTTGATGGTGATGATTGAACTTTTACACTATTCAATTACTCCATCCGTCCACATTTGTTTAGCAGGTATACTAAAAATAGATGTCCAAGATTAATTGTCAATTTAAACAATCAAGAAATAGTTAGTCACTTTTTTCCAATTCTGCCCTTAATAATAGTGTAGTTCAATTGAAAAGTTATGTGAACTTTTAGTATTCTTGGTATAGTAGGGTTATATTAGTCAAATTACACCTTGTATTAAATTTTCCTTGAGGGGTGTGCATGACCTTACCCTGACAAACAATTGTAGACGGAGGGAGTATGTACTTTACCCGAGTTTAGTGCAAAAAATAAAGTTAAGAGTTTTTTGGAGGTACAAAAAATTCATAGTATTTAGTGAAATTTACTAGAGTTTTGCAAAGTAATACTTTTATACATAAATCCAATTAAACAGAGTCTTCTTCCTTTTTTTTTCTTTTCTTTTCTTTGGTTTTCCTTTTGATGTCCGGAGCCCACATTGGAATCGCGTACTGCAGGGCCCATTCGAAGGTGACGCTCCCAACATGATTTTCTTCATATCCAGGGCTCAAACCCGAGACCAGTGCACCACAACCATGTTGGTTACGGTGTCTTGTTGAATAACATGTTATGTGACATATTCATCTAACTAGACACTAATGTCTAATTTATTTGTTTTGTCAAAAAATAACTCTGTTTTTTCTCTGTTTTGCAGAGTGAGAAGCAGAACCAAATCCAAAACATGCCTGCAGTGTTAATGCCAGGGGATGAAGTTCCAAAATTCATAGCATTGCCATGTCCATGTCAGCCTCCCCGACCGGAAAAGGTGGCTGAAGAGGTGCAGCTGCCGCCTTCGCCTTCGCCTCCGCCTCCACCTCCGCCTCCTAAGCCAATTCGTATGGTAGTCGGATTATTTTTGTGGTAATATTATTAGTAAAAGGGGAGGGAGTAGTAGTGATTTTAGAATATTGGTATGTATAGATTGAATTGTGGTTCAACCAAATTACCAAGTTTTTTATTTGTAATTAAGGCCATGTGTTTAATGCCTGAGGTGCTAAAGTGATTTGTTCAGTGCAAGCTTAACTAAAACTTCCCAAAATCACAACTAAAATTTTTGCACATGAGTGAGGTTGGCAAGTTCAACGTATTTGACTTGTACTTTAGGTTCAGGATCAAAAGTCTACATTTCTTTTGTAACATTAAATACTAAATTCAAAAATTGTACATCAAGGATTAAAATATCCTACTCTCAAAAATTGTAAGTTTGGAATCCTTGACAAACAAATTAGTCTGTTCGTATCAATTTATGTGACAATATTTGATTGAACATTAAATTCAAAAATGAAATTTGAGATTTAACAAATCATATAGTATTATAGTAAGATGTCAACTTTTATATGACTGATTTAAAATAAAAAATACCGCATAAATTAAGTTAGCATTTAGCCATAGATTCTCAAAAAAAAGAAAAATTAGAAAATCAGATTCTCGATTGAAGTTTCAAATTTTGTCTGATCATATATTTTCAAAACATATTTCACTCTTTTCTGAAAAACATAAAACATTGCATATACTCATAAGTTTAAACACATTTAAAAAACACTCATAAGTTAGGCACAAAACTATCATTGTTTTAATGAACTAGATAATACATATCCTAAAATCATAACACAATATTTTAATAAAAACAACGCAATCACTAGCTACTACAATTCACCAAATTACAAGTAGCTAGTCATGAAGATTCATAAATAAATAAAAGAAGAAACTATTCTTTAATATAATATTTCCACATTCTACGAACTGTTTATTCCACGACAAGCATACATGTCCTGATCAGATGACCAAAGGGGTCCTAAAATTGAAGAAGTATTATATTACTGTAAAAGCCAATCAAACAATCTTCTTTTTGTATCTCAAGAAGACAAAGGAACTCCAAAATAGAGTTTTCACCATGTACTCTACAGGGTCCCTACTTAGGTAGAATTTTGTCGATGAACATATAATATCATATGTGAAAAGACGTGTTCCATGTCCCAGTTATTTAATATTTTCACATTTTAGAGGGGAACACTAAATTAAATGTCACCAATTTCTGTTGCGTCCTTTACGTACCCAAAGGGTCACAAATTTTCAAGGAGACGTAAAATATCTTTTCTCTTCCTTTTTTTTATTTGTTTACTTTGCTTTAGTTTATTCACACTATTTTATTTCCTCTTTAGTTGCTTTGAAGACAAAATAACACATTTTATATTATTTTACCTTAATGAAAAGTGATCAATATTATGACATGTTTAAATCACAAATTTCATTAATTTTATCACTATATAAATATTATGACATAGTTAAAACTAAATAAGTCATTTTAAGTCTTAATTACAACTATTTAGGGTACTTATACTTGATAGTATCAAAATATAAAAATATTTTACCAATTCTAGCCAAATAATAGGAAGTGTAAGAGATTAGGTTCCACAGTTTCACTATTCCCTTTTCTCTCTCACACACACACAAACAAACACACCCAAAGTTGTAATATCCATTAAAGATTCTATTGACAACCATTAAAAGGTTTCAAGACTTTTGAATTCGAAAATTTGATTATGCGAAATTGTTATTTATATGAATTGGGTGTTGTTGCAAATGATTGAGATCTTTCAATTTTGAGATAGTTTGGTAAAGATTAGAGTAATTCATAGAAATTTTAGACGGAATCTCGAGAGTAAGACGAACAATAAATTATATGTATTTTGTATATCGGGTGTATATTGTTTGTATGTCCAATATATTGTATACATGACATACAAACAAACAAAATATATTCAATAACATAATTGTATGTTTTTCTATAAGCAATTATATATTTTTACCAAATCATATATTTTGTAAAAAAAAGTTACTATAACTTAATTTTTTAAAAACAATTCTTTCACTATAAATCAATTAATCAGGTCTCTAATTTTATATCTCCGGGTGCGTGTCCCCAAATAATCTCCATCATTTTACTTAAATTACATGCTAAATCAAACTATATTACTACATAAATAAAAGGGAATTATACCTTAACAAGTCACATGAGTTTTTCAACTACAAGTTAATCATGTTTGAAAGCATAATCAATTATTTGCGATGGATATTACATCAAATTTTACCTGCCACATGTTTAACTAGTGTTATGCTATTGTCGTTGCACGATCTTACAACATATTATGAAAAAAAATACGCCTAAATAGTCATACGGTCACAACAATCACTTCAATTTAGTCCAAAGCACATACAATATTCGTTTGTTTAACTTCACTTTTGAGTTACTCAGAATTTGTTCTTTTCAATTTAGTCGAAATCACATATAAATCTGACGTTTGACCAGACTTACTATGGCTCACTTAGGGCTAGAAAGATAAGATTCTTCATACAAAGACAATTGGGAATCTTCTTTCCAAACTCGCTCGACACACAAAAGAAAAGACGAAAGACGAGAATCAGCGCAAGGATCAAAATACTTAATAGCGCATTGTAATAAATACTAGATAGGCAATAGGTAGAATAACCTTTTTTTGGGAAACTTTCGCAAATAGTCATTATAATAAACTTTATGCTTCATAACTATAGTTTGTATATTTACGGATTGTAGCTCCAGTACTTTAAGCTGTCTCGTTTGTATAATTCATGGCTTTGTATAATTCGCGGGTACATTTGTATAATTCAACTATTTTTGTATAAACTCAAAATAATGAATTTATGCAAACACAAACAATTGAACTTTAAACATTTATACATATTATATAATACAAATTACATTATACAAAAGATATATATATTAATTATATTATACAAATTCCGAACTATACAATCGTGCAAATTATACAAAACTAAAAGTTTAGCCGCGTTATAGCTAAAAGTAGGTCGCAAATTGTAATTAAAGTAAAATGTAGTTATATTAACTAATTAACTAGTATATGTTTGTTTATCCGCGTAATTTTTCCCTTTTTTTTTTAAATATTACTTTAGTCATGATCACTTGATATATATTCCTTCCTTTTTTATTTGCGTGATTTTGATTCCAAACTCCAATTCATATAATGCTACACTCATTATACAACTAACGTCTTGTTCCATTTGCTATAATTCAACTGCTACTATTTGTACCTAATTAAAAAGAATAAAGGACTGTACCCTTTGTCAGTGAGACATCACAAAAAATTATTCTACGGTACTTGTTCATGTACTGCCGTTTGTACAACTATATGAAAATCTAAACAGAAAACAAATTATATTAGCATAATGGACTACAATTATTTTAGTTTTAATATTATATTGTCCGTACATATCTCAAAGTTTTGTACAATAATATCTGAAATAAACTGAAAACGAATCAGACACTTGGCAATTCTCTCACAACAAAACGATTCTCAAGTAATCGAAACCTGGAACTCAAAAAATGAAATAATTAAACAAAATCAGAACAGGAATCAAAGTACAACAGATCATTTTATTTTAATTTGTTTCCTGTGGACAAAGAAGTGTTTGTGAATTATTGTTATACGATTGAGAAGACGGAAAAAAAGGAGGGTTGTCCCTTATGTAAAAAATAATTAAATATACTTTGATGGAAATGTTAGGACTTTTAAATTTCATTATAACAAATAAATATATATAGTCGAACATGTTGAGTAACCTAAAACGGCTAAAAGATAGCTCGAAATTGATTAGTGTAGTTTTTTAAAAAAAATCTCTTACTAATTATTTATTTATTTAAATGCTAAATTCGAAAGCTAATTATGAGCCTCATTGAATTAACTTAAAAGTTCGTCAAACTATTTTAAATCATTTTTAGCTTTGGGGAGTGTTTGGTAAGTTAAAAATAACTTAAATTAAGTTTAAAATGACTTTAAAAGGTTAAAAACCAAAAGTAGGACTTTCCCTATTTTTTATTTGTTGACTTAAAAATTATTTAAGTTTGATTTTATTTTTTTTATGACTTAAAAGTTACTTTTATTAAGCCAATCTAAACGGGCTTTCAAGTGTTGTTTAGAAAAAAAATTGTCTGTTAGGGTATTCTAAAGTCTAAACACTTGCATTTTGACTAAAAAAAATTACGCAAAATCAGATTTGTGATGCGGATTGTTTATGTCTATAAGGATGGTGCATTTGAGGTGCGACAGAAGGGATGCCACAATTGGTATTTTTAAATCAAATGCTCTTTAGATTTTTATTTTTATTTTCGAAATAAAACAAACCTCGAAACCACATTCATAAAAAAGATATGATTATGCATCTCTCTAGGTTGCACAACCACTTTAGATCGTTCTATCCGTGTTTGAAAAATGCATTCCCTCGCCCGCTCGGCCTTTTAATGCTTTTACTTCATAATTTCTCAAAAACTACAAACGTATTCTTGTGTGAATTTTAAATTTGTTATGGTTTGAAAGGAATGAAGGAATTGATAGAGTAGTAGTAAATAATAAGATAGTGAAAATATAAATATCTTAAGAAAGTGCAGATCGCAAGTTGAAGGAGGGAGATAATTGCTTTCCAGTTTTCGCCAGCTGAATGGCATTTTCCAATTTTTAGCTTTTCAAAAACCAGCAAATTTTAAAGTCAGTTTCAACAAAATTTGGAAAATTCTTCTCCCCATCCCATTATTTACTTTACTACTAGTGTCTCTCTTTTTTTTTTGCGTAGATTTTTTTTGTGTGTGTACTATGACATCATCGTATCATCATTGTTATCATTATTTGTTTTTGTAAGTATTATATTTTGTTATAGTTGCCATTACAACTTACACGTTTCCATTACTAGAGGTGTTAAATTTGACTCACAAAAGTATGAGTCGTGCTCAGGTCATTCTAATGATTTGGATGGATTATGTAAGAAATTAAATTTATCCATAATTCATCAAGAATAAAGAGTTCGGATCAATTTGAATAAACTTGTAAATATAAAGGAAAATGAATATTAGAGATAAGGAGTTTATTAAGGGAGTTTGGTGGAGTAAGTGGAGAAGATTTCAGAATATATTGAAGGATACGGTGTTGTATTATAATTTCATCTAACATGTATTGATCTATAAGCTGCAAATTTTGATTGAGTTCAATCATAACTCATATATATATACAAATTATTTGAATTGCGTGGTCATATTGACACTACATCAAAATTTTTTGATGATCTTTAGCGGCAATTAATTAATGACAATAGATTAATTGCCACTAAATATATACATTTAGCGGTAATTAACACTCTTTGTATATGTCTCTAAAACTTTTAGCGATATTGGATCCAATGACAATTAATTAATGCCAGTAAAGGTTTTAACTCTTTGCTAATTATGTGTATATTTTTAGCTTCGTCACTGCCATAATAGTTTAAAAGTGGAGAATATATACTTCAAACAAGAGTTTGATGCTTCGAAATTATGAAATTTATTCCATACGAAACAATCAAATGAACGGATATTATAATGTATCGGTTAGAATGGTTAGTATTAATTCCACTACATAAAAAAGAAGTAGGGCATATAGAGAGAGATGATGCTGAGCACCTAAGCAAATAGGACCCTCACCAACTTTCTCTTTCCGTACCTCGACCCGGACGCCAAACGTACCTTTACACGTACCCACTCTATTTTATTTGATTCTATAAATACATACATACCCCAAAATCAAATCCCCATTCTTACAACTCACAATTCAATCTACTATTCTTGTTTTTGTGCAACGTTGGATGTTGGGAGGAAGAGTGATTAATACTTCATTAAGTTGTTGGTGCAAAATAAGTGATGGAGAGTCCTCAATATTATGCACCACCCCAAATTGTGGATTCGTCGTCTCGTCCATCTCTAGGATTTCCTCTGGGGACTGCGCTTCTACTTCTTGTCGTTTTCAGCTTGAGTGGTGTTTTTTCTTGCTGTTATCATTGGGACAAAATACGTACCCTACGACGTCGATCTCTCGCTGATATCGAAGCCGGAGACGACGATCCTTCATCCTTGAAACCCAAACACACAAACACGGTAAGATCTCCTGCATTTTTCGATGAAAAAGAGGGGAAAAAACATTTTTTTTTTATTTTTTTTATTCTTTATGGAATAATTCTAAAAAAAATATCATAATATTAATAAAAGAAGATTAAGGTTGATAATTTAGAGGATATAATAAGTATTAGGCAGGTTGAGTGATCTTTTAAATGATATATGCATAATTAAGTGATTTTTCCATTACAAAAATAAAATAAACATGAATAATTAATTGTTCTGTCATAGACCTTTGTGATCTGACTCTTTTCTCGAATTCCATATATAATAAAAGCTTAGTGTATCGAGCTGTCAATTATAAGCTTATGGCTAAACTTAATTTGCTTATAATTGTGTGTTTTACAGAGTGAGAAGCAGAACCAATGCCAAAGCATGCCTGCAGTGTTGATGCCAGGTGATGTAGTTCCAAAATTCATAGCAATGCCTTGTCCATGTCAGCCGCCCATACCGGAAAAAGTGGTGGTAGAAGAGCAGAAGCCACCGCAGCCTCCTCCTCCTAAACCAGTTCGTATGGTAGTGGGATTACCTTTATATTGATAAAAAGGGATCATTACCGACATGGGCTGTGATGTAATGGTCAGTTCGGTTCATGCTTAATCAGAAATTTCAAATTTGAGCTTTGAATATGGAGAAAAATCTGTTGAAAGCATCACCACCAAATGGGTGGTTTGAATTTAATTGGAACTTCAATACAAACATCGATTGAGAAAAGAGAGAAAGTAAAAAGGGGATGTTGTTGTATGTACATATACATGAGTACTTGAGTATATAAATTGAATTTTATTTCAATCATTCCCAATCTCTTCATTTGTAAATACCAACGAAAAATTTTCAGTTCCCTGATTTGTATATACTTCATCTATCTATCAAAAGTATTCTTAAACATTATGTTATGACATTCCTATTATTAGAGTAAAATAAGTAATTAAGGGGGTAAAATAAAAAAATTAAAAGTTAAAAAATGTCAATTATATATGTGAAGATGTAGTTTTTTTTTTCAAATAGACCGAAAGAAAAAATTGTTAAATTATGACATTTTTCGTTTTCCTTAGAGTTAATTTGAATAAATTATTGTTCTAGACCAGTAGTTTTAAAAATCTTCATTTTTTTCCTTAAACATCATATCAAGTCAAATGGTGTCACATATTCTTAAACACCATATCAAATCGAATGGTGTCACATATTCTTAAACAACATATCAAATCAAATGGTATCACACAAAATAAGACAGAAGAGTAAAAATTACTTTTTTTCCCTCATGTTAGTATGAAAACTGACACAAATTCAAAACGAGAGAGTATTAAAAAGTATTTAACGTCAGCAGAATAAAGTTCGTGGGATGCAAGTTTTATCTAAAATTTCTCAAATTAAAGAAAAAGGACAAAATACGGTTCATGTGGCATATTTGTTAACAGTATTAATAAGAACATTGGCAAATCAGCTTAAGATTTCGTTTATTTGATTTTATCACTTCTAAGTTGTGTTATGCACAAGTAACACAACTTCAAGTTAAATTAAGGAGATTAGTGCTACTAAATTAAAAAATAAAAATAACTAATTTTAGCAAACTTATCTTACTCTATTTGATTGAAAACTAAATCCGTCATGGTAATTTCAACGATTGAAACTTTTTTAGAAAACCATAATTTATGAATGACTACATAAATTTAGTTTCAACAAGTAGACACATGAAGAGTTGCTATAAATTTTTCAGAAAATCATAAACTATCCGTCTTGCCCAAGTACTAATTAAGTTATGTACTGTTCTATATATTTTTAATTTAATATATTAATTTAAAATTTCTTTTTATTTTTAAATTTTTTATGTTAAATTAAAATTAGATAAATTGAAACTAAGAAAGTACTTTATTCGTCCACTTTTACTGGTCACTTATTCATAAAATAGATTTTCATTAGTCACTTTGACATACCAAGAAAAAACAATTATTATTTTTTCATACTTTACCATCAGCATTAAATACTTATTTTTCAATACCTAATACTTAACATCATGTAATAGGAATAGTTTGGTTAAATACCTATAGTAATAAATATTTTCTTAATGAATGTGCAAGTCAAATAATGACAAGTAAAATAAATCGAGGGAGTAAAAGAAATGAAGGAAAAGAAAGAGTTGACACATGAAGAGTTTATTCACCACTTTCCATCCATGACCTAATTTTCCTGTAGAATGAAAATATAGGAAAATCTACTTTTGATGATGTATATATTCTTTTTTCTTCAGTTCCAACCAACACTACTTCCCCACCACTTACCCCAAATTCTACTGATTCCACCCTCTCTAATCATTTCTTTGTTTTTGTCATTTTTCTTCTTTTTCTTTCACTTTTTAATTCCTTTCCCCATCACATTAGCACCTGCAGGGGATAGACAGAAGACGAATATAAAATTTTCACTCAAAGGTTCAAAAATAAAAATATAATATATATAGTTTTATATTTATAACTTTAAGGTAAATTTTAAACCTCATAGATTACGAAGTTATCTTTTATTTTGTGTTCAAGAGATTTAAAATCTCTATATATACATTTTAAAAATTAATTATCTTATATATAAAATATGAGTTTTGTTGAAGGGATTTGAGTGAACATTCTTTTGACCCCCTAAATTCGCTCTTGCGAGCTAGATAGGATCAATACAAATATTCTTTTGGAAACAAAACAACACGGTAATTTATACAAAAATCAAATTTCTATTGATTTTTTTATTTATTTACTTATTCATATTTTGAACCACGTATTACTTATAACACGATGTCGCGATTCCTCATCCCCGCTTTAGTTTACTCCTCTTTCGAATTGACCCTTCAATTCGCGGAGAACCAATATAATTATTTTTAGTTTCTCTCTATTCCCCAATTAGGTTCGCTGTCTTTTTTCTTTTTCACCAAAATGTTACGTAGAGATCGAATTATATTCTCCATAATTATATATCATATTGTTTCTCGCAAGTTTGGTAATCCGTAACTTTCAGTATATATGGACAGTGGCATATTATTCGGACGATGCTTGTATTCATGTGAATCTATGCTTTCCTCTATATATCATGTATAATAATATTATATATGTGTATTTAATGTACTTTTTTTAATTAAGATTAGGAGTTCAAATTATATACTACTCTTTCTTTTTTTAATCATTGAGTGCACCTCTCTAAAGTGGTTATTGATATTACTGTCATAATCTGTACAATCGAATGCACAAATTCATGAAGCCATTAGAGAGAATAGAAAGCTTGAAGAAGAAGATATTTTGTGGAATGATTCTGTATATACATTCAGCTCAACTGAGCACTATTTATATATGAACGAAAGTAGCATTTTCTCTAACCGACTAACTACTTTGTAACAACTAATATGACAGCTGGAATAACTAAATTAACACTAACTAATTTAGTTGACTAACTAACTATCAGTAACAACTCACTTTATACAATATGCCTATCTACAACAACTATTAATCAACGTACATTTTAATACTCCCCCTCAAGCTAGAGGGTCAAGAATGTTATACACTCCAAGCTTGCCAAGCAAGTGTGTGTGTTGAATGCTAGTGAGAATTTTAGTTAGTAAGTCAGCTTGTTGTTCCTTAGTGTTCACATAGACAACCTTGACTGTGCCTTCTTCGATCTTGTCCCTAATAAAGTGACAATCAATCTCAATGTGCTTCGTCCTCTCATGGAAGATGTGATTTTCAACAATTTGGATTGTTGATTTGCTATCACTGAATATAGTGATTGGTGTATTAATCTGCACACTCAATTCTTGAACAACCCTTTCAGCCAAGTCAGTTCGGCCACAACTGCAACTAGACTTCTATACTCAGCTTCTGCTGAGCTCTTGGACATTGTTTGTTGTTTCTTAGATCTCCAGGAGATTAGTGAGTTTCCGAACTTGACAGCAAAACCAGTAACAGACCTTCTAGTGTTTGGACACGAAGCCCAATCAAAATCACACCAACAAGTGAGTTGTTGAGTGACTCCAAATTGTAATAGTATGCCCTGTCCTGGTGAATTCTTTAGATACCTCATTGTTCTCAATGCAGCCTCCTAGTGAGATCTCTTTGGCTTTTGCATAAATTGACTTAAGGTCTGAACTAAGAAACTAATATCAGGTCTTGTTATAGTCACATAAAGAAACTTCCCAATCAGCCTTTGATATGCATCGGCATCATACAATAATTCATTTCCGGTGTTATTAGTTGCCTCATCAAACTCCATTGTTGTGAGTTTTTGATTGACTTCTAAAGGAGTAATTGTTGGTTTTGATCCACTCAGTCCCATTTCAGAAATGAGTTCCAACACATACTTCCTTTGATTCAATAGTACACCTCTTGTAGACCTCATGATTTCATTGCCAAGGAAATATTTCAGCTCTCCTAAGTCCTTCATCTTGAACTTGTGATTTAGGATCTGTTTGGCCTTCTCAATCAGAGTGATGTTACTACCAGTGATCAGTAAGTCATCAACATATACAAGCACAATGACAATATCAGCCTGTTCCTTTATAGTGAATAAGGAATAATCATGATTGTTTTGTGAAAAATTTGCATTCACCAATGCTTCAGTTAGTTTAATATTTCACTGTCTTGAGGCTTGTTTCAATCCATACAATGACTTTAGCAGTTTACACATTCTTGTTTCTCCTTGCCTTCTAAATCCTTCCGGCATCTCCATATATACCTCATCTTCAAGATCACCTTGAAGGAAGGCATTATGAACATCCATCTGAAACATACTCCAACCTCTAGAAGCAGCTAAGGCTATAACAAATCTCACTGTTACCATTTTTGCTACAAGAGAGAAAGTGTCATGGTAATCTAAACCTTCTCTTTGACTGTAACCTTTTGCTACCAACCTTGCCTTAAATCTTTTCATATCACCACTTGTTTTATATTTGATTTTGTAAATCCACTTAGATCCCACTGTGTTCTTTCCTGCTGGAAGTGATACAATTTCCCATGTTTTGTTTTCTTCGAAGGCTAGCACTTCTTGCTTCATAGCCTCTATCCACCTAGGGTCCTTTGCAGCCTCTTGAAACCTCTGTGGCTTCACTAATTTAGAGACTTTGGTTAGGTAGCACTTGTATTTAGGGGATGTCTTCTCATAAGAGATATAATCTTCCATAGGGTACAAACTAGTGCTTCCTTTTTTCTGGACAACATAGTCTTTCATTCATATTGGCTCCTTTAAAAGTTTACGAGACTTTCTGATATATAATGCAGTTGGTTGTTCAACATGATGAGCATCAACAATCACCTGAGCTTGAGCTTCAATCATAGCATTGTCCTGTGTATCATCAACCAGAAACACATGCTCAACAGTCATATCATCAGTATCTGGTGTGTTATCAGCCACACGTGCATGATCATTAGTCATAGTGTCAACATTTTAAGTCTCTGGGATTACAGCTCCACAAGACTCAATAAGCTCTACAGGTGTTAGAGGAGAAAATTGCACCAAATCTTGTTCAATGAGCATGTGATTCTCATGTGTAGCTGCATATGGTTTGTTCCTGAAAGGGAATATGGTTTCTCTAAATTGAACATCCCTGCTAACAAAGAAAATGTTAGTGTTGAGGTCCAATAGTAAATATCCCTTTTGTGTCTCAGAGTATCTCATAAAAACTGCCTCTATTGCTCTTTCTGCAAACTTGTCATACTTGACTAAGTTTGTAGCATAGCAGAGGCAACCAAATACTCTTAGATGATCAATGTGATTTTTCATCTTGTGCAGGACTTCATAGGGAGTATGGCCTTATAACACAGTGGATGAAAGTCTATTAATGAGGTATACTGCAGCCTTCACACATAGACCGTAGTATCTGATGGGAATATCAGCTTGGAACCTCAAAGCTCTAGCAGTGTCCAAGATGTATCTGTATTTTCTTTCAACCCTGTCATTTTGTTGTGGTGTGTGTACACAACTACTTTGGTGCACAATCCCATGTTGACTCAGCAACTCATTACATTTGGAATTAAAAAATTCAGTGTCATTGTCTGACCTTATGACTTTGACAGCAACATCAAATTGAGTTTTTATAATAGACAAAAAATCTTGTAATACTACTGCAACATCTGACTTGAACTGTAATAAGAACACCCAAGTAAATCTGTTATGATCATCAACAATAGTGAGGAAATATGATTTCTTATCAAGAGTAGTAGTTTTATAAGGTCTCCAAAGGTCTAAATGTACAAGTTAAAATGAAAAGTCACTGCATGAGTCACTAGTTGAGAACTTCAACCTAGATTGTTTAGCCCTTGGACAAACTGAACAATTTTCATGTACTAGACTATTACATTTGCTCTTCATTACTGCTATATCTATCCTTTTCATGACTGACAAAGATGGATGTCCAAGTCTCATATGCCATAGATGATAGTTTCCAGAAGTGGTATCAACTGTTGATGTCATATTTATTCTTGTAGAATACTTGTTTATTTGTTTCATTTGTCTCTCACCTCCTGATCTGAAGATGTACAAGCCACATTTTTCTTTTCTAATCCCCCTCACCTTGCCACTGGATAGATCCTGAAAGACATAGAAATCAGGGAAGAAGTAAACAGAACATGATAATTCATTGGTTAACCTGGAGACTGATAATAGGTTAAATCTAAAATCAGGTACAAACAGGACATTCCTTATGACTGACTTATCAAACACATTGGTCTCTCATATGTGTGTGATATCAGCCTTACCACCTGTAGGCAAGTATATTTTGTCATTGTTGGAGTTTCCTACTTCCTCAGAGGTTTTCTAAACTAGCTGTAATGTGGTGAGTAGCACTAGAGTCGACTATCCATTCACTATGTGGAATGTATGAATAGAAACATGTGATAGTACCTAACGAATTTGCTGCTTGCTGGCCATCTGCAACATCCTTGCTCAACATATGCATGATTTGTTGATACTGTATTTCAGTGAAGTATTGGCCCTTTGCATCTCCTGAAGCCTTTCATCTAGTGAAGTGACTATCCTGGATATTTGTTCCAGCATGAGTGCCCACACCACATGCATTATTCACATGTGCAAAAGGTTGAGTGTTGTTATATTTACCATTGACAAAGAGTTGATTCTGAGGAGGTGATTGGTTGAAGTTTCCTCTAGCATTTTGATTTCCACTTCCTCTTCCAGAGTTGTATCTGCCTCTAGGTTTGAAATCATCAGGATAACCAATTATCTTCCAGCATTGCTCCTTTGTATGACCTCTCACATGACAATGTTCACATCTCATAATAGGCCTTTTTCCTCTGTACCCTGGATCTGTGCCAGCTTGTAGTACAGTAGGATCATGAAGCCTATCCTGACCAGTTGCAACCTGATGACAGTTGATTGCCCTTTCACTTTCATCCTCAAAAATCATAGCATATGCTTGACTTACAGTGGGAACTACAGATTTCATAAGAATATGCCTTTGAGTTTGATCATAAGAGTCATTCAAGCCATTCAAAAATTGAAGCAACCTCTGGTCTTGTAGATGATCATCATATTCTTTGGATTTAGGGCAATCGCATTTAGGAGTTGAAATTATAGTGTTATATTCATCCGAGAGCTCTTTGAGTTTTGAGTAATAAGTAGTAACAACGCTCGTACCTTGCGTATGATTGGTGATTTCTCGATGCAATTGTAAAACTCTTACTCGATTGATTTTGTTGAATCGTTCCTTCAGATCCTCCCAAACAACATTGGCGCTTGATCCGTATACAATTCCACTTAACAAATGCTTCGAGACAGAATTCATGATCCATGAGTGCACTATTGCATCACATTTCTCCCACACATCAGCCAAAGTATCCTAAAACTTATCCCTACTGCAGGTTCCATTGACAAATCCCTATTTGCCTTTTCCAAGGAGACCAATCCTCATCGATCTTCTCCAAAGGCTGTAGTTCTCAGTTCCAGTTAGCTGGATAGGGATAAGCATTGAACCACGAGTGTTTGATGGCTGTAGAAAAAGCGGGTGTTTGTGATCGATTTGTTCTTCAACGTCTCCCATGTCAACTTCAAATTCTCAGATATGGAAGGATCGAGTTTGGGGAAGTGAATTAGTGCTCAAAGCTCTGATACCATGTCATAATTTGTACAATCGAATGCACAAATTCATGAAGCCATTAGAGAAAATAGAAAGCTTGAAGAAGAAGATATTTTGTGGAATGATTCTATATATACATTTAGCTCAACTGAGCACTATTTATACATGAACGAAAGTAGCATTTTCTCTAATCGACTAACTACTTTGTAACAACTAAATGACAACTGAAATAACTAAATTAACACTAACTAATTTAGTCGACTAACTAACTATCAGTAACAACTCACTTTATACAATATGCTTATCTACAACTACTATTAATCAACATACATTTTAATAATTACTTCTTGAGTTATTAAGTAGTAATAATGTTTTTCTTGGTTGTTTGATTTATTCTTTCAAAAAGTTTGAAGTCTCCCACATTGAAATCCCTATTTTTCTTTCATCCCATAGTATTTATTTCTAAAAGTGGTAAATAATGTAGCTCAAATGGTTTGATTAGGGGACTTCATTATAAATGATTAAGTTCAAAATTCTGACATTTGAATCGAGCTCGTCACATAGAATTTGTGCTATGTGCATATAACAGATAGCAATTGCAGATTTACTTGTCATCAAAAGTAGTGATTATGTAGCATATAATTATACAAAATATAATTACCATTTTATATATATATAAAAATAAATTAGAATTGTTAATTGGTTCAATATTAATTAAAAAAAAACTAGAGATTTATACCTCGAATTCACTTATATATATGACATAATTTGATTGCTTATGAAATCTAAGAAATAAATCTTAATGAAGATTTATGTTGTTTAAACAGACTATTTATTTAATTAAGTGGGAAAAACGTCATAATTTTGGAGAAGCAAATGGAAACTTTTCTGAGTATATTTAACTAACTAATAATGTTAATGCTTCCGTAATGCCAGAGCTTCATAACCACTCAACCAAATAATTAATAATGGTACAGGTTTCAAATCCAAATTAATTAAATGCTTGAAGAAAATATTAGTAGTGAGATTATATTCCAACTGCCCAACTTGATTCTTTTTTAATGCTGAACCATATCAATTTGTCTCTTTATGCACTAAACGCCCATTATAAGATATGCTGCCCAATTAATTATCACTATTAGTTTTCTATTAGTATTAAACTCTTTTATACTACTTTATTGTTCCTATTTATGTTGCAATACTTTTTTTAAAAATTCATTTCGAAAAAGAATGTCATATTTGTGGTTTAAGATTTACTTTAGATCGACCACTAATTTATTTATTTTTTTCCTCATTCGTTGTTTGATACCTGCGTTGAAGCTCAATTATTCCAAATTTATGCCGCGTAGGGCTTCATTCAAGGGGAAACACTCTCTGTCAATGATTTTTTTCATATCCAAAACTCAAACTCTTGATTTCTGATCAAGAAAGGAACAACCCAAATTCTTTCTTTTATGTCTTTAACTTCTTGTTAAGTTAAACGATATCACATAAATTAAAATATTATTTTAAAACGCTGGGTGGATTGTTTAAAAGTACGGATGATAAGCAAAGTTGTTAGGGGCCCTTTTGGTGCAATAATTAATCACATGGAAGACGGACTTTTTTAAGGGACAGCTAGTAGTGGGGTGACTAGTGATTATCTTTATCTTAATAATTAGGATGTAACATTTGCTATCTTTTTGTTTTTATTATAATTAATCACAAAGAGTTAATTAAGTGTCTAAATCACATTTTACATCCAATCTTAACATTAATTGTAAAGGTGCACTCATCTTCTAGATGATAATTAAATAAACTATGAACTTTAATTTGTAGTTGTAGTGGAATATTTAACTCAGTGAAATTCTTTGTATGTTATTTCGTGTTGAACCCTTGTGTATATCTTAAAAGGGAAATATATTAATTGTCTTGATTTTTGTTTTTTCTTCGGAGGTTTTCGACTTTATGTTCCTCTCTATTAGTAACTATTTTTAAAAAATTGGGAGAAATAATAATTTGAAAGTTTTTGACATCACGGGAGATGAAAGCCTAGGTGCATCGATGACTTTAAAAAATGGAAAAATTAATGAAGGGTGTTATAATGGATCAACGAGGAATTTTAGTGTAGTAAATTTGAATAACTGATTTATTTTTTTAATTTCTCATTCGGTGTTCGAACTTCACATTGAAGTTCCTATTAAATTTGAATTGCGCACTGATCGTTGATCTAGATTTCACCAAGAGTAATTACGGAGTATTAAAAAACATATTATCAAAAATATTAAAGTTAGCTTTAATCCATGGACAAATTTTGGGCATGGAACATGTGAAAGATGCATGACCAAAATGGAACAAATTTTAGCCCAAGGTGGAGTAAACAACAAGTGAAAAAGAAAGTTAAAATGCTGCAAGTTGCACGCAATCTCATGTGTATATATATGCCAAACTTGTTGCCAAAAGTGGCACAATTTCAGCCATATAAAACACAAGATATTGATGCTGATGGTATATTTTGTACGTAGCCAACATAAAGATAATAATATAATGAAGTAGCTACGCATAGTAGGCTAAAATCATTAACTTGTACGCACGGGTGGAGCCACCTTAGTATAAGGGGTTTCATCCGAACTTCTTTCGGCGAAAAATTATATTATTTATACATGGTTAAAATAATTTTTTATGTATATCTAGTAGATGTTGAATCCCCTTCGACTGCTTCGTGTGTCTATTTCTACAGATTTTGAACCCCCTTACTGAAAATTCTGACTCCGCCTCTGCTTGTACATACTTCCTCCATTAAGATTTATTCGTCTTATTTTTATTTATTTTTGCCACATAACCTGCATTTTAATATATTCAATATATTTTTAGTTTAAGATTATAAAATTAAAAAAAAATCATTGTTTTATTAAACACTCTCTCTCTATATATATATAAAATTAAAATCAGACAAATAAATTAAATATAAAGGGAATAGTTGTTAGTGGAAATCCGTCGTTGCATATAAAAAGTTTGGTTCACAATGTTTCTTTGTGTACTTAATTTAGTACTCCCTCTTATCCATTACTTTTCCAAGTTGCTCTTATGACTCACTCCGGATTCGGTGGATCACTTAAGCTCTCTCATTATCATTTTATATGGTGTAGTTTGATTTGATACAGACTTTTAA